>NC_041389.1:462106275-462228062 GCF_002162155.2 Triticum dicoccoides
GGAGGCCAGGGCCGCTGCCGCCGGCACCACGCGGGCAAGGCCCGGTGGCCCAGGCCGACGGCGGCGGAAGGGGAGGAGGAGGAGGAGGAGGGGAGGGCTGGGAGGGGCGACGAGAGCCCCCGGTCGCCCCGCTCGGGGAGGCGACGCGGGGGGAGGAGGGGGTCCTTGCACTCAAAATCAACTCTTTCGAAGTACATCTTATAAGAGAGCTATTCTCAAAACATGGGAATTAGTACATTATTTAGCACAAAACATGCCACCTTTCTTCTCGCAAAGAAAAAAGAAAAGAAAAAAACGTGTCATCCTTCTAGCATTCTTTCGATATTCTTTGTACGCGATGTTCTTCAAAATGTCATTTGATTCTTTTGCTAAAAAAACATATCACAATGGCAGCTTTTTGAGATCGAGTTCTTAGTTCACTATAAACTTATGATGTATTAAAAATAGAACGTATAACCTAAAGACCATTCGACATGAGTGGTGAACTATTTCAAAAACAATGAACATAGAAACAAAAAAGGGATGAAATGAACTTTGATTTATTTGGGAAGAAAGGACCATGTGCGGCCGGCTGCAACGCGTCTGGTAGTGTGGTTCAAGATCTCGTCAGGAAGGCACCTCGGCCTGGACTCCGACTCCAATTGGTGCATCCAGGTCACAAGCTCACAACGAAGGTAGCAAGCGCCAATGGAATCTAAAGAAGCAGAGAAGACATGAGAAATCAAGAAGAAACCACCGAATAAATAGAAGACGGACTGAGGGTGTAGGCATGTAGCGTATCTATACATTCCAGCGGAGAAGCTGCGAAGGAATTAATCCAAGAGAGCTGCGAGCCTACGACGGACGTATGGATTTGTACGGATCGTTGGAAGTTAAAGAGAGCACAGAAAAAGAAAAGGAGAATACGAAGGAGAGGCGTTCGTGAGATGGAGTCCTAGGAGTAATTACGGTGCAAGTTCCTAAACAGTCAAATGTATTGATTAGTCATTACAAGCAGTACATAGTAGCATTATCAAATTGGGGGCCCTGCCCATTTGGGGGCCCTGTGCAGTCGAACATGCTGCACAGGTGTCCCGTACGGGCCTGAAGTTAATACAAAGTTCAGTCATCTATTTTGGAACAGAAGGGAGTATTTGTCTTTCTAAAGATTTTAACAAGTGACTATATACAGAGCAAAATGAGTGAATCTAGACTCTAAAATATGTCTATATACATCCGTATGTGGTAGTCCATTTGAAATTTCTAAAAAGACAAATATTTAGAAACGGAGGGAGTATAACGCTTGCGCTCAAGTTTATCAAGGAGTATGATCTAGCGCCACTGGGGTTCCAGGAGATTAAATTTCAAATGGAAGTTGCTTTTGCTAATGTTAATCTTTATGTATGTGCAAGGTCCTGTAAGTCTGTAACAATGCAGCACTAGCTTAAGGAATGGCAATTATGAAATTTGGTTAGGCCATTTTCCTGAGATTGTAACGAATGCTGTAGCTGGTGATTTAACCAGCAGGTCATCGTAATGGAATGTCATATGTTCCTTTCAATTTTTTATATCAAAACTGAATCCCAGTTCTTATAGTTTGAAACTCTGAAAGTGCACACTCATCAAGCTTGTAAGCTCGCTAAGAAGATGGGGCATGTTCTCTTGCATGTAAAATAGCTTTAGATAGGCTCCTTGACATGGACGTTAAGTTTTTGCACCCGAGCTCAAATGAGCTCAGATGAACAGTAAAGTCAAAAAACATTTAAAAAATATTCAAAAAAAATCTGAATCCTTTTTTATGGCAAACTTCGACAAATGTTCTAAGAGGTTACAAATTTTCATCATGAAATCACATTTTTTGGAAGTCGTGGCAAAAAAAGTCGATACTCTAAAAATGCTACTTTTGAAAGCATTTTGGAGCACTGAATTTTGTTTTTGCCACTATTTCCACAAATGTGATTTCATGATGAAATTTTGCAAGCTCTCAGAACATTTGCCAAAGTTTGCCATTAAAAAAAATTAGATTTTTTAAAACATTTTTAAATGATTTTCGAGTTACTGTTCACCCGTGCTCATTTGAGCTCGGGTGAAGAAGAGGACTTTCGCCTTGACGTGTCTTTATTTTCTTCGCAAACGACAGCAAGATTTAGTCGAGATTGCTGAACCTGTTTGCTTTCATATCGTGATTTAGAAAAGGACAGAGCCCATCACTGGAGCAAAATTAATCACACACAGGTAAGATGGCAAGAAAGCTGTCGAGAATGTGGGTGGAAAAAACATTTGAATGAGATGGAAAAAGGAGATAAAGAAAAGTTGGCGTTCCACAGCCACAGGTAAGTGAATTACTGGATAGAGATATGAAAGGAGGAAAGAAAATAAAGACTGGATTGGTAAGAGCTTTGCCCTGGGCTAAATAAAATCTAGGAAAGAAATTTGGCTTGCTTGGCTTTATTTCTTCAACTAGGACTATCTGTCTGGAGGGAGTTCTGGGAAAATCGGTAAGGTTTCAAATGATGTACTCCCTCTGTCCGAGAAAGGTTGTCCCTCAAATGGATATATCTAGCACCAAGTTAGTGCTAAATCCATCCATTTGAGGTATAAGCTTGGGACAAGTTTTTTCAGACGGAGGGAGTACGTACCTATTTTTAGTGAGCTCCTTTTGTTTTGCGGGTGAAACGAGATGTATTAATTAAGGAATTGGTGCCAGGCTTATTTATACTAGGAGTATGGCCTGCTACCGATGACACTACACCCTTGCTTTTCACGCTCATAACAGCAAGATAGATGTCCTAAACTAGCACATTCACAAGTCACGGTTAGCTAACATATATAGCACACACACGTCCAAACAATCTGCAAGTCCACGCTCACGGCCAAACATATATAGCATATATATAGTTCTCGCTCACGGCCATGATCTCTGATAAGTCAAATAATGCTTCTTGGACCATCACGGGGGTGTATGGACCACAGATGATTGAAGACAAGCGTCGATTCCTGGCTGAGTTGACTGCCCTGAAACCTTTGGTTATGAAAGAGTGGCTGCTGTTGGGAGATTTCAATCTTATTAGCAAGGCCGAGGATAAAAACAATTCCAATATTAACTTGGGAATGATGGCTCAGTTCAGAAGCACCATTGGCCTGTTGGAGCTGAGGGATCTACCTCTCACTGGAAAGAAATTCACTTGGTCTAATGAGCGAGCCGGCACAACGTTGACCAGAATTGATCGCGTGCTTATATTGAATGAGTGGGAACTCAGTCATCCTCACTATTTGCTCGCACCGGCATCCTCGGCTGTTTCAGATCACACTCCCTTGCTGCTGGCGAAGATGGATGTCAAAGTTTTCAAGGGCTTCAGATTTGAGGCATACTGGCTCAAGATGCAAGGTCTTGATGATGTGGTCGCTCGAAGCTAGAACAAGACTCTGAGATCGTGTGACTCTGTCAGGAGACTGCATACAAAGCTCGCACGCACGGCTAAAGCCCTCAGGGCTTGGGACAAGAGCATTAGGGCAGCTTCCAACCTGGCATTCAATGTTGCAAATGAGGTCATTTTTCAGCTCGACCTCGCAATGGAAAGCCGCGAGCTTTCCAAACCTGAATGGACGCTCCGTAGATTTCTCAAGGCCAAGCTGTTAGGAATTGCGGCTATGGAGAGGATCCGATGGCGCCAACGGTCCAGGATAAACACAATCAAGGCTAGCGATGCTAGTTCAAAGCTTTTTCATCTTAGGGTGAACGGAAGAAGAAGGAAAAATCATATTCCTACGCTTAGAGGACCACAAGGGGATGTGTCTGATCACAAGCAGAAAGAGGAAATTCTTCTGGATCACTTCAAGAGCCTGTTGGGTACACCGATGCATGAGAGAAGAGTGTTTAACTGGGACATGTTGCGGCTGCCCTCGGCTAACCTGCAACGTTTGGATGCGCAATTCACCGAGGTTGAGATAAAAGCTGCAGTCTTTGATCTGCACGACGAAAAGGCTCCCGGGCCGGATGGCTTTATTGGCAGATTCTTCAAGCGCTTCTGGGCACTAATAAAGGAGGATTTGGTAGCTGCGATTCAGCAATTATATCACCTCAGAGGAGACAACTGCAAACTGCTCAATTCTGCTCACATTGTGTTGTTGCCAAAGGTTACAACTTCCATGCATGCCTCGGATTTCAGGCCCGTCAGTTTGTTGCACAGTTTTGCCAAGATTTTCTGCAAAATCCTTGCAAATCGGTTGGGCCCGGAGCTTCAATGCCTCATCTCCTGCACCCAGAGCGCTTTCATTCGCGGGAGATCTATCCAGGACAACTTCCTCTATGTTCAGAATACCATAAAAGATGCTCACAAGCGGAATATCCCGCTGATGTTTCTGAAGCTCGATTTCGCGAAAGCTTTTGACTCTGTTAGCTGGCCATATCTGCTGGATGTTATGAAGGCTTATGGGTTTGGACAGCACTGGAGGGACATCATTTGTCTGTTGCTAACTTCCTCATCCTCTCGTGTGCTCCTCAATGGCCTGCCCGGACCAGCTTTTGCCCATAAAAAAGGGTTTCGTCAAGGGGACCCTCTTTCTCCGATGTTATTCATTCTGGCTATGGATCCACTCATGAGAATCCTGGAAAAAGCAACAAATCAAGGCATTCTGGACCCAATCCCCCGGAACGCGGCTAGATTGAGGGCCAGTCTCTATGCTGACGACGCCGCTATTTTTGCCACTCCTGACAGCCGACAGATCGAGACCATTGTCAGAATTCTGGAAGCCTTCGACAGTGTCTCTGGCCTTGTAATCAACCCCACCAAGTGTGTGCTCTACCCTATTCAGTGTCAGCATCTTGATGTCAACATCCTGTCAGCCAGCTTTGGGGGATCTGTGGGATCTTTCCCTTGCAAGTACTTGGGGCTGCCCCTCTCGTTGAGAAATTTGAGGAGAATCGATCTCCAACCGCTCCTGGACAAGGGTACAAGCAAACTAGCTGTTTGGAAAGGAAGGCTCATGAATAGAACGGGCCGACTTGACCTGATCAACTCGGTCCTCACTGCCACCATCACCTATTTCCTCACGTCTTTCTCCCCCAGCAGATGGTTCACTACCAAATTTGATAAGCTAAGGAGAAATTTCCTATGGAACGCCGATGAGGAGGCGCATGGGGGAAAATGTCTGGTTAGTTGGAAGAGAATCTGTGCACCTTTAAGCGTGGGTGGCCTGGGCATCAAGGATATCAATGCTTTTGGCCGGGCTCTTCGGCTTCGATGGCCTTCGTATGAATGGGATAGCTCAGACAGGCCATGGAAAGGGACCCCGGTGCCTTGCAATCAACCTGACCTTAATCTTTTTGCGGCATGCACTTCGATTTCTCTGGGAGATGGCCGTTTAGTGAAATTCTGGAGTGATAGATGGTTAGAGGGCCAAGCTCCAAAAGATTGGGCTCCTGATCTTTTTCGGATGGCAAGGTCCAAAGGGCTCACTGTCAGTCAGGCTCTTGATGGAGACACATGGATGAGAGGACTGCAGAATATCAACTCTGCTGGGCTGATGAACTCTTTTATTAGCCTCTGGATGAAATTACAGGATGTGTCCTTGCTCTCTAGACCTGACACAATCACTTGGAAGCTAACGGCTAGCGGACAATACACGGCAAAATCGGCTTACCAAGTTCAGTTCTTGACGCGTATCCCACACCCACACCTGCAGCAGGTCTGGAAGATTACAGCTGAAAAGAAAGTAAAGTTCTTCATTTGGACCCTCCTTCAGAATAGACTTTGGACCGGTGATCGACTGCAAGCGAGAAACTGGGATCACAATGACTTGTGTGCTGGTTGCGATCAAGTGCTGGAATCCGCACATCACTTGATTCTTGACTACCCTTTTGCCAAAGAAATATGGTTCAAGACCAGCTCCTTCTTCCCGCTTGCATCCCAAGCCGCTCGGCACGCTTCATCTATCTCAGCTTGGTGGAACAGAGTGACAAAGTTAAAGAAAAAAGGACGGCAAGTGGACGAATGCACGGCGGCAGTTTACATCGCTTGGAATATTTGGCTCGAGAGAAACAGAAGGATCTTTAAGGATTCAACGCAACCGTCAACGGATGTCCTTATTAGAGCTAGAGATGACATTAGCCTCCTTTCGGAGGCATGGGAGGAGTAGGTCATTTTGAGTAGTGGGGCTGTTTAGCAGCCCAGGCTAATGTTACTCCCTGCTCCCCCCCTCATCCTGTTTCTATTGCTTAAAAACTTTGTACAGTTTCCCCCTCCTATAATGAAATAGGCAGAGCTCCTGCCAGTTCCAGTAAAAAAAAAAACAATCTGCAAAACATAGTCATTCCTAACGCTACTTCCTAGTCCTGCATAGCTAATTAAATTACTTCCTCCAATCAAAATTAATTGACGCTAGTTTAATAGTACAACTTTGTACTAGACCAGCGTCAATTAACGTGGATAGGAGGGAGTACATCACTTGGCTGGCAATCATCTGCGTTTGATAGGCGGCGTACCTTTGGAAGCTCTAGCACCGAATGCCTCGTCCTTTTGGCAGTAGCGTCTTGTTGGCAGCGCGGGCGCTTTCTTTTGGCCACGGAAGCAGTCGACGTACCTGCAGCCAGCAGCACCATCATCCAGGGATCGATGGTGCAGACATTAGCAACACGAGTTGACAACAGTCAGAGGCGCGGCGAGGGAGACGCAGTTTACCGCGACGGGATCGGGTCTGCCGCTTCGATCGCGACATGAGCCACCTGAGAGCCAGCAGCCCCATGATACCTCGACGACGGCGGCACGAGAGTTCAGTGCAGGGCAGGGCAGGGCCGTCTGCTCGCTCTCTATCTACCGGAGCCCAACGACAGGATCGATCTCTCAGGTTTGTCTGCCGGTTTTAATCCCACGACAGTCCACCATGGGCAAAACGCGGTGGTAAACCAAAAACCCTAAGAAAATCTGTTTTTTAAAACATAATTGACTTTATTCCTCAAATAATAGCGAGTTCGTTTACATAAGAGCGAGAAATAAAGTTAAGGATGACAGAATCCCAAAACATTGTGCTAACTCATGAGCCACCATATTTGCTTCACGTAGGCAGTGAGAATACTCCACAGTCGCAAAGTCCAAAGATAATTGCTTGCATTCCAGTATAGTAGCAACGTCACGCCTCACATATGTATCTGAATTTTGCACTAGTTCCACCACAAAGCTATTATCCGACTCCACCAACACTTTGTTGCATCCAATTTTCCTGGCTAAGTATAGCCCATTTTTGATCGCTGTCATCTCTGCTGAATCAACACTGCCAACTTGAGGTATATACCATGTTGCCGCCGCAATCTGTTTTCTTATAGAGGTGCTAAGAAACTATGTTTACGTTTTTTTTCCCCAGAAACCTGAGGATGATTTTTTTAGAAACAATAACTTGTGGATGTTTGCGTGCATGCGTCTGTATGTATACTGTGGCCCGCTGTTTTTCTTTTTTAAGGAAATGCCCATTGGTCTTTTCTAGCCACCCCGCAGCTATCGTAATGACAAGTGGGCCACAGGTAAAAAAAATCAGCAAAGGGCCGTAAGCGAATTCCGACAACGAAACGGCCTATTTGGCATGGGCAGTAAAGAGCCCATCCGGCGTGTGCGAACCAAAAAAAAAGTATCCGTTCCCTTAAAAAACAACCAGTCCCCTCCACCTCTGCCTCCGGGGAACCTGAGCTTCTCCAGCTTCCAGCAACCCTTTCTCTTCTACCCACGTCCCCGCCCCACCTTTCGCATTGTCTCTTCCGAGACCATCACCTATGGCATGTATATTTCCTTTCCCGATCCCAAGACACTAGTCTGAAGGTGTGAATCTCCCGCTTCCTTTGTCTGGTGTTTGATTTGGGACCTTCGTCTAGCACTATAGTACGTGCATTGGAACTTGATACATAATATGAAGCATAGATTGCCCATGGCCTCCGGTGTCAGGGTTTATATGCGTTGTGGGATTTTGAGTATACTAGCAAGATGCCCGTGCATTGCACGGAACACCAAGATGCATTTTTTTTACAAAACACCTGTTGTCGACCCATGCGGGGGGAATCTCATATGTAAAGCCTAATGATATCTCGAGAAAGAGGAGAGATAAGGTGAGAAGGAGTGGGGCGTGGTGGTGACTGGTGGTCGGAGTGGGCGGAGGCATGGGGATGTGGCAATCACACCAGATTGTTCCAAAGGCCTCCTTTTTTAATTACTAAACAATGAGGTTGTGGGAGATAAGGATGAACGAGAGAATGTCTTATCTGAAAATGTGGAGAGAGGTGCGGGCATCTTTTTGTAAAATTGCCATAGTTTGCTTTCTATCCGTTAGATATAGATCGGACGGTCTACATTGCAAGATGGCAGGCACACCATCGTCACCAACTCGTTTTTTCTATAAAAGTATAAATACCGGCAAGTGTGTGCTCAGTATGTTCAAACTAGTAATAATTTGACATATTTAGATAGGGGCCTTTATTCCTGTAATTTTTTCAAAGATCAGAAAGAGTGATGATTCGCTGAAGGTCGATGTGGTCTATTCCTATACCTTTATTTTTTTCGTAGGTTTATCTATTGAAATGCATTATAATAAATAATGATAATATTAGTATAAGACCATCTTTAAGTTAGCACTATTACTAGAAGAGCATTCGTAAGTATTTTCCTATCTATCTGTTAAAATGTAGATCAAATTTGTTTATAAAATGTTCAGATTGTTTCACCCTGATGATGCAATGGTACGTGGTAGCATCTAATGTTGTGGGAGCAGTTGATACTTCTTTAGGCCTTGTACAATGAGAGGTGCTTAGAGAGATGCTTAGAAAAATAAACCAGGTTTTTCTGAAGCACCGGTGCCTATTTCCACATAAGAGATGCTTAGTTATGCGTCTATCCTGTACAAATAAGCATTGGTGCTTAAAAAAGCCTGGTTTATTTCTTTAAGCATCTCCCCTAAGCATCTTCCATTGTACAAGGCCTTAGAGCATTGATTATTAGTAGCACTAATCAACTTGCCACTCGCCAACTGCTATTGACTAACAGGAACCAATCTTCTATACTTCAAAATGTATTAACATGCCATCTTGTCTCCTACATTGGCATCTACTCCCTCCGTTCTCAACTATTTGTCTTTCTAGAGATTTCAACAAGTGACTATATACGAAGAAAAATGAGTGAATCTACATTCTAAAATATGTCTACATACATCCGTATGCCGTAGTCCATTTAAAGTGTCTAGAAAGACAAATATTTAGGAACGGATGGAGTAGGATAAAACGTTGGGAGGATCTCACTGACAACTAAATCGCGGCAGCATGCACACGTCAGCCCCATGAGTAACTGATGAGAAAACGACACTCAAAAGCTATCATATATATATGGAACCAAGCTTCAGCATGCGAGTAATGTATATGTCCATTTAAGATTGTTGAGTATTGTGATTATTAGGAAAGACGAAATAGACTAGGATTTGTTCTGACTTGTCTTGTACTCCAAGTAGATCATTATACTCTTATATATATGCCCACGAGACTCAAGCAATACATCGAACTATTCCACCAATCCCTCTCTCCCTTCTTACATGGTATCAGAGCCAAGAGGTTTTGAGTTCAAGACCAGGCTGGCGCAATTAAATTGCAGTTCACTTTCGGTCCATGTTTAGGCCCGAGGGAGCCACACGTGAGGGGGAGTGTTAACGTATAATGTGCTGCCTAGTCTCTTTCATCAGATCGGTCTTTTGGTTGCATTGGCTAGAGCATGCACTTCTACATGGTATCTATCGTAAGTCGATCCTAAACCCTCGCCGCCGCCGCTTCCGCACCTGCGTGCCGCCCGCGGCGCGGTCGGCCTCCATGACCGCCGCCGGGGGCCGCCCCGCCCGTACCTAAGATTCGTCCGCCGGTCGTGTTGACCGGCTGCACTAGAGAGTCTTTTCCCCGAACCTTGCTCCGGGGTTTTCTCTTTCCGGCCGGTCATCTTGATCGCGCAGTTTTTTTGGTTTTTCGGTCTATTCTTGATCGGTTTGCGTCGCCAACCGCCGCCGTCGACCTCGAGCGCCTCTACTCTGACCCCGACGTGACCCGCCGGCCTCTCCTCTGACTCGGCGGCCACGCGCGCCGAGGCGGCCCGTTAGGGCCAGCCGTCGTCCGCGCGTCACCCTGCGCCGCCCGTCACCGCCCTGCTCCGACCGGGACACCTGCATCGCCCCGACCCGGCGGCCACGCGCCATGCGACGGCCAATCATAGTCGTCGCTCGTGCGCCGGCCCGCCCATCGATCCACATCACCCGCTTCCGCCGCGTCTGCCCGGCGGCCCGGCGGTCTACCTTGCCGGTCTCGTCCTCGGCTGCGTCGGGACGGCTGCATCAAGCTTGTCGGCTTCTTCAACTTGGGCGCCGCTACTCCGTTGGTCGCTCGGGCCTCGCTGCCCGGGCACCGCGTTGCTTTGGCAGCCCAGGTGCCGGTGCTGACAAGCTCGTCTGCACGACGTCTCACGACGTCCGTCGTCGCCGGCTTCATCTCGGACTCCGCCGCCACCACGTCTCCCCCGAGCGGCGTCCCTGACCTCGCACGCGATCGGCTTGATCACCCGCTCGCCGCGGCGATCCGCCTCATCTAAGCCGCGTGACCGACCTGGCCCGTCGGTTACGCGCGCCTCCGCGTGTCCCGTGAAGATCGTCCCCGAGTTAAGCGCGCCTCTCCACCAATCGAGCATTGGGCTGCCGCTGCGTCGCCCCGTCGGGCCGCAGCAACGCCGCCCCGTGGTTCTCCTCACGGCTGCATCGACCCGTGCGTCGCCGCTGCATCGCCCCTTCGGGCCGTAGTGTCGCGATACGCGGTCCCTGCCGCCGCCCTGAGGCCACCCCCGCGGCTGCAGTGACTCGCAAACTGTCGTTGCGTTGCCGCTTCGGGCTGCAGCGTCGCGGCCCGCGGTCCCCGCCGCCGCCCCGAGGTCTTCCCGCCGTCGCCCCGACCGTCTCGCCGCCGCTGCGTTGCCTCTTTTGGCCGTAGCGCCGCGGCCCGCGATCCACTCCGCCGTCACCGCGCGTCGACCTCCCGTGGTATGCGCCGTGCCGTCTCCCTTGGCGCAGGAACGCCACCGTCTGCGCCGGTCTTCGTCATGCTGTCAGGGTTCTTCGCCTACTTCAAGCACCGCCGCCGCACTCCTAACCTAGCCGCCGCGCCGCCGTCAAGCCGTCGTCACCGCTCTTCTTTGGCCGCCGCCGCCGCTACCTTCGTAGCCACCGCCGCTGCCTGTCCACCCCCTTCGTCTTCGTGCAAACACCAGCCCGTCGCCAGCGTCACATCTACCCCGACCACTTCGTCTACTCCGACCACCGTTAGTGACATCGGCCCCGCGCCGATGGACGCCGCAATCGTCATCGAGTTCTTCTCTGCTGGCCCCTTCGACTTCTCCGACATGGCATACAGCTCGTGCAGGTCCCTCGTCTACGCATGCTCGGTGCTGGCAACACCGATGTGTGCCTTCATCCACGACGTGTCCCCGGGCCTGGCAAGGCTGGTCGGCGCTTCGTCAACTTCGTCTTCGTCCGTCTACGCATGCCCGGTGCTGGCAACACCGGTGCGTGCCTTCGTCCACGATGTGTCCCCGGGCTTGGCAAACCCGCCGCGATGCCTCGTCAACACCATCATCCTTTCGGCGCACCACTACCTCGTCATCACTGCGCCCATGACTAACTCGGTGCCACCTTGCGCCCGCGGCTCCACAACGACCTCCTCGACACCGGCCACCCCGAATCGACATCGACCACGACATTCTTTGCACGGCTACTTCGACCACGGCTCCACCACCCATGCTCTTGGCTACATCGACAAACGGCACAAAGGGCTACCGCCTGCTTGAGCAACCTCGTTGGTTTCCACTCCAGCCACGACTCCACGATGCGTCGACCATTACGACTGTGTGGGGGGGTGTCCGTCGGCTTGCCTTCGGATTCTTCTCCAGTCTCACCTTCTGCGTCGTTACCGTTGTGACTGCGGGGGGATGTTGAGTATCGTGATTATTAGGAAAGATGGATAGACTAGGATTTGTTCTGGCTTATCTTGTACTCCGAGTAGATCATTATACTCCTATATATGCCCACGAGGCTCAAGCAATACATCGAACTATTCCACCAATCCCTCTCTCCCTTCTAACAAAGATCACACCAGAGTAAAGGGGTTGGATACTTCAGTTAGCACCTAAAACCATCATTTTTTTCCAGCTCAAGTCCACATGACCTGTACGGCAAAAGGAGAAAAAAAATGAGCTATGCACATATCATTTGCTATAGTTAGGCAAGAAATGAAACCAACATCCTTTTATGGAATCACTTCATTATGGAACCACAAATATCTGCTGCTAGCTGCAGCTGGATCCTTCAAGCAGTAGCAGACTGGCTCTTCTTCAACTTCTCGGCACAGAACTTCCTGGTGTCAGCACCCTTCACGTTGAATTCCATCAGGAGCTCTTCAAACAGAACCTCCATTTTGGCCTTGAAGGATGTAGGTCGACCTGCCCTTGCATGCTTCTTTGGCTTCACCACATTGCAGATGCTGGTCCCTTCAGCATTTGCATTATCCAGATCCTTGCCCTCGTCTTCCTCATCAGGAACCATGGACCCAACCTCGTTACCCTTCATGTAATATTTGCATGCAGCCAGAATGGCGCGGCCACGTTCACGGAAGTGCCCGGCGGCGAGATCTTCAAAGTGCTGAAACAAGCAAAGCAACTGTTAGAGTTATCTGTCCTTCCCTTCTAACAAAATAACATCAACATGCAGCAAGTTATATTTTGGACGAATCTTCGCAACCATGGACACTTGTGCACTCATGTCGAGAACCGCAAGAGCTTGATAGTTATGCAGCATGTTACCTGTGGAGGCCTACGAAGCGAGTACAACATCGTCCTACACGAGTTCTGGAATGTTGTATCATTATACTCCAAGGACCTCCTCTGTCCATTAGCATATTTGGCATCGGTTTCGAATCCTGGCTCGTTGAAGTACGGCTTTTCGTTCAATACGGGAGCTTGAATGGAGATTAGCACTTGCAGCATGGTCGACTGAGCTGAGTTCCAATTCTCACAGTCATCCCCACGCCAGGTGCCCAGGAGGCTAAGGCAGCCTCTTCCACTAGCATACAGATTTGGATTAAGCTCAAGTCCTCCAGAGTGATAGTGTAAAACCTGCAAAAGCACCAGAACAGGTATTTTTAAATCAAATCGAAATATGAGAATACATCAAAGAAGAAGTTATCAAGTGTCAATACTTACTGGAGGACGTGCGGGATAGCTAGCGGGGAATTGAGCATCAAAGAAGAAGAGGCCATCATGGTAGGGTGTTCCCCGAGGCCCAATCATCACAGCCCTGAGAAGGTCCATTCGATTTTCCGAGGCACGAACATATATCGACGCTGCACACGGAATAATAGTTCATGAAAATAGTACAACGATGTGCATTTCTAAACCGTAGTGATTTTTGTTGGATAAGTGAGCAACTAGTATTTCCTGAGGGCCAAAGGCCATTACATATACATGTGTGAGAAAATGTAAAAAAGCCCCTTATACAATGGGGATGTACACAATGAACTATACACATCTAACACCCCCCTCAAACTCATGGTGGATCAACAACACTGAGTTTGGAGAGGAAAAACCCATGCTGCGCTCGAGTTTGTGCCTTCGTGAAGAAATCAGCCAACTGTAACTCAGAGGGCACATAGTGAAGAGCGAGAGTCTGATCCTGCACAACAGCACGCACAAAGTGGGCATCCACGCCGATGTGCTTGGTGAGCTCATGCTTCACCGGGTCACGCGCAATACTGATAGCACCGGTACTGTCGGGCAGTAGAGGAGTGGAGGTAGTAGCAGACACACCAAAATCCTCAAGTAACCACCGTAACCAGATCACCTCAGCCGTCAACATAGCCATGGCTCGCAACTCAGCCTCTGTACTCGAGCGAGAAACTGCAGTCTGCTTCTTTGTCTTCCAGGCAATAAGAGAGCCACCAAGAAAGACACAATAAGCAGACAGCGAGCGTCGATCCGAGGGATCACTAGCCCAGGTAGCATCAGAGTAGGCCTGAAGCTCAAGAGAGCTGGAGCGGGGAAAGAAAAGGCGCTGAGAGATCGTTCCACGAAGATATCGTAGAACACGGAGGAGATGACTATAGTGGACAGAGGTGGGGGCGGAAACAAACTGACTCAGGATGTGGACA
Source organism: Triticum dicoccoides (assembly GCF_002162155.2). Taxonomy (NCBI): domain Eukaryota; kingdom Viridiplantae; phylum Streptophyta; class Magnoliopsida; order Poales; family Poaceae; genus Triticum; species Triticum dicoccoides. The sequence goes on from NC_041389.1 coordinate 462,120,452, forward strand.
GGATAGGAGATATCAGGACGCGTAACAGCAAGATAGACAAGACTGCCAACAAGATGACGATAGCGAGTGGGATTAGGAAGAGGGTCACCATCGGTGGCATGAAGCTGAACATTGAGCTCCATGGGAGTCACAACCGTACGCTCATCACCGAGAGCAGCGCGAGCAAGAAGATCCTGAATATATTTTTCTTGGGAGATGTAGAAGCCATCAGAGGTCGAGGAGATCTCAATCCCAAGAAAGTAGCGAAGTGGACCAAGATCAGTCATAAGAAACTGGTCGCGAAGGCGAGCCTTAACAAAGGCAATGTAATCAATGTCATCACCAGTGATGATCATGTCATCAACATAGAGAAGGAGAAGAGTCCGACCACGAGGAGACGTGTGAACAAATAGTGCGGGATCATGGTCACTGGGCAAGAAACCAGCGGCAGTCACCACAGATGCGAAGCGCTCAAACCAGACGCGAGGGGCCTGTTTGAGACCATATAGGGAGCGGCGAAGTCTACAGACCATACCATCAGAAGCATAGTATCCCTGTGGTGGCTGCATATAAACCTCCGCACGCAACTCGCCATTGAGAAAAGCGTTCTGAACATCAAGTTGAGAGATAGACCACTGACGGACAGAAGCCACAACAAGAAGAGTGCGGACAGTGGTCATGTGAGCCACATGAGCGAATGTCTCATCATAATCACGCCCCTGCTCCTGCTGAAAGCCACGGGCCACTAGACGAGCTTTGTAGCGCTCAAGAGAACCATCGGAGCGAGTCTTAACTTTGTAGACCCACTTGCAGGTGATGGGACGGACACCGGAAGGAAGGGGAACCAGATCCCATGTGCCAGAACGCTCAAGAGCAGCAAGCTCTTCGGCCATCGCAAGTTGCCATTCAGGCTGAGTCATGGCAGTTAGGTAGGAAGTGGGCTCAGCAATAGCAGAGAGACCATACCGATTAGGTGAGTAGCGATCAGGCGGGGGGCAAGGCCGAGCACGAAGATTGTGAACCGGGGGAGGCGTGAGAGGAGGTGCACCAGAGGTGGAAGGCTCGTCAGAGGAGACATCCTCAGTACGAGATCGGCGAGTATAGTGGAGAGGGAACGGTGGGAGAGGGCGACAGACTGGAGATGATGGTGGAGAGGTGGAGGAGGAGGACGGAGTAGACGGTGTCGGTGGGGAATAAGAAGGAATGAGAGGTGCCGGAGGAAGCGGTGACACATGAGGCACATAGTCGGGTGTGTCAGGAAGGAGCAGGAAAGAAATGTCATCCACAGAGAAACTCGAGGAAGGAGAACATGGGTAGTAAGAACGAGACTCGTCAAATGTCACATCACGCGAGATGCGCAAGCGACGACCCACAGGATCCCAACATCGATAGCCCTTGTGCTCATCACTGTAGCCAAGAAAGACACACTCAACCGACTGAGTAGTCAGTTTGGTGCGTTCTCGGGGGGCAAGAAGGATGTAACACACATATCCAAACATCCGAAGAGCGGAATAGTCAGGGGAACGTCCGGTGAGACACTTCATAGGGATACCACCCTACAAAGCAGTGGAGGGCTGAATGTTGATGAGATAGGTGGATGCAGAAACAGCCTCAGCCCAAAAATGGGGTGGAAGGGAAGCAGCAATCATTAGCGCACGAGCCGTCTCAAGCAAATGACGATGCTTGCGTTCGGCAACGCCATTTTGAGCATGAGCCCCAGGACATGAGAACTGGGCAAGAGTACCCTGTTCTGCTAGAAAACCACGCAACAGCTGAGAGATATACTCCCCAGCAGAGTCAGCACGAAAGGTACGAATGGACGTGGCAAACTGAGTGTGAACCATGGCAGCAAAACGTTTGTATATAGAGAGAACCTCGCTACGAGATTTCATGAAGTAGAGCCAAGTGTAGCGAGAGAAATCATCAATAAACAAAACATAGTAGCGATGACCACCTTTCGAATCAAAGGGAGCAGGACCCCAGACATCAGAATGAACTAAGTCAAACGGATGCTGAGATACTGACTCACTAGTAGGATAAGGTAACTGGGTCTGTTTGCCAAGTCTGCAACCATTACAATGTAAGGAGACATCTCCAGATACAGACCCTAAGAGGCCTTGACGAACTAAAGAAGACAAGCGAGAGCCACAGATGTGACCAAGGCGATGATGCCACTGCTGGAAGGACGCAGACGAAGAGGCAGCAAGAGCATGGGAGCTGGCAGAAGTGGCGGCAGTGGAAGGAACACAAAGCCAGTCAACCTCCCAAAGGCCCTCTGACTCACGGTGCCGAGGGCCAGCTCCAACCAAGACCTTGGTGTGACGATCCTGAATGGAGCAAGAGTCGGTATCAAGAATGACACGACAACCAGAATCAGTAAGTTGGGCAGCAGAAAAAAGATTCATGGTAAGACGAGGAACATGTGAAACACTTGGAACAGAAAAGGACGGAGTGGAAAGAATACCACGACTAGCAACAGGAAGAGATGTGCCATCGGCAGTAAGAATATTAATAGGCGAATCAAGAGGTCGAAGAGAGGATAATACAGAAGAATCAGAAGACATATGGAAGGAGGCTCCAGAATCCAAAACCCACGAAGATGTACCTGACTGTGTAGATGCTTGCTGTGGTGGAGAAGTGGCTGCAGTCACAGCAGCAGCTGAACCAGTCGACGAGGAGCCTGAGGAGGCCAAGAGACGTTTGAGCCTCACAATGTCCTGGTCAGTGAGGGACGTAGTCGAGGAAGATCCAGGAGTCCCACTGGAAGAGGAGCGCCGCTGGTCTCGCTTCTTCTCACGGCAATCAGACTCTGGGTGACCTGGCCAAGAGCAGTAGCCACAGAAGGTGTCACGGCGCGACCGGCCCCTCTCAGTGTAAGCAGGTCGACTCACCCCCCTGAAGGTGTGGGGAGGAGAGGTGGAGCGGTGGAGCGGTGAGCCGAGCAGACGACACGGGAGCACGAGCAGCCAACACAGACGGGACCACCAGCAATCCAGCAGAGCGAAGGCGGGTCTCCTCAGCACGAAGCTCGGCAAGCACCTCCGAGATAGGAACACGACCGCGAGCAAGCAAGTGAGCACGTCTGGGCTCAAACTCAGAGCGGAGACGAGCTAGGAACTCATGAACCCTCTGAAACTCCAAATCAGACCACGTAGTCTGACAACAACGGTAAGTTCCACAAACAACTATCCTCAGTGAGTCAAGCTGACGCCAGATGGCAGAATACTGAGAATAGAACTCATCAACAGACGAGTCACCCTGCTGAAGAGCATGCTCCTGACGCACCATAGAGAGGTAGAGGGCATCGCCAGAGGGCTGATAGCGCTGACAAAGATAGGACCACATTGCTGCAACAGTGCCGAGACCCATGAACTCCGAAGCAAACTGAGGTAGGACACTCGCAGTGAGAACAACAGCAGCTCGAGCATCATCGTTGCACCATTGAGTGTAGGCAGACAGATCATCCCGGTAGACAGAAAGAGCAGCAGAGTAGGCGGATACCTGCTGATCATAAGCGTCAACTGCAGCATCATCCAGAGCCTTGGCTGCATCCCGATCAGCCTGAGAAGCTTCAGCAGCAAGCACCGGCGGTGCCGGCGGAACAAGGGCCACCGGAGCAACCGGACAGGGCGGACAGGGAACCTCGCCAGAGAGAACGCCCCACAGTAGAAGGCCCCGCATATGGATGCGCATGAAGCCCACAAACTCAGTGTAGTTGGTGCCATCAAAGATCACGAAGCACCGAGGAACAGCAACATAGCCCGCAGAAGACATGACGAAACTCTGTGCGGCTCTTCCTCTCTTTTTTTTCTTTTTTTTGGATAAGGTCAACGCCCCTCGATCTGGATCGGGGCTGAGAACCTCACGCTGGCTCGAGCCAGCACCGAGCGGCGAGATTGGGAGGCGAGGAGGACCGGCCAAGGGGCTGCACCTGCGGCAGCAGGTGAAGCAGCAGCCGCCCCAGCCAGATGCGACAGCAGTGGGGGAAGGCGAGGGAGACCTGTGCGCGCAGCCGGAGGCACGGCGGGGGCGCGTTGAAGGGGCGACGGCGCGGCCTGGCCACAGCAGGGCTGAGAGGTCGCGGCCAGGGCGCGGCCAGGCGGGTAGGGCGTGGCCGGGGCGCGGCCGGGCGGGGAGGTCGCGGCCGGGGCGCAGCCTAGATACGGCCGGGCCTAGACGTGGCTGGGTACGGAAGCACGGGCGTGGGCAGGAGCTGCCGGGCGCGGAGAAGGTGGCCGGCGACGGGGGAGGAGAGGGCCGGCGACGAGGAGGCTAGGCACGGAGCTGCAGCGTGCGGGGGAGGAAGAGGAACCTGGCATCTGATACCATGTTGGATAAGTGAGCAACTAGTATTTCCTGAGGGCCAAAGGCCATTACATATACATGTGTGAGAAAGTGCAGAAAAGCCCCTTATACAATGGGGATGTACACAATGAACTATACACATCTAACAATTTTAGCAGAAGAGATTCAGAAGTGAGCTGCAAGGCTTTCTAAAACCGTTTAGGTGAAAGTAAATAATAAAATGGTGAATTTAGAATACACATAAAAATGCTAAAAGTAGAGCTTTCTCCAACAAGACAACATAAACCCTAAGAAGAACTGAATTTGCACAAATTTTGGAGCAACACTGAGTAATAATGGAGGAATGAGTGGTTCAAAGATGCCCATTGTGCTTTAAAATTTGTGTCCTTCACTTGAGGGGAGCATCTAAGAACATATTCAGAATTCCTCTTGGAAATAGCTGACCTGGTAAATCGTTCTCCAGGAGTTTCCAGTCATGCTGAATTCTTTTGGTCCACTCTTTCCCTGTCTGGAATGTAGTTAAAGAAAGAAATAAGTTTCCGACTGGAAAGGAAGGTACAAAATAAAACAATATGCATTAGCTTTTTACCTTTCCAACAGGTTTTTTAGCATAACGATGATCAGAGAAATCCTCAACAGTGTCGAACTGCTTAAAAAACCTGTATTTCTTACCAATTTCATCCTCTATTTCTGGCATTGACTTAAAATTGCCAGGCCCCTCATCAGTTATAGCTTTCTGCAACAATGGTACACTAGCCTCCACACCTGGAGGCAGATCTAAATCGTCAAATTTATAATCCAGCTGCTGATTGAAGTCACTTCCGTCAAATTCATAATCAGGCCACTCATATTCATCATCATAGCAGCCTTCATCTTCATCATCCACATAACAATTTTCTTCCTCAATTTCACAAGAGTCAAAATTCTGTAGCTTAGCTTCAGATGCTTCGAAGGAATTATTTTCTGTAAGGGATCCAACTTCATCACTGGATGAAGATTCCTGTAAAATATGTCAGTGTAATTATAAACTAAAACAAGCATTTTAATGGTAAATACAAACTTGAGTCCGCCAAGAAGTTCTTGTAAATTTGAGTTCATATCAAGATACATTGCTTTGGTCAGCGTTAGACATGCAGTATATGGTAAAAGCAATCCACATTGTTTTCCCAACAAAGCATCCACAAGAATCTAGGAACTAAGAAAGCATAATTGATGTGCAGCGGGAGCATGTAAACTATTTTCCCTCACAGAAATGTTTCTTCTTCAGAGATTTCTTGAAGAAACCTAGCTGCAGTAAAAACCTCAACAATGTACTAAAGTAGTATAACACTTGCGCTCAAGTTCATCAAAACTACAGTTCAAAAAAAACTTCATCAAAACTGAATGCCAGTTCTTATAGTCTGAAACTTTGAAAGTGCACACTTAGTATGTTTCTTCGTCTTTGATCAATAAGCACTGGACTTTCCACGTTGATCATAGTAGTATGCTGAAGCTCAAGACAAAATAGCTTTATAATTTAGGCTTCTGGATGTGCCTTATTTTTTCTTCAACGGCTAAGGTTGAGGTGAGATTCTGCTGAACCTGTTTGCTTTCATATCGTGATTCATAAAAAGTACAGAGCCCAGTCACTTGAGCAGCAGGAGTGATATCCCAAAGGAGTGATATCCTAAACTACATCCACAGGTCACAGTTGCATATAGTCGTCCAAGCAATTTGTGAAACAGAGTAGTCTTTTTTTCAGAGAGACGAAACAGAGTATGCATGGAACTTAGAGCATCTCCAACAGCCGCGCTAAACAAGCGCGCCGCAAATTTGCCCATTTTAGCGCGTGCGCAATCGGTAGAGTGTCTCCAGCGGACGTGCAATAACCGCGCGCGCGGTATATAGAGTTGGGCGCGCGGTCCGAATCGCCATCACGCGTTGCGTATTTGGGGCGCCCACTTCCGCGCGCGGCACACATGAGTACTCGCGCCACACTCTCTCCACCGCGCCACCTTCGGCCCGCACGCGCCGGCGCCGGCGAGCTGACCCGATGGACGCACGCGCCGGCACCTCCCTCACCCCATCCTACAACTGCGAACCCTTCACCACCGCCGCCGCCGCCGCAAAGCCTAGCGCTGGGAGCGTTGGCCTCACCTCCGCCGGAGCCCCTCCGAGCATCGGCCTCGGGCGCGGCCTCTTCATGTCGCGGCGGGTGGCGTCGAGCCGGTGCCCGCCGTGATGAAGCCACGTGCGCCCCCCTTGAAGCTCCCAAAGAAGAGGAGAAGAGGACCAAGAAGGGGAAGATCAAGAAAGGAAGGCCATTTACCTTGCCTCATTGCTATGAAGTATTGAAAGATGATGAGAAATGGAAGAAGCGTGAGGATATTGATGATTTGGATTTGAGCAAAAAACGCAAGCGAACAATTGATTTGGAAGATGATGATGAGGAGGATGCATCAAGTGAAGATGGCAAGAGAAGTCCCACACCAAACTCATTTTCATACTCGAAGCCAAAACGACCGGATGGCACGAAGAAAGACGCAAAAGAAAAGAAGAAGAGAAAAGGAGATGATGAGCTCAAAAATGCTATGAAAGTAATTGTCAACGCATGAAAAGAAGCCAACGAGGTGAGGAAAATGGCAAGGAACCAAGATACCGCAGCCGAGGAGAGGAGGGTGGCGGCCGAGGAGAGGAGGGTGGCGGCCGAGGAGAAGAAAGTGGCATTGGAGGAGAGGGAGGTGGGTGATGAAGCTATGTACCTAGGGTAGGGTCTTGGACCTGTCCAAACTACCCTACCCAAAGACATCTCTAGAAGAAACCACTTGTCAATCGACTCAGAAGCGTTCCACTCGACGGACTCGAGGACACTCGACCATGAAGACAACCACTCGACCATGAAGCCAACCACTCGATAGCCAGGAGATCTAAAGTCACTCTGCACGCTAACGGTCGGTCATTAAGTAGCTTTTATGGTCATCACAGCACTTTATGTATGGCGTTACTAGTAACGCCCAACCTTAGCGTATCTTAAACCCTGCATACCTGAGGGCTGGAGGGTCAGACTCTATATAAGCCACCCCCCTCCTCAGTGTAAAGGGTTCGCACCCCTGTAACTCATACGCATATAATCCAGTCGACCGCCTCCGGGCTCCGAGACGTAGGGCTGTTACTTCCTCCGAGAAGGGCCTGAACTCGTAAATCTCTTGCGTATACAACTACTCCATAGCTAGGATCTTGCCTCTCCATTAGTACCCCCCTACACTACTGTCAGACTTAGAACCACGACAGTTGGCGCCCACCATGGGGCAGGTGTCTTAGCGACTTATTGGAGAAGTTGCATTTTTTCCGATCTCCTTCATCATGGTTTCAGGCGGAGTTTTGGTTGAGGGCCGCGAGATCCATCTCGGCGTGCTCACGTTTGTCGCCGACGACTCTTCTTGGCTTCAGGAGGCTCCGCTTGACATCGACGCGCTCCCAGTCCACGGAGCGACGCACTTTCGCGCGTGCGTCCGCGGTGTCCTCCTGCGGCAACCGTCGACCCAGTATCGGTCGGTCGTTGTGTCATCCTCCCTCCCTGCTTCCCGCCGGCGCAAGCGCTTCGGTCGGTCGAGGCTTCAGCGATGGGTGAGGCACGCGGTGGCCCGCCAGTCGGCCACCCTCCAAGTCGCGGCAATCGAGCCCGACGAATCTCTCTACGGCCTGTTCGACCTGTCGACTGGCTCCGCAGAGACTGCATCCGAGTGCGGCAGCAGTGATCCAGCGGTAGAGGTTCTGATGGTCGATGGACCACGCGGTCCTCCCGTTTTCCCGGCGCCGAAGGAGGCGACGGCGGAGGCGATCCGTCGCATGCCCATGAAGAGTATCTCCCCGAGCCCGTCAATTCGCTGTAGAGGGAAGAACTTCGCCGCTGGAACATGGATGCGCTTCACACTCCTATCGTTGGAGAAACCCCTGAGGCTCGTGCTTTAGAGGACGCGCGTTTGGCCAACTTGGCTGAGCGCACTCGACTGGAGAACCTTCAGCGAGCACTCGACGAGCGTGCGCGGCAACGGGTTCTGGACTCCAGTCGACTTCAGCTCTTTCCACCACCAACTCAGGTATATCGAACTCCGATTCAGAATTTAGCAGCTGCGGCCCGTATAGCAGAGTCAATTCAGCCTTCCCAGTCAGAGGCTGGCAGAGGCTTGATGCAGATCAGAGATTTACTTCGGGCAGCAGGAGATCAAAATTCAGCTGTATCGCAGTCGCGGAACAGGATTCACAGCAGATCCGTAGCCGCAAATACAGTCCAGTCGGCTCACAGCCCCAGATCGCCCCCGAGGCATGAGGGACGTGGGGACCGGCATGATCAGTACAAGAACCGTGAGCAGTATGATCACCGATTCGATCGCGATGATCGACGTCGAGTGCCCACCCCTCCCCCAAGGGGTGGATCGTACGTGCCTCGGCAACAGGATGATAGACGCCAGCACAGTGTTGGGCGAAGGATTCCAATCGACCCCAGGGAACCAGGCTTTGATGCGAGATCCATTATCGTTCAAGGTCTGGTCGACAGGAACAGAGCTCACCGAGAGGGTCACGACAGAGATGTACCCACCAGCAGCAGAGTGCATGTCTCAGGACCAGAGTGTTTTAGCAGAGCCATCAAGGCCGCGGTGATTCCTCCCAACTTCAGGTTGGCGACTGGAGTCAGTAAGTTCACTGGTGAGTCCAAGCCTGATACTTGGCTTGAGGACTACCGAGTGGATGTTCAGATCGGTGGCGGCAATGATGAGGTGGCCATGAAGCATCTGCCTCTTATGTTGGAGGGCTCAGCCAGAGCATGGCTGGATCAGTTAGCACCCAGCAGCATTTACACTTGGGAAGATCTTTCCCGAGTGTTCGTCAGAACATTTGAAGAAACTTGCAAGCGACCAGCAGGACTGACAGAGCTGCAAACTTGTGTGCACAAGCCGAATGAGACTTTGAGAGATTACATCCTGAGATGGATCACATTGCATCACACGGTAGAGAATGTATCTGATCACCAGGCAGTCTGCGCCTTCAAGGAAGGCGTTAAGTACAGAGAGCTGAACCTGAAATTTGGTCGAACCGGAGACATGTCTCTGAGTCGAATGATGGAGATAGCCACCAAGTATGCCAGTGGTGAAGAAGAGGATCGGCTCCGGAGTGGCAAGCACAAGTCAGTCGCCCACGAAACCGGAGGAGGGAACTCCAGTCGGAAGACGAAACGGAAAGCCGAGCCAGCTGCTCCTGGAGAAGCCTTGGCCGTGACTCAAGGAAAGTTTAAAGGGAAGCCCAAAGGGCCTTGGAACCCTAAGAAGGTGAAAGACAAGGAGGGAAATGACGTGATGGATCTGCCATGTCACATCCACACGAAGAAAGATGAAGAGGGTAACTTCATTTACCCGAAACATACCACTCGACAGTGTCGGCTCTTGATCCAGCAATTCCAGGGGAAACAGCCCAAAGATAAGGAAAATGAGTCGGACAAAGAGGATAGTGATGATGGATATCCCCAGGTCAATTCCACCCTGATGATTTTTGCTGACGTTGAAAGCAAAAGTCGACTGAAAGTTATCAATCGGGAAGTGAATATGGTTGCTCCGGCGACACCCAATTATCTGAAATGGTCTCAGACTGCCATCACGTTCGACCAGTCTGATCACCCGACACACATAGCCACCCCTGCGAGGCAAGCTCTGGTGGTCGACCCAGTCGTTGAAGGCACTCGACTGACTAAAGTGTTGATGGATGGTGGCAGTAGCCTGAATATACTATACGCAGAGACATTGCAAGGGATGGGCATTCTGATGTCCAGACTCAGCACCAGCAACATGAGTTTCTATGGAGTCATTCCTGGCAAGAAGGCTGCATCACTCGGCCAGATTGCTCTTGATGTGGTTTTTGGTGATTCCAAAAATTTCCGCAAAGAAAAGTTGACATTTGAGGTTGTGGATTTCCACAGTGCCTATCACGCTATTTTGGGCAGGCCAGCTTATGCACGTTTTATGGCTCGACCATGTTACGTGTACCTCAAATTGAAGATGCCTGACCCTAAAGGTGTGATCACTCTTACTGGCAATCGCAAGAAGGTGGAAGAGTGCTTTCAGAAAGGCTCAAAGATCGCCGATGCTCAGATGGTAGCAGAGGAGTGGCAGGAACACCAGAAGAATGCAGACCCGAGTGATTTGCTGCGAGCTAAGAAGCCCGCTACGGAATCAGCATTTCAGTCGTCCGGTGAGACGAAACCGGTTCACGTCCACCCAACCGACCCCAATGCTGCTCCGACTAATATCTCCACAACGCTCGACCCCAAATAGGAAGAAGCGCTCATCCAGTTCCTCCGTGAGAACTGGGACATCTTTGCATGGAAACCTTCTGACATGCCAGGTGTACCCAGGCGGCTGGCTGAGCACCGTCTACGAGTCGACTCAAAAGCGAAACCTGTCAAAGAACATCTGCGACGGTCCGCCGTCCAGAAAAGGAAGGCCATTGGCGAGGAGGTGACTCGGCTCTTAGCAGCAGAGTTTATCCGAGAAATTTACCACTCCGAGTGGCTCGCCAATGTTGTCATGGTCCCCAAGAAGGAGAAGTCACTTCGCATGTGCATTGACTTTGAACATATCAATCGGGCCTGCCCAAAAGATCATTTTCCTCTCCCCCGCATCGACCAAATAGTCGACTTAACTGCGGGATGTGAGCGACTGTCTTTCCTAGACACTTATTCCGGGTACCATCAGATCCATCTGTATGGACCCGATGAGATCAAAATAGCTTTCATCACCCCTTTTGGGTGCTTCTGTTATGTCACCATGCCATTCGGCCTCAAGAATGCCGGAGCCACGTTCATGAGGATGATTCAGAAGTGTTTGCTCACTCAAATCAGTCGGAATGTGGAAGCGTACATGGATGATATTGTGGTCAAGTCACGGAAAGGTTCCGACCTGCTGACTGACCTTGCTGAAACATTTGCCAATCTCAGGAGGTATGATATCAAGCTTAATCCATCAAAGTGCACATTTGGAGTTCCTGGTGGAAAATTACTCGGTTTTCTCGTTTCTGAACGAGGAATCGACGCAAATCCAGAGAAAGTGGCCACTATACTACGAATGAAATGACCTGTGCGTGTGCACGATGTTCAGAAGCTTACTGGTTGCTTGGCCGCTTTAAGTCGATTCATCTCTCGTCTCGGTGAAAAGGCATTGCCTCTTTACCGACTGATGAAGAAGTCAGACAAGTTTGAGTGGACTCCTGAAGCTGATGCGGCGTTTGCAGAGCTAAAAGCCCTGCTTTCCACCCAGCCGGTGCTTGCTGCCCCAATCAGCAAAGAGCCTTTGCTGCTTTACATTGCAGCCACAGGACAAGTCATCAGTACTGTACTTACGGTCGAGCGGGAAGAGGAAGGAAGAGCCTTTAAAGTTCAGCGCCCAGTATATTATATTTCTGAAGTTCTGACCCCGTCAAAGCAAAGATACCCTCATTATCAGAAGCTTGTATATGGGATTTATATGACCACGAAGAAAGTTGCTCACTACTTCTCTGACCATACCATTACAGTCGTCAGCGACGCCCCATTGTCAGAGATTCTGCACAACAGAGATGCAACTGGTCGAGTGGCAAAATGGGCGATTGAACTCCTTCCCCTGGATATCAGATTTGAGGCAAAGAAAGCTATCAAGTCCCAAGCAATAGTAGACTTCATCGCCGAGTGGACTAAACAGCAACTGCCGACTCAAGTTCACTCGGAGCACTGGACCATGTTCTTTGATGGCTCTAAGATGCTGAATGGTTCTGGTGCTAGGGTAGTGTTGGTTTCCCCCCGAGGAGATAAGCTCAGATATGTACTCCAGATTCACTTTGATTCCTCCAACAACGAAGCAGAATACGAAGCACTTTTGTATGGGTTGCGTATGGCCATTTCACTCGGCGTCCGCCGCCTCATGGTCTATGACGACTCAGATTTGGTGGATTAACCAAGTGATGAAGGAGTGGGACGTCAGAAGCCCAGCCATGACTGGTTACTGCAATGCAGTAAGAAAGCTGGAGAAGAAATTCGAGGGGTTAGAGCTTCATCATATACCCCGACTGAAAAATCAAGCAGTTGATGATTTAGCAAAGATAGGTTCCAAGAGAGAAGCCATTCCCAGTGGTGTGTTTTTGGAACATATCCACGCACCGTCAGTTCAAGAGGATCCTTTCACCGAGGAAGCCCCGCAGCCAAAAAGTGCCACGGATCCGACTGAAGTCGAGGTCCCAGCCGTGGTCGACCTGATCATGGAAGTTTTGGTTATCACTCCCGACTGGACAGTGCCGTACATCGCGTATATCCTAAGGAAAGAGCTCCCAGAGAATGAAGAAGAGGCTCGACATATCGTCCGTCGATCCAAGGCCTTTACTGTGATGAAGGGACAGTTGTATAGAGAAAGCGCGACTAGAGCCAGTCAGAAATGCATAACACCGGAAGAGGGTCGGATAATTCTTAACGACATCCACTCGGGGACTTGTGGCCATCATGCGTCCTCTCGGACTATCGTGGCTAAAGCATACCGAGCAGGTTTTTACTGGCCAAGAGCAAATGAAATGGCGAAAGAGATAGTCGACAAGTGTGAAGGATGTCAGTTCTACTCCAATATGTCGCACAAGCCCGCCTCAGCCTTGAAGACCATTCCAATAGTCTGGCCCTTTGCTGTTTGGGGATTAGATATGGTTGGACCACTGAGAACTGGCAGGAGCGGCTTCACCCACGTACTGGTGGCAGTCGACAAGTTCACCAAGTGGATCGAAGCCAAGCCTATCAAGAACCTTGATGCCGGCACTGCTATCAGCTTCATCAGAGAGTTGATATTCAGATATGGAGTTCCGCATAGCATCATCACCGATAATGGGTCAAACTTCGATTCTGACCAATTCAAAGCCTTTTGCGCTTCTCAAGGCACACGAGTCGACTACGCTTCAGTCGCCCATCCCCAGTCGAATGGACAAGCAGAAAGAGCAAACGGCCTAATTCTCAAAGGACTGAAACCCCGTTTGATGCGTGATCTCAAACACGCAGCAGGCGCGTGGGTCGACGAACTTCCATCAGTTCTTTTGGGATTGAGGACTACTCCAAATCAGTCAACTGGGAGAACTCCATTCTTTCTGGTCTATGGGGTTGAAGCAGTTCTTCCGAGTGACCTGCTTCACAATGCACCCCGAGTTGAGCTTTACTCTGAAGATGAAGCAGAACAAGCCCGGCATGACGCAGTCGACCTTCTGGAAGAAGAAAGAGAGATGGCCATGATCCGATCAACCATCTATCAGCAAGACTTGCGTCGATTCCATGCCAGAAACGTGAAGAGTCGGGCCTTCCAAGAAAGAGACTTGGTCCTCCGAGTGGACCAACAGAAGCCACACAAACTTGCCCCTACTTGGGAAGGCCCCTTTATCGTCACCAAAGTTCTCCACAATGGAGCATACCGTCTTTACAATGTCGGTCGCCAGATTGATGAGCCACAAGCTTGGAATGCGGATCTGCTCCGCCCCTTTTACACTTAAGTACTCACTCGGGTGAGATGTAATAAAAAGTACTCCTGTAGTTTGATTATCAAAGGCAAAAGTGTTATAATTTTCCCTTTGATTATTGTTGATTTTGTTTATGTGAGAAATCCCCCAGTGGGTGGCTTAGCTGCGAATCCGTTTTGCCTAAGTTTGTAAAAATCTTTTCTTACCGAGTGACGAGCAAGTCTCTCACTTGGTGGCTTAGCTGCGAATCCGTTTCGCCTAAGTATTTGAAATCCTACCGAGTGACGAGCAAGCCTCTCACTCGGGGGCTTAGCTGCGAATCCGTTTTGCCTAAGTATTTGAAAATCCTACCGAGTGACGAGCAAGCCTCTCACTCAGGGGCTTAGCTGCAGTCCAGTACTCGCCTAAGTATTTGAAAATCCTACTGAGTGGAGAGCAATCCTCCCACTTGGGGGCTTAGCTGCAGTTTAGTACTCGCCTAAGTATTTGAAAATCCTACCGAGTGGAGAGCAAGCCTCCCACTCAGAGGCTTAGCTGCAGTCTGGTACTCGCCTAAGAAATTCATTTCGCTCTGCAAGGACGACGAGGTGCAGGTCGACTGCCACCTTCTCCTTCGGAGCTACGACACAAATACAAAAATCCTACCGAGTGGAGAGCAAACCTCCCATTCGGGGGCTTAGCTGCAGTCCAGTACTCGCCTAAGTGTTTGAAAATCCTACCAAGTGGAGAGCAATCCTCCCACTCGGGGGCTTAGCTGTTGTCCAGTACTCGCCTAAGTGTTTGAAAATCCTACCGAGTGGAGAGCCATCCTCCCACTCGGGGGCTTAGATGCAGTCTAGTACTCGCCTAAGTGTTTGAAAATCCTACCGAGTGGAGAGCAATCCTCCCACTCGGGGGCTTAGCTACAGTCCAGTACTCGCCTGAGTGTTTGAAAATCCAACCGAGCGGAGAGTAATCCTCTCACTCGGGGGCTTAGCTGCAGTCCAGTACTAGCCTAAGAAATTCATTTTGCTCTGCAAGGATGACGAGGTGCAGGTCGACTGCTACCTTCTCTTTCAGAGCTACGGCACAAATACAATGTGCGCTCTGCAAGGACGACGAGGTGCAGGTCAACTGCTACCTTCTCCTTCAGAGCTATGGCACAAATACAATGTGCGCTCTGCAAGGACAGCGAGGTGCAGGTCGACTGCTACCTTCTTCTTCGGAGCTACGGCGCAAATACAATGTGCACTCCATCCCGACCCGCAAGGACGCAGGTCGACTGCAATCTGTGCTCCAACCTGCAAGAGTACGTCACAAGCACTAAAATATACTCCGAGTGGAGAACAAGGTTCGCTCGAAGGCAAATGCAAGCATATTCAACGGCAAAGCCAAGTTCAGATAGCATCCTACGGGTCCAGAAGTGCTCAGGCATCAAGCCTGTTAAAGTTTATCGGTTAAAAAATCACTCGGCATTCCGAGGCAAATTTAAGGCATCAAGCACAGAAAGTTTTTTACTCCTCAGGTGGAGGACTGGAAGGCACGACAAACTGGTCCAGGTCGATTCCATCTGCAATCCGAGTGGCAGCAGCGATGAAGGTCTCCATGAAAGATTGGAAGACATGCTTCTTGGTATTGGCCACCTTGAGGGACGCCAGCTTTTCCTCTCGTGCGTCCTTGCAGTGAACACGGACCAAAGACAGAGCGACATCAGCACCACACCTGGCGGAAGACTTCTTCCATTCTTGCACTCGACCTGGAACTTCATTCAGTCGAGTCATCAGAGACTCGAGGTCATTCTGAAGCGTCTCCCTTGGCCAGAGTGTCGTGTCGATTCGCGATGCCGCAACCTTCAGTCGAGCAAGATAGTCAACCACACTAGCAACACGAGACTCCAGTCGGAGCACGTTCATGGCAGTTTCGTCCTTCACAAGAGAGTTGATGGGATCCAGGCCTGTCTCCACTCGACTGGTCTCTTCCTCGAAGTTTTGGCAGAATTTTGTAAACACGACTCAAAGATAAGCCAGCAGTTCTATGATAAGTCAGTGACTACAAGTCAGTCGGGCAGGAGAGATTACCCTCAAGCATGATGAAAAGCTTCTTGGCGAGCCCTCCCAGACAAGCCTCCCGATCGTTCTTCTTCCCCACCAGTTCACTAGCCTTGTCACTCAGAGCAATCTTCTCATTCTTTAGACGGCTGACTTACTTGTTGGCCGCGTCGAGAGCAGCTTTCAGGTTGGCGTTTTCCTCTTCAAGTTTGCCGACTGAAGCCAGCTTCTCTTCCGCAAGCTTCGTTTTGTCCGAAGCCGCCTTCTGTGCCTCGGCAAGTTCCTGGTCCTTCTTCTTCAGAGCCTCCTTCGTTTTATCTACAAAATGACAATGAGATCAGAATCAAGAATGGGCAGAAGGATAAAAACAGTCGTCAAGTTCTCACCAATCATACCTTTTGCTTCGTCCTTTGCCTTCTGGAAGTTCTCCTGAACAAGCTTCAGGTCAAGGTCGAGCTGGATATGTTTGTTTTCCAATTCAGTATAGTGGGCGACAAGCTCGCAAGATTTCTGTGAAGAATCAGTCGACAATTATCAAAGAGAGGTTGCTTCCGAGTAACTAAGAGAAAAACCATAACATTTCTAAGACTACAGTCGAATCAAAATATTCAACAGTGGTCTCGGGGACTACACCTAGTGGGTGCACTCAGCGTGCCCCCACTAGTTTTATCGACTTGATCCGATTAGTCGACCAAAAGGAACAAAGAGATTGTGGTTCCAGAACCATAGCTAACTGCCAGCAGTCAGTAATGGTCTCATCACGATCTACCAAAAAAAAGAGAAAGAGAGGGAAAGTTCTTCAGACTACAGTCGACTGCCAGCAGTCGACCATAGTCTCGGGGACTACACCCAGTGGGTGCACTCAGCGTGCCCCCACCGGTTCCAAGGTTCCATTCGACATGGTCCGACCAGACCGACTGAAGAAGTTGGAATGAGGAAATTCAAAATACAAAGACTACGGTCGACTGCCAGCAGTCGACCATAGTCTCGGGGACTACACCCAGTGGGTGCACTCAGTGTGCCCCCACCAGTTCAAAAAATCAATCGACGCACCCAGTGGGTGTACAGATTCAAAGATCTTCAGAAAGAAAACCTTCAGATAGCATATCCTAACAGAACAGGCGGTGACCAACTAACCTGGACATTGCTCTGAAGGGCTGAGCTCGCATCATAAGCCGCTTGGCTGGCTTCCCGGATCGCCTTCACCTGCTCCTTCATAATCCCCGCCTGGCGTATAGCCTCCTTAGCAGCACCCGCTTGGTCCTATGGGACGTGGTGTGTGGCGAAAGTGGAGGGCGGATCAGCAGTCGACAACGAAGGCCGGGCACTCGTCGGCGGCACAGTGAAGGTCACAGAATGCCGAGTGACGTCGCCACCTTCTTGAACCAGTACCTCAGGAACTGATGCAGTCTGAGTGGCCTTGCCAGCCGGCGCCTTTCTATTCTTCCTCGCCTTCAGTGGCACCTCGTCGTCATCATCAGGGAGATCAATGACATGATGAGGAGCTGCATGACGAATCCAGAGTCAGAAACGAAATCCAATCGACCAAAAGTGAAAATGCAAGAGAGCGTACTAGGGTTGGAGGTGGCAGCGTCTTCCATTTCCTGGTCGTCGTTCTTGGCGGAGGTCTCGGAGGTAGCAGCACTGCAGATTTCAGAAATCAGTCGGTTAGTCGATGAGTCGACCAGAAACTAAGCACGGAAACACAAGATCTGCTGTTACTCGGAGATAGTGGGAATGGCCATTCTCATCTTGGGCAAGGCCTTCGATGGCTTTGACGGCTTCGGCTGCTTCGGCGCTTTCTCAGTCGGCGCCGGAGAAGCCTCCCGAGGGCGCTTGGAAGACTGCACAACAGGCGCGACCGCTTTGCCACGCTCACCCGCGGGGTCGTGGGCAAGCTTGGATCGCCTTTCCGTGCGAGGAGGATCGACTTCCATTTCCTCCTCCTCCTCCTCGCTGGAACCGTTGTCATCCTCTCCCTCCCCCACCATCAGATTGGCACTCCTCCTCCTCGCTTTCACCTCCACTCGCCTCTCCCTCCCCAGCTTGTTCTTGCGCCCCGTTGGGCATCGAGTACATCTCAGTCGTGGCCTAGAAGACAACAAAGAAGACAAAAGTCAGTCGGTTGATTTTAAGCAAGCAGAATCACAGTCGGAAATGCAGAATCAGACCTTATCTACTCCGTAAGATTGGTCGAGTGGGACTATCCTCTTGGCCCCGCGGGGGTTGTCTTTGTTCCCTGTGATGCTCGCCATCCACCGCTCCAGCGTGGCATCGTCAATCTCCTCCGAATGGATCCGAGTGGTGTCCTCAGTGCCAGAGTACAACCACATTGGATGATCTCGAGCTTGGGGCGGCTGGATGCATCGTTGGAGGAAGACCTCCAAGAGGTCCATGCCAGTCACCCCGTCGTGGATGAGCTGCACGACACGCTCGACCAGCACCTTCACCCGCGCCTTCTCTTCTGGGACCACCTTCAAAGAGGAGGGCTTCCTCACTCGTTCCATGGAAAAGGGAGGGAGCCCAGTCGACTGCCCTGGCGTCGGCTGGTCTTTCCAATAGAACCAAGTCGACTGCCACCCACGGACGGAGTCGGGCAAAATCATGGTCGGGAAGGAGCTCTTTCCTCTCAACTGAACCCCAAGACCCCCACACATCTGAATCACGTGTGTTCTCTCGTCACTCGGATTAGCCTTCTTCACTGTCTGGGAGCGACAAGTGAAGATGTGCTTGAAAAGACCCCAATGAGGCCGGCAACCCAAGTTCTCGCACAAAGACACATAAGCAGCGAGGTACACGATGGTGTTGGGTGTGAAGTGGTGGAGTTGTGCCCCAAAGAAATTCAGAAATCCCCGAAAGAAAGGGTGGGGCGGCAGAGAAAACCCACGGTCGACGTGGGTGGCCAGGAGAACGCACTCACCCTCTTGAGGCTGCGGCTCCGATTCCCTACCCGGGAGCCACGTCGATCCATGGGGGATCAGCCCTCCATCGGCCAGGTCGTCGAGATGCGCTTGACTAATTGTCGAGCGGATCCAGTCGCCCTGGATCCAGCCCGGCGGCAGGCCGGTCCTCGATGAAGATCCGCTCCGACTGGTTCCCCTCCCCTTCGCCTTCGCCGTCACTTTCTTCGCCCGCTCCAGGGCCGCCGTCTTCTCCTTCACCATCGTCGCCGGCGAGGCACGCACGGAGCAGCGGCGCTGAGGCAGAAGCGGGCGCGGCGGAGGAGTCTGGAGAAGAGAGGGGGGAAATGAGGGCGCACTGTTCAAAAAACCCCGTCCGGCGCCTTATATAAGGCTGCTTCCGAGTGGCTGACATGTAGGCTCGGGCGATCCTGTCAAATCCCACAACAGTCGCGCGCGTGATACGTGGTGAAAAAGGTGGCGCGGAGATCGAGGCGTCCCTGCCTTATCCCGTCCGATTACTGCGGCCTCCTCCGCCCGCGCGCTTCCCGAAATTCGAATCCCGCCAAATCCACGGGTTGCAGAACAACTCGTCAGACGAAAGATTTCCTTCACTCTGTCACTCGGAGTTCTCCAAGTAAAAACTTCACTTGATAGATACAAAGAATGGATCAAGGTGACTGAAAAAGAAGTTGGTGCCGTCACCTAAAGTTCATTGATCCAAGACAAGACATACTCATAGCACAAGATACGGGTCGAAAGAGTTCTCAACTCCTTCCCCACTCAAACCTCGATCCATTCGGGGGCTAATGATGAAGCTATGTACCTAGGGTAGGGTCATGGACCTGTCCAAACTACCCTACCCAAAGACAACTCTAGAAGAAACCACCTGTCAATCGACTCAGAAGCGTTCCACTCAACGGACTCGAGGACACTCAACCATGAAGACAACCACTCGACCATGAAGCCAACCACTCGACAGCCAGGAGATCTAAAGTCACTCTGCACGCTAACAGTCGGTCATTAAGTAGCTTTTATTGTCATCACAGCACTTTATGTATGGCGTTACCAGTAATGCCCAACCTTAACGTATCTTAAACCCTGCATAACTGAGGGCCGGAGGGGTCTGGCAGACTCTATATAAGCCACCCCCCTCCTCAGTGTAAAGGGTTCGCACCCGTGTAACTCATACGCATATAATCCAGTCGACCGCCTCCGGGCTCCGAGATGTAGGGCTGTTACTTCCTCCGAGAAGGGCCTGAACTCGTAAATCTCTTGCGTATACAACTACTCCATAGCTAGGATCTTGCCTCTCCATTAGTACCCCCTACACTACTGTCAGACTTAGAACCACGACAATGGGCATGGAGGAGCGAGCTAAATTGTTGGAATGGGAGAAGCACTTGTTCTTCTTGGACACATCTTTGTTTAATGATGCGCAAAAGGAGTATGTCAACCTTGTCCGTGAAGAATTCTTGATCCAAAAAAGAGCCATGATTCGCACAATGGGTGGCGGTGGCCTTGACGGCATGGGTGGCATTGGTGCCATGGGTGGCTTTGGAGCTACCATGGGCGGCATGGGTTCCATGGGTGGCTTTGGAGCTACCATGGAAACCACGGGAGGCATGGGTGGCTTTGGAGCACCTTCGGGCGGCTTGGACGACATGGGTGGCATGGGTCGCATGAGTGGCATGAGTTTTGCATCTCTCATTGGGGGCATGGGTGCACCTTCGGGCGTCGGTGTGCCACCTTCGCATGAAGATGCCGTTGAAGATCCTGACAACACCTTCTGAGCTTCACGTGATGAGGATGCGGCGCACAACAATGAAGAGGAGGAGGAAGAATCGTCTTCGAAGGAGTCGGATGAATCGGAGAAAGATGAGGATGAAGGCGAAGACGAGGACGAGGCTTGATTGTTGTGCCGTTCGTTTGTGTCATGAACTTCGTTTGCATTTTGAAGTTGGTTGAATTAGTGGGCATGAATTTGAACTTGTGAACATGAACTTGGTTGAATGATGTTTGTCATTCAAATTATATGCCATGTATTTTGTGTTGATGTGTGAAATTTATGCTCAAAATGAACAAATGTAGGCGCCGGTTGCTCGTGTTCATTGAATTTTAGCGCGGCTACTGGAGCCAGCGCTGTGCGCTGCAAACCAGATTTTAGCGCACCGCGCGTTCGGCGCCTGTTGGAAATGCTCTTACATATCTTTGGAGGCTCCGGCACCGAATGTCTCGTCCTTTTGGCAACTTGAGGATCACCTGAATCATCGTCTTGTTGGGAGCGGGAGCGCTTTCTTTTGGCCACCGACACCGAAGCAGTCGACGTACCTGCAGCAGCACATCATCATCCACGGATCGATAGTGCAGGCAGGCATTAGCAACATGAGTTGACAACAGAAATCCAGCCAGGGTCTCATGATGCCATGCATGCTCAGTGCTACTAGTCCAGTTTTATTTACTAGAAAAAGAGCCCGTGCGTTGCAACGGGAGAAAAAAATATAACACACACTCTTAACCAATAACCATAATATGTTCATGCACTTTTTTTAGCGAGGCATCATCTTTATGTTGCCGCTTATCCTCCTTCTCACCCTCAGTGGCCTCAGTGTTCACACAAACCAAAGTGTGTTTGAATGTTGTTTTTCCCCTGCCAGTTTTTTCAGAGGTGCTCATGTCTGGTTATCAATGTTTTCTTTTGTCTCTTTATGATTTCAGTGGTTGTTTATTTGCAATCCAGACCGTCGTGGTACGAAAGAAAAACGGACGTGCCCTATAGGTTACAAGTTTGCTTTTAAAATGATATTTTAAAATATTTAATAGGTAAAAATAATATCATATTCAAATTCTACATATTTTTCTATTCAAATTTCATATATAACATGTTAAAATTGGAGTTACGGTTTAATAGATATGGATAATTAAGAAAAATATTTGTTTGACTTAAATATCTTCCAAAATAATATTTAAAAAATATTTAACAAACAAAATAACATCATATTCAGATTCTACATATTTTTCTAATCATTTTTCATATATAACATGTTAAAATCGGAGTTACGGTTTAAAAGATATGAATAATTTAGAAAAACATTTGTTTGACTTATATATGATCGGCGGGTGAATTATCTAATACGTCAGGGGGGTTTCCGTAAAAATGTAAAATAACGGTTCAGTTATGACTTAAGTGTGTACTGCGGGTTAATTCATGAAAAATACAGGGGGTTTTGTGCAAAAGTGCGTGACAGACGGCGGAAACCCAATTTGCTTTATTATTAGATAGAGATCTCTACTTCTAATGGACGAGTTGGTTGAATAGTCCACCCACTTTGGTTTATTTTCAACCGGTTTATTTTTGCCTGGTTTTTTCCCATCAAATTACCCCCACCCCACGCCCACCCACCGAACACGCCAAACAAACCGCACACACATACAAGCGATGCCTCCCGCTCCTCTCATCCCCTCGACATACAATCTGTGATTGCAGACGCACGAGATCGCTGCCGCCGACGGAGGGGTGATCTCGCCGCCGCGGACCTCACAGGGAAGACGCAATTTCGTACAATGGGCCACTCCTGTCTCGGACGAGGTCCCAAGCCGCTGCTCCTCCTCTCCCGGGACGCAGCCGCCACTGCAGAACCAGGGAGACGCCGGCGACCGTCGCTGCCATCGCGGATCACCAGGAAGCCACCGCCTGCACCGCCACCGTCGCGCCTCGGATATGTCGCGGATCACCAGGACGCGGCCGTCACGGATCAGGAACACCACGACACCGCCGGCGGCGGCCCCTAGGATACCGGCGACCGGCGGCGATCTGAGACCAACGAGTCGACACCACACCCCTGGTACTTCCCTTCCCCATCCGCCAATCCTCTACCCCCCTCTACAAAGGCCCATGCAGCCCTGTCTGTCCGATTCCGACCTCGCCGGCCACGACCAAGGATGGATGTGCATCCCGACGCCTCTCTTCTCCGTTGATCCCCAATATCCTCCAGGTGAATCTTCTCCAGAAGGTATCCCTCTCCTCTCCGACGAATACTCGCTTCCTTACAGGCACGTAGTATGGGCTGACTGTCAGGGTCCTGATGCTCCTTGTCCTGATCTGATCTTGATGCTACTCGGTCTATCTATAATGTTTGTTTCCTGTGTTTACATGGCAGAGTGATTGCTGCACTGGCTTTTGGCTACCGATGCAAGTTGGGAACTCATTCAGTGATTTGAGGGTGCAGGCAGAGATGATGCTGCGGATGGGATGGGAAGATGTGTGTGTGCTAGCTGCCATTGCAGGGACTTTTTATTTTTCGGATAGTTCAGCGTCTTATTACAAATCTGATAGTGCTATCTGCCACACATACACCATGCTATGAATCTATTTACATACGACTCAGAGAAAGAATTGCTTTGCAGGTACACACTTGCTGCAAACTGATGTATTGAACTTTAAAGAATTTTGATTGGTCGCCCAGATAACCCATTCTCCTTTTGTTGATATTTATGAAGGAGATCATTATTTCTCTTTTAGTTTCAGGTTGCCAATATCACGAATTTCATACTTATGGAGTGGAGCCACCAAACAATTTATGATGTAAAATCACTATATACATATTGTTTTCCCACCTCTGCTTCAAGCGACATGCATTCGTTGCAAAGAAATCGGCATCACCTGCGTGCTTGCTTGTGTTTGTTTCTAGCCGGCAAGAATCCATCGAGTCTTCCTATATGTGTGCAACCTTGCCAGAGTGTGAATCAATCAAGGCAAGGGCAACCAACGTTAAGTACGTGCGAGTCTTGCCGGGATCTGATCTATCAACTCCTTCAGCCAGCTTTGCACCATGTGCACATCGTCCATGCTAGAAAAGCACTTAGCAAGTGGACGGCTCCATTGGCCATGTGTCAACAATTCAAATCATTATCTATACTCAATAGACACATACTTTTTTATGCAATTCTGAATTTATGGAAGCAGAAGAATTGATTATGTGAATTAAATATCTAATCCCATGTGTAGGTGCTATCCAACTGTTGTGATTATTTATGGCCATATAACTTGCAGGTAGATAACTCTATAGTATGAAGACTTAAAAATATGAGTGCATGTCATTGGTGTTTTTGAATCCATCTTCCATCACTTCTAATATTTTTGTATTACATAATACTATTTTTTCAGCATTTGACTGACATATCAATGGTATTTGTAATAAGTTTCTTTCTTTAAATTCTTTAGCAGGAAATATGTTGAAGCACCGAATGTATTCCATTTGCAATTAGTATTGTCCCCAGTTCTGCTTGATTTGATTTTTATTTCCTATCAGTTTTGTGTTTTGTCAGAGAATGGTTTTTCTTTACCTACGGTAGTCCCGGTACTGAGGTAAATCCTTTTGCATCATTTCACTATTGGTTCTGTTGTAATTGTATTAGATTGGGGATTGCAACATGTGGGCGCCAACAAACATAATTTTAAAATTGCACGTTATTTGTATGACATAAAACTAAATGAGATATCACTCAAGTCACATGAACTTTGGATAACATTGTAGTTAAACATTCATTACTTGCAATGCATTAGCAACCCCAAAATGTTAGAACTGGATCTTGAACGCTTGTAACAAAATTTTACCATCCTCAAGAATTTAAAGAGAAAGAAAGGTTTGCACTTACATTCCTGTTAGTCCACTGCCAATTCATAGTATTATTAGGATTCCTGGGATCCTAAATTTTGACTATTTAGCTGATCCCAAGTTATTTATATAGTTTTATCCCATTTCATCAGATGTTTTTGGTTGCACGTATTAATTTACTGATTGTGTACTTGAAGCAATTTACTGACTTGTGTAGTATTTAGCTGATCCCATGTCAGGCTTTTAAGCTTTCTCTCATTACACCATTGCATTTTAGAATTTTGTAGCTAAAAGTTTCCATTAATTGGTGCCCGTATTAGAGGGAGGAATCGGTTAGCATATCGTCGCACGTATAGAGACCTCCAGTCCAGCATGTCAAGGTTGCTCTGCGCGGGCTTGATTAGAGGGGTCATGGACTTTATTAAGAACCAGTGAGTGCTGTCCTGTATCAAGTGCATGCCATGGGTTTGATAATATCTAAAAGTATCAATTTGTACTACATTATTCGCTGGGGTAGCATCACGATGACACAGAATTAAGGACTCGTGATTGGAAGTGTCTAAAAATTTATAAACTATTCTGATGTTCCATAAATCGTTAGTTTACCAAAAAGGAAGGAGCTACCATCGCGGTTTGATTGTGTTCATGGTCAATTTGATAAGGCCTCCATTGTTCTCTGTCGATTGATATGCATGTAGTGCGTTGCTCTTTTGGTTGATACGTGCAAGTAATGTATGCCGATTGGAAGTTGATCAGCATGCGTGAGATACGAAGAGAGGGAGGCAACACAATGGACATCAATCGAGTTTCAGAAATAAATATTCATATAATCAAATTTCAGGATTGTTCATCTTCATAGGTTAATTCGTGAACTTTATTTAATAGGTTCACTTCTTACATACGGACAAAGTAGGTGCCACAATCCTGAACCCCTGTTCATGTTGGGTCTTCAAGGAGCTTACTTAGCTTGACCTTGTGGTTTTGATCTGGTGAATCACAAGCTAACAATAATCTGATGTATGACTACAGTGGATCCTTTAAAAAATAGGCGTCCAACAACTGTTTATATGATCAGCTCTGAAATAGTAACACAACAAATGGCAACAGATGGTAGTTTGGCATTTATGATCAACTCCTATGAAATAGGTACAAATCAAATGACGCAGTACTTATCCAAAAATGATGAACTGATTTCCCATTGACAACCATCAAGTATTGTAGAATTTGACGTACGTATATGGATGATGAATTTGCGATGATGAGGCCTTTAGCTACTAATCCATTTCTCATGATTTTTTGTGCATTTTATTTGGGTTTTTCTAGAAGCCCTTATTATCTACTTCATCCGTTCCATAATGTAGCGCATATAGATTATCTGAAAAGTCAAACTTTGACCAAGTTTGTATATAAAAACATATTCATCTAGAATACCAAATACATATCATTAGATGCACCACAAGATGTACTTCATATTGTATATATTTGGTATTATAAATATAAATAATTTTCTCTATAAACTTGGTCAAAGTTTGTAAAATTTGAATTTTCAAAAAAATCTATATGCGCTACATTATGGAACGGAGGGAGTATTATTTGAAACTTTTAGGTCCCAGAGATTGCACATGTGGTGGAGATCTCAGTTCTTCTTTTCTTTAGATCGGGCTGCAAAGCAAGTTGCTGATGAAATGAAGTAGATGATTGAAAATGAGAAGAAATTCACTGTATTTATTTACAATAGTGAACTTGAATTATTTTGGTAAACAGTTTCGTGAGCTGGCATTACACCTATTTTGGTAAACTATTTCGAGAGCTGGCATTACATCATCTGTTGCGGCTCTTATTTCATGTGCCTTCTTGAAAGAGCACATGTAGAAGGAAATATGGTGAAATAATAAAGTTTGTACAGCAAGACAATGGATTCCATCAACTCCAAAGTCTCAAGTTCTTCATGTTTTCTGACCTCAATATTAACGTGAGGTGAATGAAGATGATGTCATGTCTTGTTGCAGGGTGATTGAGGAGACATGTCTTGTTGCAGGGTGATTGAGGAGTAAATGCAAAGGAACAAAGAGTAACTGATAAGTGTGTTGTTGTTCAGATTAGGCATTTGCGTAGGTACTGTGTGCAGTTGCAACCCCCACTCATATGTGTGAATTGAATCTACTTCCTTTTCTTCCCGTTCAAATATAGGGTAAAAGTAATGTTTAATTTTTTATTCAACCCTTCAGATTTTTTTGTTGGAATCAAGTTCAAGACATGTCTTTTGCTGATTGTGCCAGCGGAGCTGCAAGAGTGGTGGACATGCAACACGGGGAGGTGAAATAAGGGAGGATCAGGAAGGATGGAGGGAGGTGACAAAGCTGAGAGAAAGGAGGGAGACACCAAGGAAGGTGGCATGGGAAGAAAGTGAAGTTGTGCCCCAAGGCTAGAGCGTGATCGTGTAGAATTGTTACCTTTCCATCAATGCTAAGGTTCATTGTCCTTTTTAAAGTCTGACACTTGAAGATCTACACAATTGTTGTCGAGGAAGATGGTAAACTCAATGAGGATGATAATTGGGGTTATTGTGAAGCTCGGTGTTTGGTGGAGTACTCTCGCAGTAAAGAGGACAAGGCATGCAAACATGAGTAACTGATAAGTTTGTGTAATCACTTCCATTTTTTCTAGGAACATTGAATATAATTGATTTTGTAAAAAAGCGGTAGAGAAGACTGTACTTTTGGACCTTCAGGTGAAGCGGGGATTATATCATTGTGATGTCCAATAATTGTTCATTGGTTGTTTGAATGAGTTGTTGACATATGATTGATGTATGATAAATGTGCGATGTGAAGTATGTGTATGAATCAAGTATCGCCCACTTCTTTGATTTTACCGGTTTTGCTAAATCTCAATGTGTCTGAATTTTTTGTTGTTGTGTCACTAACTTTCTTCTTTGCATGAGGCCGAAGACGGGGATGGCATGAGGAGAGCCGGCCACAGCGAGGCCGAGTCATGTACGAGCGGGAGCGAGTCCAAAACTTAACCAGTAAAGGTGCATGGGCGTGCGGGTGGGGGAAGGGTGACATCGAAGTTGTTCATCGAGGATGGCCGAGTCGGCAACCGAGATGGCGGTGGTGGGAGGTCGAGGGGAGGGGGGAGGTGATAGCCACGGGTTGCGGGGGAGTAATTGTTTGGGAAAGGAGGGAGAAAATGAATAGGTGGTAGCATGTTCCTAGGGTTGCGGGGATGGAGGAAGGAAATTAGGCTTGAGTAGGGCATGATGGAGGAGGAGTAACCATTATGGGAAAGGAGGGAGAAAATGAATAGGTGGTAGCATGTTCCTAACCGTTGGACATTGTTTTGATGGCCAAAAAGAGAAGTGAAGTTTTGTCAAGTACCTGACGTATAGATGCCTTCTTAATTTATTTTCAATCATTTGCCCGTAGCAACGCACGGGCATTCTACTAGTAGAGATAGAGATTTAATCTCACGACCGTCCACTGTCCGCACGAAGAGCAAAACGCGGTGGTAAACCAAAGTCCAAAACCATACGAAACTCTGTTTACGTTTTCCTTTTCTTTTTATTTTCTGATATTTGAGAAAAAACGAAACTTTGTTTACGTTTTTTTAAAACAAACAAAAAACTCTGTTTTCGTGGCAGCATGCGGCTGTATTTATATTGTGGTTTTTTTAGAACTATTTATATTGTGGTTGTGGCCCACTATCGTAACGACAATAAATTCGCACGGAGCGGCCCATTGTCTATGGGCCCGTCAAGAAGAGCCCACGGCCATCGTCGCCTACTCGGCTCCGTCCGGCGAGGGTAGACCAATCCCCTCCGCCTCTGCGTGCCTGCCTCTGCGGAGCCTGAGCTTCTCCGGCCTCCACCAACCCTTCCCCTGCTACCCACGTCCCCGCCGCAGCCCCATCCTCTCATCTCCCCTGCCCCTGCCGGATTAGCTCGCTCCGGTCCGGAGGCCCAAGTCTCAAGGTGCGAATCTCCCGGTCCCTCAGGTCAGGTGTCTAATTTGGGCTGCTTCGAAGTAATCTCTACTACCTTCCCTGCACTGTAGTAGGTGCACTGGAACTTTATTTACAGTATGAAGCTTAGATTGCCCATGGCCTCCGGTGCTGTGATCTTTTGAGTGCTCAAGTCCGTTGTGTCTACTGGCCAGGGTTGCCATAACCATGAGCCTACAGGGATCCGTGGTAGCATAGAGCTCGGTTTTCTGGTGACCAGTTGGCTGCTCGTGCTTGAAATGTTCATGATTTGGGAGGGGAATTCGGTAGTAGTAGTAGCATATTCTGGGAAGTCCACAGGTCTTCTTATAATGATGCTACTGTTACATGATGCATATTATGGTTCCCAGACCTGGGATCAATCTACTCCGACTTTGGAGTGTTGTCTTGTGTTTTATTGAGATGAACCAGTGCTCTCATGTTCCACTAATCCTTAGCTGGTCGTCCGAACATGTTTTTCAGTTTATACTTGGTGCAACTGGAAGCAGATGCTGCTGCGTTGCGCGCCTGCTATATGTTTGCAACGCCGCACCTATACCATGTATTCTCAGCCTAGCCAGTTACAAGGAGGATTGTCACAGAGCATGGCTTTATGGAAGCATTCTCGCTCACATGCAGTCAGTTATCACACAAAAATGGGTTTAGTTAGTCTTTCTCCTAAGAGCACAACATCATCTCGTCTGCAAAATGCGACATGCTTTGCCTGCTTGGAGCAACAGTCTAAACGCGGATTATCAGCGAGAGATAGTATCCTACATGCTAAGCTTGATATGCCCTCACATCACAAGTTTTCTAGTATTAGCTGGAAGGCGAGAACGACGAGAAGTTTAGCACAAAAAATAGGAGGCACAGGTGCTGGGCTTTCGTTGAGTTTCACAGTTTCTGGGATAGCAAATGCTGGCGGTCCGGTGGATAATGACATTGATTCTAAATCACCCTCTAGTTGTGCTCATGGGAAGAAAGTTTACACACAGTATTCTGTCACCGGTGAGTGTGTGGATACATTATGCTTATATGCACGTACTCAAAGCATAAAATCACTTTGTGACTGTCTCACACGAGACCCGCAGGCATTCCTGGGGATGGTAGATGCTTGTTCCGTTCTGTGGCTCATGGTGCGTGTATGAGGTCAGGGAAACCCATACCTAATGAGGATCTTCAGAGAAAGCTCGCCGATGATTTAAGAACACTGGTATGTTTATAATGTAAAGCCAATGCCATACTTTTGATGAATATTGTTCTGAACACTGAAGATTTTTTTCTTGGTTAGTCCTGTCTGAAATTTGCACATATATAACTTTTCTATTGTTAGGTTGCTGATGAGTTTATCAAGAGACGCACAGAGACTGAATGGTTAGTTCCTTATCCTGCTGTTGTTCTTTCTTCACAGTAATGTTGTGCTACACATGCTTACCCTTTGTTGTAACATCAATATGCAGGTTTATCGAGGGTGATTTCGATACATATGTCTCTCAGATTAGGAAGCCACATGTGTGGGGAGGAGAGCCAGAATTGCTCATGGCTTCTCATGTTCTCCAGTGAGTAATTGGACTGTTTTTCTGTTGAGATAGGCATTTTAAAAGATGAGTAGTATTAGCCATGATGTCAGAATATTTTCAAACTGTTTGCTAGTTAGCTGAACTATATATCACTGCATGATCCTAATAGAGCACTTGCAACTATCATTTCACTTTTACCTTCACCTCGCGTCGCAAGTCAGTAATATTGATATGATTGACCTTGTTTCTTCTTCTAGTATTTAGTTTCCTAGTATATATGCACCTCAAGGTGCTGCGATTGTGGTTTTCTGTCTTCACTCCATTATTATACAAAAAAAAATAACAAGGAGAGATGTTCCAATTGTCGCGCCGATGAGAATCTATTTCTGTAGTCCAACAAAGGTAGCTCTTTTGTAGGTTTAGTTTTAAAATTCAGCCCTTTGCAACATTGATGAGGTACAATGGCAGTAAGAATACCATCGTTGTGTTCCAGGATGCCGATCACTGTTTATATGAGCGAAGAAGCAGCGGGCGGTTTGATAGCGATCGCGGAGTATGGCCAGGAGTACGGGAAAGAAGACCCAATCCGACTCCTCTATCATGGCTGTGGCCATTACGAAGCGCTGCAGATACCAGGAAACGCTGAACCCAGGTCAAGACTGTAACATTCGGAGCTCTGAAACCAGATAGTTGTTGTAAGTTCTTGGCCTATATATACTTTCTCTGCTTCCCAAATGCATCTTCGGTGGAAGTATAGTCAGAATCACTGAGCTTCTTCCATTTGGAGTATCATTTTTGGGGAGAGAATTTATGTCTTACCATCGATCTTCTTGGCAGATACTAGCAGCGCTTGTCAGATTCACAGGTAGCTAAGCACCTGGCCGCTGCACAAAGTCCGGATCACGCCAGCCCAGCAGATCTCAACAACCCACGGCCACTTCCTCCGCTGCATGTATCGCATGCAAACGTCCAGATTCAGATGTGCACTTTGGCCAAATCTTGTCCATCTATTTCTCTCTTATTTATACTTCCTTCTATAAAAACGCACGTACACAATCTGATCGATGAATCAGGCAGATAATTCTGGATCTGAGTAATCTTTCCTCCCCGCCTGTCCACCATGAGCGACATCTCCGGGGCCTCTGACCTCGGCACGATGCCCGCCGCCGGCCAGGGCGCTCTGGATGCCTCCTCGTCCGGCCACGCTTCTTCGCCGGCCCCCTTATCCATCCACAACGTGGACATCCTCAGCCACGTCCCCGCGAAGCTAGACTTCGACGCCGACAACTACGCCGAGTGGAGGGACGGCATGCTCTCCGCGCTCGCCGAGTTCGGCGCCGGCGACCACATCGAGGAGCAGGGCCACTCCCTGCACGAGGGAGACGAGGAGTGGATGCGCGCCGACGTCACCATCGTACTGTGGATCTACACCACCATCTCCGATGAGCTCCTGGACGAGGTCATGGCCACCCACAGCACCGCCGGCGAGGTATGGGCCCAGCTGCGCGGCTTCTTCGAGGACGAGGGCGCGTTCGACCCGGCCCAGGAGCTCCGCGCCGCCACGCAGGGGGACATGTCCGTGGAAGCCTACGGCTGGCGCCTCAAGGCGCTGGCCCGTGCCGTCGCGGACGCGGGCGGCGAGCCCGTCTTCGACACCGCGCTGGCCCTGCAGCTGCTCCGCGGGGTGACCCCCAGGCTCCGGGTCATGGGCACCTCCCTGCTCGTCAATGACCGCTTCCCCAGTTTCATGGAGGCCTTATCGTGGCTGGACCTTGAGGAGTACAGACGTGAACAGGGCGAGTTCTGAGGGCGGTGACCGTGGTGATCAAGTCCACGTCGCGCACCGACGTCTTCCTGTGACTCCCTTCTAGTGTACTAGAGTTGCCCCATCCAACTAGCAGTATTCGTTGTCAAGTGGATCCGTTTGCGCTTCAATGACTGAATTAGGGCTGAAAACAAAGCGGAAATGGATGGAACCGAGTGCTGCCACATTTGTTTTTCTATTCTTTTCCGGAAGCTAATACAGAACCCCGAAAACAAATACGAAAATGAATACTGCCGGAAACAAAACCAGTGCAAATACAAACACAGACATGGAGACGGAAGGGAGTGTTCACCGAAACTAATGGACAGTCCACTCAGTTAATACACTAAAAAAACATTTGCAATTAATGCAATATTAGTTTTAATGAGCAACTAAAAGATAATCCTATATATACCTAAATAGTTGATCCTCACTGCATACACACATGTCACCTGACCATTATATGCCACCTCATCACTCCACTAACTATTTCTTTCAACGTGTATGAAAATTGCTATATTCTACATATATTTACAACTATATAATAATCAATCAACAGTTTTACTAAGTCTTAGTTGATTGAGACTCAGTCGATGCTACAACTCTTTGATTTTGCATGAAGATTCATACAAAAAAAATTCTTTTCGGGTTTTTCGGTTTCCTTCTTATACAATGTCACTTGATTGAGACTTGGACTTAGACCTAGCCACACCCAATAATCTATTTACATCAGGACGAGTGCTCGAGCCCCGATCCGATCTGGATCGGGGGGGAGGAGGGCGACGTGGGGGATGAGTGGGAGCGTGTGGGGCGGGGGGTTAGTGTTTCGGGGGGATAAGGTGGGATGGGGTGGGCCTCCTGGTGGCCTGGGTGGCCAGTTGGGCCATTCGGCCCAGGGAGAGGGGGGCTTTGCTCTTTTTTTCTTCTTTGTCTACTGTTTTGTCTTTCTTTTTTCCCTTTATATTGTTTTAGTTTAATCCTATTACTTTTAGTTTTAGTAAAATATACACGTAACATCTAAATTAGTATTTCAACTTAGTCCAGTCACAAAAAGTCTAGTCCTCAAATAAATTAGTTTGACATTTTATTAATTACAAAAGGTATTTAAATAATTGTTTTTACTGTTGTTTTATTCATCTTATGGTATTTGAACAATTTATAAAGGTGTGGTTTCTCCACCATAATTACCTCTGCAATATTTGGTTCACTCCGAACATTTCAGTTTTAATATTTGAAAACTTTTATTCCTTACTTGAATTTGAATTTGAATTTTGAATCGGTTTCGAACTAATGCGAGATTAGCAACAGTAATCGAAGTGACATGGCATCATTAGCAGATAATTATTGTAGCTTAATTATCTGGGCGTCACAATTCTCCTCCATTACAAGAAATCTTGGGACTCATCCCGAGATTTAGGAGCTGGAGCAAGGGGGAAAGACTAGGTTACTAAATTCTAACGATTCTTCTCAGTCTTGGTTGCTCTTCTCGAAGAGGTAGACCCACTACGTTGATGTCTTCATTTCTCTACTTCAGGTCATCATGATGAAGTCGACATCCTTTCTTCGGGAACTCCATCGTACTTACGGAAAAGATAAGGGGGAAACTCGGGAAGGACGGAGATCAACAGATGTTAAATACCTGGGGGATATCTCCGTGGATGAGCCATAGAGGCATCTCTCGAGTTGATATTCAAGAAGGTCATCGAGAGAAAGGTAAGAAGGCGCAATACGAAGTCTCAAGTAGATATGCAATCGTTCGTTGCCTGAAATAGAATGAAAGGGGTTCAGAGCGATGGAAATAAGTATTGTGTCTGATACCAGAATTGATGATCTCTCAGAAGGTGGCTCGCGAATTACGTACGAGGCCACACACGAGGAACAACCTTGGGACCAGGGTCTTACAGGAGAGTCAGATTTCGATCGTGTGGAACTGTGGGTTATGGGCCCACCATGTGGGTCAAAAGTAGGAAGGGCACTGTCATTTTGCGTGATCATGATAGCAAGGCACATCAGAGAAGAGACTGTCAGTTATGTTGGCAACGACATCGGTACCAAGGGCGGGGGACGAAGAGAACAATTTTCCCGCTCGTAGAACGAGGCGGACCAATAGGCAAAGTTCTCATCCATTGATGGCTATCGGAATATCATCAGCAATAGTAATAGGTCTGGCTGACAGAATTGTGCACCGATGTGTTTACATAAGTTGAGAATATTACTGCTTAGATCATATAGATCACAAGAAAGGTTAAACCAAACAATGGAAAGGAAAATATGATTATCAGATTAAACAGAACAATGAAAAGAAAAATGTGTTTAAACACATATTTCAGGGGGATATATCCTTTTCAAGGACAAACATAGCATGATATCCGTGATAGGATATAATGTAGAAAACCCTTTAGATAAAGGGAGAGAAATTTCATGACATTACGCATTGATCTTCTTGGCAGATAGCAGGGCTTGACAGATTCACATGTGGATTTTTTTAGATCATTCACAGAATCACAGGTAGCTGAGGCCAACTCCACCGCACGACCCCAAACGGACGTTCGGATTGGCCGGATTTTGTCCCTTTGGGGCGCCTATGGATTCGCCCGTGTCCGGCCTTGTTCGTTGGGTCGTGCGTGCGTCCACCGCGCCGCCGCACCTCAAATCACGTCCGTGTCAGAACAGGATTAAAAAAATAGAAAACATAAATAAAATGACTATAAAAGTAAATAAACGTAGTTTAATAAACATAAAACTTAGTTAGGGAGGCCACGGCCACAAAACGGCCCAGTTTCACGTCCGAGTGACATTAATAATTAGACATAAAAAGGAAAAGAAAAACGGCGGCCGCCGGCGCGCTCCTGCCCTGTCCGTCGATGTCGTCGCCGTGGCCGTCTTCAGTGGTCGCCGGTATCGTCGTCGTCGCTGACGAGGTCGACGTAGGCCGGTGGCGTCCACAGGTGGGCCGGCGGTGCGTGGTAGACGGGGGCGGGCTGGACGGCGGGAGGTGCCTGCACCACCTCCTCCCGTGGCGACGCCTCTTGCTTCGGTGACCGCGGCGGAGTGGCGCACCATTTCACGCCCACGCCGGCGGCCATCTCCGGAGCAGTGCATGACCAGCCCCACCCCTGGCCCAGCAGCTCCTGGGACGGAGCCGGCGGCTCCTCCTCCATCGCGTCCTCCCTCCTCTCCTCCATGACGGCCACCATCTGCAGCTCCGAGAAGGCGACGTCGCCAGCGGCAGAGAGTGCCATGGCCTCCTCCAAGCCGTCCCATTGCCGCTCGTCATGCGTGTTCATGGAGTCCTCCATGACACGCTGCATGAGACGGGCCTCCTCCTCCGCTGTCATGCGAGGAGGTGGTGGTGGCGATGGAGATGGTGACGACGACGACGTGGGCGTGAGGCCGCGCACCCGCCTACGCCCGCGCTCCTGGGGAGCAGCCGCTCGGTGCTCTGGGCGTGGCCGCCGTGGCCCCGTCGACGTGCCGGCGAAGAAGGACGCCCGCCGCGTGTCGTGCTCATCGCGGAACCAAGTGTCCCATAATGGCGAGTCGGGAGCGTACCTCTCGTCGTAGTAGAGGTCGTCCGGGAGGAGGAGGCGGCGGCGCTCGATCTCCTCGCGGTGCGCACGGCCGGTCACCGGGACTGGCGGGATTGGCATGCGGTCGGCCGACAGGTGCCAGTTGTTGGGGAGGTGGGCGTCGCTCCGGGGGAGTGGCGTCCTCGTCTCCCAATAACGGCGGCACATGCTAGCGCGGATGTAGTGCCGGTCGCGCTCGCCGACGGACGCGGGGGCGATGGAAAACGCCGGCGGCGAGGGGGCCCGGCGTGGTGGAGACGCGGGCTCCTCCTTCTTCACGGACCCGGCGCGGCCCCGCGATGAGGAGCCGGCCTTGCGGTCGTGCTTCCCCTTGCGGCCGTGGTTCCAGGGCTTCGAGGGTGGTCGGCCGGCGAGCTCAAGGATGGAGGTCGCTTAGGGTTTCGCGCTGTCGGGTTTCGAGGAGGCCGCGAGACGGAGTGGGGCAGTGTGGGCGACAACCGGCCCACGAGTTGCCCATTTAAGAAGGACGGCCAACTTCCACTGGGCCGATGACAGGTGGGGCCGGCCGTCCGTGTGCATTGATGTTGGCGGGTGGGAGGTAGGTGGCCGCCCCGCCACGCGGCCAGACGCGAACGAGCGGCGCGTCCGTTCGGTGTCCGCGGCGACCCAAAACTGGAGTAAGTTTGCTCTCCAAATGGATCGGTTCGGACACAAAACGGATCTGATGGGTCCAGACCGTCGTGCGCCGGACCGCCTCGTATGTCCGTTTTACCCCA
The DNA here is from genome assembly GCF_002162155.2 of Triticum dicoccoides. Lineage (NCBI taxonomy): Eukaryota > Viridiplantae > Streptophyta > Magnoliopsida > Poales > Poaceae > Triticum > Triticum dicoccoides. The sequence continues at coordinate 462,156,378 of NC_041389.1, forward strand.
ATCGAACGGGGCCGGATAAAATGAAGTCGTGCGGTGGAGTTGCCCTGATTGATCACCTGGCCGCTGCAGAAAGTCCGGATCACGGCCAGCCCAGCGGATCTCAACAACCCACGGCCGCTTCCTCCGCTGCATGTATCGCATGCAAACGTCCAGATTCAGATGTGTACTTAGCCAAATCTTGTCCATCAATTTGCCCTCTCATTTTAACTTCCTTCTATAAAAACGCACGTACACAACCTGATCGATGAAATGAATCAGGCAGATAATTCTGGATCTGAGTAATCTTTCCTCCCCGCCTGTTCCGTCCACCACGTCCGCCATGAGCGACGCCTCCGCCGCCGGCCAGAGCGCTCTGGATGCCGCCTCGACGGGCGACCCTTCTTCGCCGGCGCCCTTAACCATCCACAACGTGAACATCTTCACCCACGTCCCCGCCAAGCTAGACTTCGACGCCGACAACTACGCCGAGTGGAGGGACGGCATGCTCTCGGCGCTCGCCGAGTTCGGCGCCGGCGACCACGTTGAGGAGCAGCAGGGCCAGTTCCTCCACGAGGGAGACGAGGAGTGGATGCGCGCCGACGTCACCATCGTACTCTGGATCTACACCACCATCTCCGACGAGCTGCTGGACGAGGTCATGGCCGCCCACAGCACCGCCTTCGAGGTCTGGGCCCAGCTGCGCGGCTTCTTCGAGGACGAGGGCGCGTTCGACCCGGCCCAGGAGCTCCGCGCCGCCGCGCAGGGGGACATGTCGGTGAACGCCTACGGCTGGCGCCTCAAGGCGCTGGCCCGCGCCGTCGCCGACGCGGGTGGCGAGCCCGTCTCCGACACCGCGCTGGCCCTGCAGCTGCTCCGCGGGGTGACCCCCAGGCTCCGGGTCATGGGCACCTCCCTGCTTGTCAATGACCGCTTCCCCAGTTTCATGGAGGCCTTATCGTTGCTGCACCTTGAGGAGTACAGACGTGAGCAGGGCGAGTTCTGAGTGAGGGCTCCGCCCGCCGCCAGCCGCCCTTGTTGTCGGCAAGGATGATAATGCCGATCGCAGCGGTGGTGACCGTGCTGGTCGGCCTTGATCTGCGCATGCACTGACATGTCTGTGTGATTTTTTGTCTGTCTGCGTCTTCTTTCACGTGCAATGCATCTACGCATCGTGCTGAGAATCGGGCAGAGTTGCGCTATTCAGCTATTACTAGTAGGTTGATCGCTAACTGAATCCAATCGCGCTTCGGTTGCTTGATTGTGCTTTCTGCAGTAAGAACAGGACGACTCTGGAGGAGCGGAAGAGCAACTCGATGCGTCTGTTCCCTAGTCCTGAGAGGCCGCCCGGTGGGGTGGAAGAGATCACACCTGCTCCCTCTGTTCCGAGTAGATGACTCAACTTTGTACTAACTTTAGTACGAAGTTGAGCCATCTATTTTGAAGCGGAGGGAGTAGGAAACAATTGGATTCAATCCAATCTTCCAGTCCGTTGCACGCACTTTCTCTCGTGTATTGCGTTTCAGCTCATATATCTTCTTCTCTACGTGTTTTCTCTCTCCGTGACTATATTACGTACTCCCTTTGCAAACTAATATAAAAATATTTAGATCACTAAAATTCACTATTTTAATGATCTAGACGCTTTTATAATAGTTTTAGTAGTTTACGGAGGAGTAGTACATTGCATATCTTCCACGACTCCTGTCTCGTGCCCTCCGTGTAGCCGTGTAGCGGTGTAGGTATGTCCACATACTCTTGCTTGATTGATGCTTGGTAGGAGCTAGCTACTCCTCGTATCTGTACTGCGATTTCCACATAATGTGCATGTTCATGCCCCGGACCAGAGCGCCTTCTGCACCCAAACGTTACCTAGGACGTGTTTGGCTGCCTCAAATAAGAGTTTTCCTTTTATGCCGCCTATCGGGGATTTGACCATTCGCCGAATTTTACTTTTTTTTACAAGAGAAATTTTTGATCTATTCATAATCAATCATAGCAGTATAGAGAACACTACAGGTAATCAAAATTACAACCAGATCCATAAACCACCTAGCGACGACTAGAGACTGGAGCAAGCCAAAAGGGCGCCCGCCATCATCGCCACTCCCTCACAGAGCCGGGCAAACCTTGTTGTAGTAGATAATTGGAAAGTTATCGTGCTAAGACCTCAAAGAACCAGCGCCATCATAGCAACAACCATCGCCGATGAAGAGAGTTGTAGATCGAAAAGATCAAACTGATAACCACGGGAACGAAGATGAATGAAAAAAGGATCCAAATAGATCCACCAAAGACCAGCACCGACCGCGAGATCTGACAGAGGCACACCTCCGATGATGCTATATGCACCATTGGGATGGGGATCGGACATGGAAGACATTATTCCTACCGTGGGACATCGCCATCACCACATAACCCCAACCAAGACGTTGAACCTAACAAAAACGAGATCGGGGTCCCTCCCACCGGCGAGGGACTGAGATCCTCCGCACCTCCACAGCCCAAAGGCCATCTGATACGTGGTGGATTGGTGGCGGCGCCGGCGTGGCATCACCACATTTTAGTATCATTAGCATAAGAAGATACATATGACGAAGATATGTAGTGAAGTGCCTCGTACACAAACAAGTTTGGGGAGAAGGTGACAACTGTAAAAAGTAGCATGACAAACTTTTCTTTGTTCATCCAACCCATTGCAATTGGAGCTCTTTCTTACCGCATGTGCATTGTCTTAACCGTTGCCATCATTAGACATATCATCATTCACATGAGTGCCTCATGTTGTACTGTCTATGTTGTCAATGGGATCATACGGATAGGCAACGCTAAGGTTCACTCTGCCAACACCAATCCCCATGAGCGAATACAATCAACCGTACTCGAGGGATCGACACGGGTCCACAACAAAAACATCCACATGACCCTCAAGAGAATTGTCAGAATGTGCAATTCAGGAACATCAACAAAGTAAAGATTGATCACACATACATGCATGTAGTAATCAATGGTTAGCCCATTGATCTCCTCCCAAATTGAGCATACATATTGTTCACGGTCAAAGTGCCCCAAATCTTCATTCATGCAATCCTAATCTACTGAAATGGACGATAACCCTGAATCGGTACAAAGCTACCACTGTCAGTGCTAAGTAACCATCAACATTGCCATCATGTAACCACTTCATCTTATCCTTGTGTTTTGGGGCATCATAGCGGCATTGCTGCCACGGAAGAGGAAGGAGTTGTCGTCATAGAAGGAGTCTCTGCCATCTCAGAGTAAGGAATTTGGCGTCTTTTATCCTCCTCGAATCTCACATCGGACAAATTGTGCACAGCGACAATTGCTCGCTAGAAACAAATTTCATCGAGCATGGCCTAGTTGAAAAGGGAAATTTGTCCAGCTATAAAAAACATCTTATATTAAAGAATAAAAAGGAACGAGAAAAATGATTTATCAAAGGTCAAAAAGTTATGAGGAAGGTTGCACACATACCTGTTCATGTTCTTTGTGTGCATGTAATTTCTTATGAAATTATCTTTTCCATGTGCTAAAAAGAAAGAAAAGGTTATAGCTTGCAAAATTGATTCTTTAGAGCATTGTGTATTTATGTTTCACCACGACACACAAAAGATTCCTTTTACCATGAAAATTTAAACACAAACAAAACACACGAGTAGTATAAAAAAAGCTTGCTTGTTTAAATATATTTAATGATTTTTTGAAACTTCAATATGTTTAGAGAACTTATTATTCATCCAGGGAGCATTGCACTGTGGGGAGGTGATAAGGACATCAATACCATTGTTACACCCACAACCCCTGCTGTTATACATACTGGACCAATTACTAGAGTTCGCGCACGCCAATTAAATTACCAGGTACTTTCGTTTCTTGATAATGATTCTAATGTTCATGAGAATATGATGCTGCCTAAATTGGACACATTTATTTTTCTTAGAAATGAAGGGCCTAGCTTGGAGAAGGATGGACATTGGAGCAAGAACAAGTATGGAGATGATGTCATGCGCAAGGGGAACAAAAACGGAGTTACAAGTGATGATTTCAGAACTTTGAAGCCATCATAATGAGTGCATGAAGCCTTAGACGAAATATACAAGATGCCACTTCATAAACTTCGTCCATAGGCTATTCTAGGTGCTACGTCACCTTTTTATTGGGCCAGGCCCATGTAATTTCGAAATACATAAGTATAGGCTATTTTTAGAGTTTGTATGTGTGGGGAAACAAGAGATAGGGTTGGTTTCGGACCCCTCCATCAAGGGTCACGAAATTCCCCTCTCTTCCTCCATATATACAGTCCTTAGGGCACCGTTTAGACTTTGAGTTTTGTTTAGATTAAAAGTTCGCCATAGCTACAACTTCGTGTACTTCGTTTGTGTTCAACGACCAAACCAAGATGTCACAGAATCCCATCTTGATCAATAAAATTTTCAGCTTATATTCGCAATATCCAGATTGCAATCTCAGTTTCTTGATTGTTCTTTGTTTGCTCGCAGGAAATAGACCCTCGTGGTCAGGTTGATCGTGCTCCGGCGTGGTCAATAACCTCTCGGAGTTTGTTTAGCGATTGCTAAGGCGCGACGTCCTCGCATGTACGTAGTCGGATCGTCAAAGTCTACTCCTCCGAAACGATAATCACCATCTCATCGAAAGACGGGACACCTTTGCCTCTATCAAGTGGTATCAGATTTTCAGGTTGCTCGATGAGATTTTATAGTTTTTCGTAGTTTAGATCGAGTCTGTTTCTTCATACCTATAGTCCACGAAAAAGCCAAAAAAATTTAGGGTTAGTTCATCCTATGCGAACCAATCTGAGCCTTTGCATAATCTTTTCTGTATTTTCTTTAGGGTTAATTATCCTTTTGCCCTCAGTGGTGTCCATGTGCTCAGTTTTGCCCTCAGATGCGAATTGTGCTCAATTTTGCCCCTAGTCCGTGCGCACCGACTCGTTCCGTGAACTCTGCCGTCTCCGTCAGGTCAACCTTTTGACTCGGCCCTTACAGGTGGGACCAGGTGGCAGAAACGGCCAATTTTGTTCAGACCGTTGCACGCATGGCTTGTGGGACCCAGCAAAGAGCCGTTGAGCAGAGAGCCGTTGGCGGGTGTGCTATATAAGCGGGCGACAGCGGCGGTGACCACGGCGACAGACAGCACGGCGGTGACCACGGCAAGAGAGAGAGCACGACGGCGGGAAGCTAGCTGTGGAGGGCGCGGTGGTGGGAAGCTAGCAGTGGAGGGCGCGACGGCGTTGAGATCCCCTTCGGCTCCGAGCTCCATGTCTTCCTCAAGCTCCCGCGCCACCTCGCGGATGCAGAGCCGGGCGCGTGTGGACATGCCTGTCTTCGTCTGTCCGCGGTGCCAGGCGGGCGTTGATCGAAGGGTTTCTCAGACACCGAGGAACCAGAATCGTCCGTTCTACGTGTGCAGCGAGAATGGGGTAAGAATCGGGGCAATTGCACCATTTTCGTCGTCGGGATGTTTGAGCAATGGGTTGATCTGTTTGGTGTTCATGCAGGTGACATGCTTCTTTCTTTGGGTCGATGCTCTGGCCAAGACTCTCATGAATGAACTGCAAGAAGAGCATGAAGAATGGTTGCGCATGCTGTCACGAACGGTAGTGGCCACACCACGAGCTCCGGAAGAAGAGATGGATGGCGAAGCACGCACTGACAGAGAGCTAGCTATTGAGCTTAGGATGTTGAAGAAGAAGGTTAGGAAGCTTGAAGATCAAGCACTACCAATACCCATTTGCAAATACTTTTGGGCATTTGTAGGTATGGTAATCGCATTGGTTGTAATGTTGAAAATGTATGGAAAGGCATGAATTATGAAGGAATTTGTAATCTTGAAATTGTTTGAGAAATTCACCTAGTTTAAATGTTGGTTAAAGTTGTTTAAATGTTGAAACAAAAAGAGAAGAAGTGACCAAAATTTAAATATGTTGGAAAAAAAGAGAAGAAATTAGGAATTCAGAAACTTTTGATCAATGAAATGCAGCTCTCTGCTCTGCCTTTCTGTCCAAAAAAAAGGTTGCTCTTGGGCCAAATTCAGAGCGTAGAGCCAAGTGCAGGCTAGACTAATGGGCCAACTGCATCCAATTAGGCCCATTCAGGGGTTTTCTTGCGTATTTTTCTGTTTTCTATTCTGATTTAATTTAGGCAGTAAATCATAATGCTGAAACTTTTTGTGGAAGCTAATTGAATTATTCCGGAGCCAAACAATTAAGGTTAGAAATTTTTTGGAGTTGTTAATTAATCCAATTCAAATACACCGTGATTTAAATCAAAGACCAAAATGTTATGGAAAATGTGCCTCAGCTCTGGTAGAGGTTTACGCCAGGTGCCAAAATAAATGAACATTTTTTAAGGGCATTACATTGAGAAAAACATAATATGTCTAAAAAATGAAGGGTGGAAAATGCACAAAAAATTGGTGCGGCTGGGGACTCGAACCCAGGACCGCGTGGTTTTGCGGTGTTTAGGGCTGCGCTGGTAACCACTAGGACAGATGGCAAGACTTTGACATGGGTAGGGAAGGAAGGTATACATAGTGAGACTGTGAATTGTTTTTTTTTAAAAATAGTGAGACCGTGAATGTTTGCACATGCGTGAGAGTGGTTTTCCTTTGTTTTGCACTTAAATTTTGGAGGGTTGGAAGGTTGAAAATGTATGTTGCACTACCACATGATTTTGGTCAGAGTGGCACTTGGTTTAGGGTTAGAGTGGCACTTGGTTTAGGATTTAAAGGGAATAAATTTGCATGTTAGTTCATGACTTTTTGTTTGAATGAAACAGAGGGCTTCTCACCCCCTCCGAAAACCACAAGTTCTCGAACTTCATGACTTGTTTAGGAAAGAAATGATAAGTTTGGGCATGGACATTTTTTAACACACATAATAAGATGGAACACACCGTACCATTACAATAACTTAGATAAGTTCACGGACAGTTCACGGACACATGACGAAACATGACACGACACGACACGACATAGAAAAGCAACAAAAGCTTCTGTCTGTTCCTTGAGCTTCTTGCCATCACTTTGCTCCTCGTGCACTTTGTGCTCATTGTTTCTTCTCTTCTTCTCTTGGTTGTCGGTACCTTGCGCGTCTTCTTCAAACCTACCATAGCGTTGTGCAAAACATAAAGGGTCCAAACATAAACGGTAATGAGATCGTGTCAAGTGATAGATGTACAGTAGTATTTGACCCTTGCAAGATTTACATACCTAGCAGAACTCACAACAATAGAAGGTTGGTCATCATTTGGAGCCTCACTTGCATCATCATTTGGAGCCTCACTTGGATCACCATGATCACCATTTAGAGCCTCACTTGGATCACCATTTGGAGCCTCACTTGGATCATCATTTGGAGCCTCACTTGGATCACCATGATCGCCATTTAGAGCCTCACTTGGATCACCATTTGGAGCCTCACTTGAATCATTATTTGGAGGATATTTTGGATCATCGTCAAAATCATGCGGCTGTTGACCATCATCATTTGGAACCTCGTCAAAATCCTCATCTGATGCAACCAGCTGTTGACCATCATTTTCATCATCTGTTGAGGCAACCGGCTGCTGACCAACATTTTCATCGAAGCCTTCATCGAAACTCTCTCCGAACGCTGGATCTACTGTGTTACCACAATACTTACCAAAATGACCAGACCCACCACATCTTGTGCACTTACGATTCCTCGCTCCAAGTCCAGCTCCTTCGCTGCGAGGTCTGATTCGACTCTTCCTTGGTCTACCTGCTGCTCTCTTCAGAACTGGAGCGCAAAGCTTGAATCCAGGGTCCACCATGTCCCATTGTTGTTTTCCCTCCATAGCAGGCAAGGCATAAGCATACATGGCTTTGAACCTTGCAACAGAGTAGTAATCATGCACATACTGTTGTATGTTCCCTGCTGGACCTGGGAGAGAAGTGATGAAAAACAAGGCATGAATGCATGACAACCCAGTTATCTGCCATTGCCTACAACTGCAAGTTCTAGCTTCTAAATCCACTGGATATCTCCATTCCCTCTTCTCTTTATCCAAATATGATATCTCTGCTGTGGTACCCGAGCAAAGCGTCATGTTTATTTCCAAGCCTGTTGTCTTCTGCTTCAGTTCATTCATCACGGCAGGGATGATAATGTGGCCCATGAATTTTGCCTCGGCTATTCCTGCACGATAATGAAATTTCTGCATGTATTCTATCCTTATCCTGTCAAGCAAATCCACCACATAATCACCCTTTAGTTTCCGAATCGTTGAGTTGAAAGACTCTGCTAGATTATTGTGCACATAGTCAACTTTGCTCACTTCACTGAATTGGCTTCTGGCCCATAACTTGGAGTGGTGTGTTTCCAAGTATTCTTTCACTTTGGGATTCATGTATAACTTCCTCAAGTGGTAGTTGTGCTTCTTCACACTGCATGTCAAAGATGCTGCCATAAATTGTCAGTATACACCTTTCCTTTGAATTTCTTCATGAAATTTGCAGCAAGGTGACGCATGCATTCCCTATGCTCTACTCCAGGGAACACATTGTCCACGGCCACTTCTAAACCTTTGCAGGCATTTGTATGAATGACCAACCCATTGGGATGTGCAATAGCCCGGCGGAGATTATGCAAAAACCAAGTCCATCTCTCCTCAGACTCTGTCTCCAGCACACCATAGGCAACTGGAAATATAAAACTATGTGCATCAACTGCACAAGCTACTACTAACTGTCCTTTAAACCTCCCTGTGAGAAAAGTGGCATCAATAGCCAAATAAGGCCTGCAGCCTGCCAAAAAACCCCGGCGACAAGCCTCAAAGCAGACAAAAACCCTTCTAAAGCATTCCTTGGTCTTTGTCACTCCCCTGAATGTGTACTCCACGGTGTGGTGATCAATATCTACAATACTACCTGGGCTTATCCTCTCCACTTCACCTTTGAATGAATACAACAATTGAAAATTTTCCTGCCAGTTACCATAAATAGAATCCATAGCATGTTGTTTACCATTGAACAACCTCATGTATGGTAAATCTATCTTGAACTTATCTTTGATGTTCTTCTGCAATTCCTTTGGACCCACTTGCTGGTTTTCTTTCACCCACTTTTTTACTTCTTCTGCCACCCATCTTGACTTGGCTCTACTGATTGTATCCTTCCTAAGGGTTGATTCCTGGCATGTGTGCTTAAAAGGGTTCACTTTAACCTGAACATTAGTGCTATTCCGCATTTTAGATGCAAGCAGCCTCCATGGACAACCCTCAGTCGGACAGTGCACTCTGTAACGTACTTGATCGCTCTTGTCAACTTTGAAAGTACGTTCTACCTTGATGCAGTATGTCACAAGTGCATTTCTACACTCATTCATGGATGCAAAAACTGTACCTTCTTCCATTTGAGGGTTCAAAGGGTCCCATTCAACAGCTGCAAGGTCTTCGTCCTCACCCATCGCGTCATCATCCACACGGACTGCATTGTGAGCTTCATCTTGGTTTTCAGCCCGAGGTGCCCGTCGTAAATTCTGAATAACATCAGAATATAACTTCTCTTCATCAACCCCAGAATTGTAGCCATCAGGCTCCACTTCAAGGGGGACCCTACTGCTGTTGCCCACACTTGTCGAGCCACCACGTCGCCGTGCACCCTGAACTGTTCTGGCTAGAGATGCCATTACGACGACTTGATTCTCCCCGAGATGTTGCACCCGCCATCCTAGGTCCAAATGCCTGCTCAAGCACATCAACTTGCAGCCTCACATGAAAATTATCTTTCTCTTTATGCCTAACAAACATGGTAGCTAGCTCTTCATCATTACTAACTGTCACCCAATTCTTTTCCCCATCATAGTATTTGTATACCACTTCATCAAGCAAACCCCAAGGATATTGGCTACAAATTACCTCCCCAAATTGTCTGAAACTCCAATTACTAGCCATTGGCAACCGATAATCAAAACCTCCTTGGTATTTCTTCTTATCCTTTGCATCGAACATGTACCGGTCCCTTCTAATGTGCACCATGAAAGCAAACCGCAACTCCATCCTAACCGGCGAAAAATAGAGACGCAATCAGCACACTAATTGGGCAAACCTACTCAAATCGAGTGTTCAAATGCACAACTAAGCTCAATCTAAACAAGAGGCGAGACTTACCCCTCGGGAACCCAGTCGTGGACGCGGCGGATCTCCGGCCCGATGCCTGCCTCGCCAAATACTCCGGGGTCGCCGCTGCTCACCATTTCGCCCTAGGGTTCTTCCTCCTAGTTCAAATAGCTCCAGCAACACCCACCTTTGAGCGCTCCGGCCGGACGCACGAAAGGAGGCCGCGCCGCGAATCGAGCAGGTGGCGGGCGCCCCACCCGTGGCGTCGCAGGAAGGTGGTGGGCGTCACAATGAGCCGTGGAGCATAGGCGCAGGGAGGTAGCGGCGGAGCAGGCCGTGCAGCTGGTGGCGGGGCAGGTGCTGGCCGCGGTGCAGGTGGCGGCGGCGGCGGCGCAGGACAGCCGGCCGGGCGGATGGGTGTGAGCTAGAATGATTTGGGGATTTAGTTGCACGGGCCTACATGTCAGCTCCAGACCCACGTCCACGCGGTCCCACGTGTAAGCTCCGGACCCACAACTACTAACGCCGGCGGACGGAATGGACTCAAAATTGGCCGTTTGGCCTCGTCGTAGTTGCTATGCTCAGACTAGGGGCAAAACTGAGCACATGGACACCACTGAGGACAAAAGGATAATGAACCCTTTTCTTTATTGAATTTGTGGCTGCATCATCGTGTCAAGTTGCTGGTCTTAGCGTCTAGTCTTTTAGAGTTTTGAGTTCTGGTCATAAGTTGTCACACCGCCGCCGCACTATCATCATCGCCCCTGCCATCTACCACCACTGCATATAACATCACCAATCCGTATCCACATACCACCACCAGTACGTATCCATATACCACCACCGCTGCCATATTTTTCCATCATATATTCGCCACCAGTCCGTGCTTCACCGCCCATCATATACCATCATCACCAGTCCGAGTTCCACCAGATTCATCTCCGCCACCAGTCCGAGTCCAGTATTTGTTCCTTTATTTTCGAGTTCCAGATCACGCGATACTACGAGACGTCACCAAGTAGGACTCCCCAACTTTTGTGCTACCCGCAGTAGAAAAATAGTTCCAGTTTAAAAAAACTAAGTCTAGAAAATTCTGTCTAGGCAGTTTCTACACCATTTGTAGACCTTTTCGAAAAAAAATTGTTTCGGAGCAAAAAAAGGAAAAAAGTGAAAAAAAAGAGAAAAAAAAATTCAGAGTGTGCTCCTCCCTTGATTACGTGCCGCGTTGTGATTTCGTTAGTGTTCTAGGCTCGCGTCTCTAGCACGGTCTAGCCTAGGACCAGCATAGTAACGTTGTTGAGCGTTTATTCAACTTTGCATCTCTGAATTGATTATTGTTGACCCTGTTTGCTACCATATTATAAGCCTTCCCAGCTCCACATACATCTACGTCATGCGTTTGACTCTCCTTGGTAATCGCTCTATCCAAGCTTTGAGAGTTTTGACTACAACGGTTGCTGATCACCACCTGCTGTTGGGTAAGTATTGGTAAGAATTTGAGATTCGCTTGAAGGATTTGTGACACTCCACCATCACCACCACTTCCTAGTAGTCCATAGGATCATATTCTTGTGTGTTTCCATTGCTGCTAACCATGGCAGGATCACAAGCCGATGAGACTGATTGGGAGAACATGACGAACAAACAGCTACATGATAAATTTCAGCAAATGATGAGTGGACAGGTGCAAGATGTGCTCAATAGATTTGAAGAGGCCATGGAGAAGATAGATGGCATTGAGAAGACGTTCGAAACAAAGCTCGATAACAAGTTTATTGAATTGCTCGCGCGTCTTCAACAACCACCGCCGGCTGCACCTGTCGAACCTCTACAACAACAACAACAACTACTACTACTACGACAACAACAACGCCCCCTTCTGAATCAGTTTGGACAAGCAAAGCATGTTCCTCTTGAGGATGGCCAAACTTCTGGTGCTACTGTACCTATTGTTGATGCTTCTTTGGCTGCTGCTACTGCTGCTACTGGTACCCAGGAGGAGGAGGATTATGCGGGCGATTATGAGGATGAGGTTGATCAGAATCAGAACTATGTGCAGCCACCAGCACCACCACCAGCAGGTCGACCTCAAGTATATATTCATAACGGTAGGCCTGCACCACCACCTCAGGTACGAGATCATGACCATGACAACGTTTTACATGTTTACAATATCCCGAGGAGAGACAGGTTGTTGCTGCTGTTTGTGCTTTCACTAGTTTTGCATGTGTATGGTGGTCTGAACATTGTAGATTATATCCTATTCCAGCTACTTGGGCTGCTTTGAAAACTGCAATGCGTACTCGTTGGGTTCCACCATATTATCAACGTGAATTGCTTCAAAAATTGCAGCATTTGAGACAAGGGAAAAAGTCTGTAGAAGAATATTATCAGGAATTACAAACTGGCATGATTAGATTGGTGTTGTTGAGGAGAATGAAGCTATGCTTGCATGTTTTATGGGTGGGTTAAATAGAGAGATTCATACCATTCTAGAGTATAAGGAGTATACTAATATCACTCGTTTATTCCATCTTGCTTGTAAAGCTGAACATGAAGTGCAGGATCGACAAGCACTGGCGCGAACTAACTTTTTTGCAGGTCGACCTTCTTCATGGACACCGTGTGCATCTTCTACATCCACTGCACTAGCACCTCCATCAGGTGCCACCTCCAGCCGTGATACAAGAAAGCAGGCACAACCACCACTATCTGCCAAGAGCACACCTGCCGGGCCTGCACAGAGCTCTTCTTCTTCCATGGCATCAACAGGGCACACAAGTGATATTATTTATCGTCGTTGTAAGGGAAGAGGTCATTATGCGAGAGAATGCATATCTCAGTGTGTGATGATTGCTACTGAGGATGGTGGGTATGAGTCCGCTAGTGACTATGATGAGGAGACTTTGGCTCTTATTACACGTGAAGAACATGGTGGAGATGATTTTGATCATGAGACGCAATACATGGCTCCTGAATACGCTGACGGGTATGAATGTTTAGTTGCTCAACGTGTTTTGAGTGTGCAGGTCACACAAGATGAGCAAAATCAGAGGCATAATTTGTTCCATACAAAAGGAGTTGTGAAGGAACTGTTGGAAATATGCCCTAGAGGCAATAATAAAGTAGTTATTATTATATTTCCTTGTTCATGATAATCGTTTATTATCCATGCTATAATTGTATTGATAGGAAACTCAGATACATGTGTGGGTACATAGACAACACCATGTCCCTAGTGAGCCTCTAGTTGACTAGCTCGTTGATCAATAGATGGTTACGGTTTCCTGACCATGGACATTGGATGTCGTTGATAACGGGATCACATCATTAGGAGAATGATGTGATGGACAAGACCCAATCCTAAGCCTAGCACAAAGATCGTGTAGTTCGTATGCTAAAGCTTTTCTAATGTCAAGTATCTTTTCCTTAGACCATGAGATTGTGCAACTCCCGGATACCGTAGGAATGCTTTGGGTGTACCAAACATCACAACGTAACTGGGTGGCTATAAAGGTGCACTACAGGTATCTCCGAAAGTGTTTGTTGGGTTGGCACGAATCGAGACTGGGATTTGTCACTCCGTGTAAACGGAGAGGTATCTCTGGGCCCACTCGGTAGGACATCATCATAATGTGCACAATGTGATCAAGGGGTTGATCACGGGATGATGTGTTACGGAACGAGTAAAGAGACTTGCCGGTGACGAGATTGAACAAGGTATCGGTATACCGACGATCGAATCTCGGGCAAGTACAATACCGCTAGACAAAGGGAATTGTATACGGGATCGATTGAGTCCTTGACATTGTGGTTCATCCGAGGAGATCATCATGGAACATGTGGGAGCCAACATGGGTATCCAGATCCCGCTATTGGTTATTGACCAGAGAACGTCTCGGTCATGTCTGTATGGTTCCTGAACCCGTAGGATCTACACACTTAAGGTTCGATGACGCTAGGGTTATAAAGGAAGTTTGTATGTGGTTACCGAATATTGTTCGGAGTCCCGGATGAGATCCTGGACGTCACGAGGAGTTCCGGAATGGTCCGAAGGTAACGATTTATATATGGGAAGTCCTGTTTTGGTCACCGGAAAAGTTTCGGGTTTTATCGGTAACGTACCGAGACCACCGGGAGGGTCTCGGGGGTCCACCAAGTGGGGCCACCGGCCCCGGAGGGCTGCATGGGCCAAGTGTGGGAGGCGACCAGCCCCAGGTGGGCTGGTGCGCCCCCCACAAGGGCCCAAGGCACCTAGGGTTTGGGGAGGGGGTGCTTCCACCTAACTTGGGGGGCAAGTTTCCCCCCTCTCCCCCCTTGGCCGCCACCCTTAGATGGGATTGGGGCTGCCGCACCCCTTGGGGTGGAAACCCTAGAGGGGGCGCACCCCCTCCCTCTCCCCTATATATACTTGAGGGTTTTGGGGCTGCCAACACATGAGTTTTGACCTCTCCCAGGCGCATCCCTACCTCTCTCCCTTCTCCTCTCCCGCGGTGCTTCGCGAAGCCCTGCAGGATTGCCACGCTCCTCCATCACCACCACGCTGTTGTGCTGCTGTTGGATGGAGTCTTCCTCAACCTCTCCCTCTCACCTTGCTGGATCAAGGCATGGGAGACGTCACCGGGCTGTACGTGTGTTGAACGCGGAGGTGCCGTCCGTTCGGCACTAGGATCTCCGGTGATTTGGATCACGACGAGTACAACTCCTTCAACCCCGTTCTCTTGAACGCTTCCGCTTGGCGATCTACAAGGGTATGTAGATGCACTCTCCTTCCCCTCGTTGCTGGTTTCTCCATAGATAGATCTTGGTGACACGTAGGAAAATTTTGAATTTATACTACGTTCCCCAACAGGAACGTCCTATGCGCGTCATCATAGACGGAGGGAGCTGCAACAACTTGGCTAGCATGGAGATGGTGGACAAGCTATCTCTCACCACAAGACCACATCCACATTCTTACTACATCCAATGGTTCAACAACAGCGGCAAGGTTAAGGTAACACGTACTGTTCGTGTGCATTTTAGTATCTCTACATATGTTGATTATGTTGATTGTGATGTGGTAACTATGCAAGCATGTTCCTTATTACTTGGTCGACCATGGCAATTTGATAAAAATTCTGTACACCATGGTAGAAAAAATCATATACTCTTGTTCATAAGGATAAAAATATTACTTTGCTTCCTATGACTCCTGATTCCGTTTTGAAAGATGATATTAATAGAGCTAATAAAACAAAACAAGAGAAAAATAAGAGTGAAAATCAGATTGTGGCAAAAGAATTTGAGCAACAAATGAAGCCTAATAGTAAACCATCTAGTGTTTCTTCTGAAATTAAATTAAAAAGTGCATGTTTACTTGCCACCAAATCTGGTACTGATGAGCTAGATTTCAGCAAATCTGTTTGCTATGCTTTTGTGTACAAAGAGGCATTATTTTCATTCGAGGACGTGCCTTCCTCTTTGCCTCCTGCTGTCACTAACATTTTGCAGGAGTTCGCTGACGTCTTTCCACAAGACGTGCCACCGGGATTACCTCCCATTCGAGGGATTGAGCATCATATTGACTTAATTCCCGGTGCATCATTATCCAACCGTGCACCATACCGTACCAATCCAGAGGAGACGAAGGAGATTATGCGTCAAGTACAGTAGCTGCTCGATAAAGGTTATATACGCGAATCCCTTAGTCCTTGTGTTGTTCCTATCATTTTAGTACCAAAAAAGGATGGTACTTCACGTATGTGCGTTGATTGTAGAGGCATTAATAATATTACTATTCGTTATCGTCATCCTATTCATAGGCTAGATGATATGCTTGATGAATTGAGTGGCTCTACAATATTCTCCAAAGTTGATTTGCGTAGTGGATACCATCAAATTCGTATGAAATTGGGAGATGAATGGAAAACAGCATTTAGAACTAAGTTTGGATTATATGAGTGGTTAGTCATGCCTTTTGGGTTAACTAATGCACCTAGTACTTTCATGAGATTAATGAACAAAGTTTTACGTGCTTTCGTTGGACGATTTGTGGTAGTTTACTTTGATGACATATTGATTTATAGCAGATCTTTGGAGGAACATTTGGAACGTTTACGTGTTGATTTTATTGCTCTACGTGATGCACATTTGTTTGGTAACCTTGGGAAGTGCACCTTTTGCACAGACCGAGTGTCTTTTCTTGGCTATGTTGTTACTCCACAGGGAATTGAAGTTGATAAAGCCAAGATTGAAGCTATTGAGAGTTGGTCGTGGCCCACACGATCACACAAGTGAGGAGTTTTCTTGGCCTCGCTGGACTCTATAGGCGTGTGAGAGATTTTAGCACCATTGCTGCACCTCTCAATGAGCTTACAAAAAGGATGTGCCTTTTGTTTGGGGTACCGCATAGGAAGAAGCGTTCACGGTGTTGAAATATAAGTTGACACATGCTCCTTTACTCCAACTTCCTGATTTTAATAAGACTTTTGAGCTTGAATGTGATGCTAGTGGATAGGATTAGGAGGTGTGTTGTTACAAGATGGCAAACTTGTTGCATACTTTTCTGAAAAATTGAGTGGGCCTAGTCTGAATTATTCTACTTATGATAAAGAATTATATGCTCTTGTTCGGACTTTAGAAACATGGCAACATTATTTATGGCCCAAAGAATTTGTTATACATTCTGATCATGAATCTTTGAAACGTATTAAAAGTCAAGCTAAACTGATTCGTAGACATGTTAAATGGGTTGAATTCATTGAGACTTTCCCTTATGTCATTAAACACAAGAAAGGTAAAAAAATGTTATTGTTGATGCATTGTCTCGTCGTTATACTCTGCTTTCACAAATTGACTTTAAAATACTCGGTTTGGAGACCATCAAAGATCAATATGTGCATGATGCTGAATTTAAAGATGTATTGCAGAATTGTAAAGAAGGGAGAACATGGAACAAGTTCGTCATTAATGATGGATTTGTGTTTCATGCTAACAAGCTATGCATTCCAGCTAGCTCCGTTCGTCTTTTGTTGTTGCAGGAGGCGCATGGAGAAGGATTAATGAGACACTTTGACGTGAAGAAGATGGAGGATATACTTGCTACACATTTCTTTTGGCCAAAGATGAGACGGGATGTTGAGCGTTTTATTGCTCGCTGCACTACATGTCAAAAAGTTAAGTCACGACTCAATCCTCATGGTTTATATATGCCTTTGCCTGTACCTAGTGTTCCTTGGGAGGATATATCTATGGACTTTGTTTTAGGTTTACCTCGAAAAAAGAAGGAAAGGGATAACATATTTGTTGTCGTGAATAGATTCTCGAAAATGACACACTTTATACCATGTCATAAAAGCGATGATGCTGTTAATGTTGCTGATTTGTTCTTCATGAAATTATTCGCTTGCATGGTGTGCCAAATACTATTGTTTCAGATTGTGGTACTAAATTTCTTAGCCACTTTTGGAGATGTTTATGGGCTAAGTTGGGGACTAAACTACTTTTTAGTACTACTTGTCACCCCCAAACTGATGGACAAACTGAAGTAGTCAATAGAACATTGTCTACTATGCTTATGGCTGTTTTGAAGAATAATAAGAGAATGTGGGAAGAATGCTTGCCTCATATGGAATTTGCTTATAATCGTTCATTGCATTCTACTACTAAGATGTGCCCTTTTGAAATTGTGTATGGTTTTCTATCGCGTGCACCTATTGATTTGTTGCCTCTTCCATCTTCGGAGAAGGTTAATTTTGATGCTAAACAACGTGCTGAATTGATCTTAAAAATGCATGCGTTAACTAAGGAAAACATAGAGGGTATGAATGCTAAATATAAACTTGTTGGAGATAAGGGTAGAAAACATGTTGTCTTTGCACCTGGAGATCTTGTTTGGTTACATTTGCGCAAGGATAGGTTTCCTAATATGCGCAAATCAAAACTAATACCACATGCTAATGGTCCTTTTAAGGTGTTAGAGAAAATAAATGATAATGCATATAAACTTGAGCTGCCTGCAGATTTTGGGGTTAGTCCCACTTTTAACATTGCAGATTTGAAGCCTTATTTGGGTGAAGAAGATGAGCTTCCGTCGAGGACGACTTCATTTCAAGAAGGGGAGGATGATGAGGACATCAATACCATTATTACACCCACAGCCCCTGCTGCTATACATACTGGACCAATTACTAGAGTTCGCGCACGCCAATTAAATTACCAGGTACTTTCGTTTCTTGGTAATGATTCTAATGTTCATGAGAATATGATGCTGCCTAAATTGGATACATTTGTTTTGCTTAGAAATGAAGGGCCTAGCTTGGAGAAGGATGAACATTGGAGCAAGAACAAGTATGGAGATGATGGCATGCGCAAGGGGAACTAGAACGGAGTTACAAGTGATGATTTCAGGACTTTGAAGCCACCATAATGGGTGCATGAAGCCTTAGACGAAATATACAAGATGCCACTTCATAAACTTCGTCCAGAGGCTATTCTAGGTGCTGCGTCACCTTTTTATTAGGCCAGGCCCATGTAATTTTGAAATATATAAGTATAGGCTATTTTTAGAGTTTGTATGTGTGGGGAAACAAGAGATAGGGTTGGTTTCGGACCCCTCCACCAAGGGCCACAAAATTCCTCTCTCTTTGATAGAGGCGGGGGTTCCCGATCTTTCGATGAGATGATAACTATCGATTTTGTGGAGACGACTTTGACGATCCGACTACAAACATGCACGACGTTGCGCCTTAGCAATCGCTAAACCAATCTCCTGAGGTTATTGACCACGCCGGAGCACGATCAACCTGACCACGAAGGTCTATTCCTGCAAGCAATCGAAGAACGAGCAAAAATATGATAAAAGCAATCTGAATATTGCGAATATGTATGAAGTATTGATAAAGGTGGGGATCCAAAAGTGGTCTTGGTCTGGTCGTTGGACACAAACGAAGCACACGAAGTTGCGTTGGCTAACTTTTAACTAAACAATTCCCAAGGAAAAATCTACTAGATGGATCTACTTATATAGGAGCAAGGGGTGACGGCCAAGGAAGTGGGAGAACGTCCCAAGGCAGCCTAAAACCAACCCTAGGTCGTACAAGACTTATGGGCCCAAGTGGAGGTGATGCAACACCTTTGGACTTGTTGTTTGACTCGGATTCTGCTGCAGCATCAGATTGTTTCGTCGATATCTCAATGCTTCGGACGAATTTGAAGGTGAATCCAATTGGGTTGGAAAGAGCATGAAATCTAGTTTCCAACAAAAAAAGAATCACCCAATTCGGAGTCCGTATGAAAAAGTTATTGTTGTTTTGAGTCAGGTATGTCTGTGCAGTCCGAATCTGAATCCAGAACGTGAGAGACTTGGACTCTATCTTCTCTTGGCCAAAAAGTGACGTGAGAGGACTTTTTGAACATAACCTAAACTTCTCCTTTTCCCTTATCTTCATATGTGGATTGTACAAATGTCCTATGCACCTGCAATTAGACAAACCACAAAAGTGTGTGAAGTATTCTTGTTCTGGATAACATAAATAGATTATTGAATAGTTTGCACTAAAAATCACCTGACAAATATGCATGTATGCAATATTTTTGGTCGTATCCAAGGTAGTCATGTCCTCATCATCCTCCTCTTCTTGAAAACAAAGTCTTCCTCGGCGTTGCTTAATCTGAAATGCGGCTTGTCACAAAGACGTAGCTGATGTAGGTACGAACATTGACAATGCACCATACTCTTGAGATGATGTCGTGCTCACAGTCCAAGGTGGGGCTGCTCTAGTAGGTGCAACGATGGAGGAACCAATCGGCGGTGGTGAGCATGAACTGGAATAGTAATTGTTGTAGTCACCCAATGCATCCTCTTGTATCTATCTCTCAAAGGTACAAGCACGAACATACATACCAGTAATGCAACAAGGAATATAGTGAAATCTTGCACGGATATCATGGTTCAAACCACCCAAAAATCTATTCATTGTATCATCCTCAGATTCTTCTATGTCACAATGATGCATATAAGATTTGAACTCTTGGTAGTAAGCATGAACAGTGTTGTTGCCTTGTTTAAATTGTTCAAATTTGCGAAGCAATTCACGATGATAGTAAGGAGGAAAAAATTGTTGTCTCATTACATGTTTTAAATCTTTCCAAGTTGTGGGTTCGTTATCAATGTTTTTCTTACAATGCACACTCCACCAAACAGAAGCAAAACCAGTAAATGCTCTAGTGGTAGCTCGTACTCGCTCAAGTTCAGAAAATTCATGGTGACTGAAAACTTGTTCTACTTCAAGCTCCCAAGCTAGATAAATAGCAGGATTAAATCTATCCTCAAATGACGGTAAAGAGATAACCTGGCCATGTGCTTCTGTGTGTTGTCTCAACTCTCGTGATGGTGAAGATGTGTTCGTCGTCCAAGAACTTCTATCTCCGGAACCTGTCATGATTAGTAGAAACAAGAAATAAAATTTGAGAATAATGTTCCTATGAACTACTAGGATGTGGTTGTAAAGTGCTCATAGTAAAGCAAATATCAATATCTTACAAGTTCTTACCATGCGAGAGGTGGTGAC
This sequence comes from Triticum dicoccoides, assembly GCF_002162155.2. Taxonomy (NCBI): domain Eukaryota; kingdom Viridiplantae; phylum Streptophyta; class Magnoliopsida; order Poales; family Poaceae; genus Triticum; species Triticum dicoccoides. The sequence continues at coordinate 462,177,028 of NC_041389.1, forward strand.
AGGCAACCAGCGGTGTCAAATAACTCCGAAGATTGTGTAAAGCGATTGCCAGAGGAACGTATGTATACACGGTGTAGAAATATGTGGAGCTGGGTTGGCTATATATGGTACCAAAAGATTAGCAATAATCAATTATAAGATGCAATATTGAATAAACGCTCAATGACGGTATTGTGCTGGTCCTAGGCTAGACCGGACTAGAGACGCGAGCCTAGAACACTAATGAGGTCACGGCGTAGCACAACTAGCATCAATGATGGATAAGTAGCTCTGGACAACAAGATATAAGTGAAGAGCACACCGGCAATAAAGAAAATGATGAATAACAACTGCCAAGCAGGATATATAACAACTCTCTCTCCAACTTTCCTCTTGAAAAGTTTGCTACTAACTCACGCTTTCTAATGCAACAAGAATCAATCAATTCCGAATTGATATGAGAAGTCAAAGAATTATAAATCTGGCCTGAAAAACTAGAACGACCTATGTTCACGAACTTCGGAGGGCAATAAGACCTATTTAGAAGCCGATTTTGAGGTGCCAAATAGTGAATTAGCTTCTGCAACTATTTAGATGCGGCTCGTCGCTAGCTTTAATTTGAGTACTCACGGAGCCAGAACGGACGTCGGATGAGGAAGATACACCTGTTTTACTGAACAGTGCGCAAAACAGATTCCAATCCGAAATCAGCTACGAGATTGAGTCTAGATAGATCCGAAATTTGTTTTTTTTCTCTTCCTTTTTTTCACACTTTTTTTCTTTTTTTCTCTCTTTTTTTCTTTCTTTTTTTTTCTCTTTTTTTTCTCCGTCTTTTTTTTCTCTCACTCTTTCCGAAACAAACTAGATAAGATGCAAATTGGATCAAGTGAATATGTGACGATCTCAACTATGATTATGACAATGAACGATGGGTAGCACGTGGTGGAAATTGATGGATGGGTGGTGGACAACGGAAGGGATAACGATGCAGCGGCGTGACTAATGTGAGCAGAACTCGAAACTCTAAAGGAACTAGACACTAAGACCAGCAACACAACACGACGATGCAACCGATAATTCAACAATGCAAACAATGAACAGAAAATTGTAAAGGCTCAGACTGGCTTGGACAAAGGATGAATAGATCTAACTTTTTTTGGGGGGCTTTTTCTTGGACAATAGGTAAGAAAATAAATCTAATCTAGGGAAAACTGGAAATTCTCACCGAGCAACCTGAAAACTGATACCACTTGATAGAGGCGGGGGTGTCCCGATCTTTCGATGAGATGATAACTATCGATTTGGTGGAGACGACTTTGACGATCCGACTACAAACGTGCACAACATTGCGCCTTAGCAATCGCTAAACCAATCTCCTGAGGTTATTGACCACGCCGGAGCACGATCAACCTGACCATGAAGGTCTATTCCTGCAAGCAATCGAAGAACGAGCAAGAATATGATAAAAGCAATCTGAATATTGCAAATATGTATGAAGTATTGATAAAGGTGGGGATCCGAAAGCGGTCTTGGTCTGGTCGTTGGACACAAACGAAGCACACGAAGTTGCGTTGGCTAAATTTTAACTAAACAAATCCCAAGGAAAAATCTACTAGATGGATCTACTTATATAGGAGCAAGGGGTGATGGCCAAGGAGGTGGGAGAACGTCCCAAGGCAGCCTAAAATCAACCCTAGGTCGTACAAGGCTTATGGGCCCAAGTGGAGGTGATGCAACACCTTTGGACTTGTTGTTTGACTCGGATTCTGCTGCAGCGTCAGATTGTTTCGTCGATATCTCAATGCTCCGGACGAATTTGAAGGTGAATCCAATAGGGTTGGAAAGAGCATGAAATCTAGTTTCCAACAAAAAAAGAATCACCCAATTCGGAGTCCGTATGAAAAAGTTGTTGTTGTTTTGAGTCAGGTATGTCTGTGCAGTCCGAATCTGAATCCAGAACATGAGAGACTTGGACTCTATCTTCTCTTGGCCAAAAAGTGACGTGAGAGGACTTTTTGAACATAACCTAAACTTCTCCTTTTCCCTTATCTTCATATGTGGATTGTACAAATGTCCTATGCACCTGCAATTAGACAAACCACAAAAGTGTGTGAAGTATTCTTGTTCTGAATAACATAAATAGATTATTGAATAGTTTGCACTAAAAATCACCTGACAAATATGCATGTATGCAATATTTTTGGTCATATCCAAGGTAGTCATGTCCTCATCACTCTTCCTCCATATATACAGTCCTTAGGGCACCGTTTAGACTTTGAGTTTTGTTTAGATTAAAAGTTCGTCGTAGCTGCAACTTCGCGTATTTCGTTTGTGTTCAACGACCAGACCAAGATGTCACATAATTCTATCTTGATCAATAAAATTTCCATCTTATATTCGCAATATCCAGATTGTAATCTCAGTTTCTTGATTGTTCTTCGTTTGCTCGCAGGAAATAGACCCTCGTGGTCAGGTTGATCGTGCTCCGGCGTGGTCAATAACCTCTCAGAGTTGGTTTAGCGATTGCTAAGCCGCGACGTCCTGGCACGTATGTAGTCGGATCGTCAAAGTCTACTCCTCCGAAATGATAATTACCATCTCATCGAAAGACGGGACACCTTTGCCTCTATCAGAAGCCAAAAAAGGCCGCTCCTGGCTTGGATGCTTATCCTCAAGAAAGAACAATATATGACGTGATTTTAGGTAGCGAGAGGAACATATGTCTTTGCTAGAATCACGTTCGCAATTGGCTGCACGGAGTACCTTCCACCGCGACTTTATGAGACACAAAAAATTGCATCTTCCATCTTTCACGGATTATATATTCTCCTCAGAATATATCACAGGACATTTGTACTAAGCACGCTGATATACACAGACCGCTTCGTATAATAACGCATAACACGCAATATAAAGTGTAATAATGCAGAGATATTCATGCGTTTTGTACGAACCAAAAATGACGGTATAAGCATTATTGGAGGTATTCCCAGAGGTGGGAATAATGGGAACATATCAGGTTCCCCAAAGAATGTCCAAATGAAAATCAGGGCGCAATGGAGCATGCATGGCTGACACATTCCACAATTATTTGCACTGATCTGCTGATGGTATTATACTATTCTCGCACATAACTAGGGAGAATTTCTTGTGAGGCTCATTTCTTGTTTGCAGTTTTCTCTTCATCCATGCAATCATGCATGGTCCACGCAGCGAGCTAACACCCATTTCGAACCAGAAGAGATAAATATGATCCATGCATGCAGCATGGTGAAGTCGTTCTCGTAGATCAAAGATACCTTATGCCCTCCAAGAAATCCTTATCACAATCGGCAATTGTGGTACCTTATGCAGTACACACGCGCACACGAAATGGGGGCCTTGTTTATGCCCTATGATTCTTGAGGAATAGCATCCTCGGATATGGTTCACCACTTTAAGTAATCTGTAGCACACGGTTCTTGATGTGCCTACTCCCGAGGATTGATTCACGAAAAATAAACCCTTCGGGTGTATTAATTCTCGTAAACTATGTACGACAAAAAAGTTTAGGTATATAGAGGTAGTAACTTTTCTTCGGTCGTTGTACAATATTGCATAGAAGTGAGTATAACGTTGAAAATAACTTTTGAATGCAAATCCACTGATATAATTTTTGGAATATACAATTCATTTTTTAGTTCAAATAAGATTCCAAACACAAGAGAGGTCTGTGTACCGGTCCAGAGGTAGCAACATGTTTGTTGTGTTGGATCATAACCATCTATCTATGTGAAATGTCAATGTAAGAGAAGGGTTGTGGACCTGTGGTCACTACAAGATGGTGGAAAGGATTGATGAGAAAAGAAAAAGGGAAATGGAGATGAAAAGGTCCACTTATTCCCCAAAACAATTTGATTGCCTTATCTTTTCTCCTGGAAAAAATTTGGCCACACCCGACTCTCTAAATTATCTCATCCAGGGAGAGCACTTTAAAGATGTTTATATAGTGCAAAAGGCGCTTTATAAAGTTGTGGCACAAGTTCATAAATGTACCTTTAAAAAAAATAAAAGATGGGTATTATGCGACCTCTGCAAAAAAGTGAGTCATATATCTAACTTAATTTTGAACAAATTGCGAATAGCAATGTTCCATAGTCAAACTTTACAACATATATACTTCATCCCATAACTAACATATATGCGATTTTATGTTTCCTTAACCTAGGAACGATTTTGTCAATGCTCTGAGTATGATAGTTTAGGAGGTCAAGCAAGCCCAAAGAATAACGAGAAGAACTGAGGAAATAGTTGACAACCGAAGCGCGTATTTTCTCAAGAAAATAGTTTTAGAAGGCTATAATTACTGAACTGTAAAGTGAAAGTAACGCAAATCCATATGCCATAGTATGTGTTTCTCCGATACCAAAAGCCAAGAATACATATATAGTCAAAATGAATTCAAACTTAGAAATGGACTGCCACCAATTTGTGTAGGCAAGCAATACTATGATCCCAATTTAGTCGGCTAGGCCTGCGCTTTTGGCATTGCAGTGGATCATCATAATTTCGATTGTTTAATGACCTTTTTTCTTCATATTCGCGCTCATTTAACCTGCTTTTGCATACTATTGTGGTTAACTTTTTTTTAATTATTTGGATTGCTTACCACATGTCGTTTATATACACAGGGCAATACATACAGTCCAACAACCACAAAAGTTGACCTCAGTATTCCCTCCGTTCAAAAATACTTGTCGGAGAAATGGATGTATCTAGACGTATTTTAATTGTATATACATCCATTTTTATGTATTTCTCCGACAAATAATTTCGGACGAGGGAGTACTTGTGTAACGGGTTGAGCGAGGTCGCTCAGAATGTATTCTCGTGTTCACCCACATCGCAGGGACTCCCCTGGCCAGATGCACAGGAGTGGCCACACCTAACAGACAGACAGACAGACCCAGCCCCATCCATCACCTTATATTCCATTCCACACACCCACACACACTCTGGTCATGGCACTTTATGCCGTTAACCACAAAAGGTTAGCGCTGTTTTTGTCTCTGTGTCGGATCAACCAAACAAGAGCCAATTTTTGCCCCACGGATAACGGGAGCAGTGAGGCACACGCTTGGCACTCCAAAAAGGGGCGAGGGCGCTCACGTGGAGCCACATGGTTCACAAGATCTTGGTGCTCCGGCCAAAAAGGATGGGATTTTTCCTTCGTTTCCCTCTTTGATTCCCTCACATGGGATCGGAATAAGAGCTTAGTTTGATCTTGTCGATCGGATCGAGGAAGACGGCAGCACGTACTCTGATTGTTTCATTATGATATAAGGTGGCAAATATAGCTGGATCAATCCTCCTCCTTTGTTAACTACGGAATTGCAAGTGTAACCCGTGTCTCCTTAGAGCATCTACAAAAGAGAAGGCGCGGGAGGCTCCGGATGCATCCGTCACGTCGGGCTGATGAGTGAGACTCATGTGGAAAACCACACGTCTACCAGGTGCCTCCCCCGGTTTGGTCCAGACTCATTCATGGTGCCAGTCCAGCCCGCCGCCCGAGGGTCTAAATCCGGATTTTCAAGCCGGGCGGCGAGGCACCCTATAGCACGGTTCCCATTCCCCTCATCTTCCTCTCGTCCGCCGCCGCTGTTGCTCTCTCCTCTCTCTCTTCCAACCCGAGCTTGTCGTCCTCTGCCATGGTCCGGCAAAAAATCACGTATTATAAGATGCTCAAGCCACGCCCTAACGTCGAGCGAAGATTCAAGCCGAGATGCACGTCACATAGAAGCGTCGCATGGTGAAGGAGGCACACCTGCGCCACTGAGCTTGCGACGATGGAAGAGAAGGAGGAGTTGTCACAGGAAAAGGGGGAGACGGGCGCTGACGACGAGGACGTGGCCAAAGAGGAGGACAAGGAGGCGATGGGCATGGAGCCTGGCAGCTTTGCCATGGCGGAGACGGAGCCGGATTCCCAAAACACCCAAGCCACGGAGGCGGCGGCGGCGTTTGAGGCGGAGCATGCCACCATCCTCGACCCGATTCAGTCCGAGCGAGAGGTGGTGGCACCTCGTGGACGTGGAGTTGGATTGTTGTTTGAGTCCCTCTTTTGGACGACGACGAGGAGGTGAAGTCGGTGATGTGGCCCGCCGCCAATGACTATGAGGCCGATCTGTCTGGCACAGGGCTCATCGACATCTCCGACGACGAGTACGGTAGAAGTATGGCATTCATTTTTCTTAGCTCATTTTGCTAATGTCTGATCCAGCACCTGGATGAATTTTATGTTGCATGGTGTACTATGAAAATAGGGGTTTAGATTTGAGGATTATGGTTGTAGCGCCGGCCAAATGAGGGGTGACCGGCTCGTGTCTGCCGACATGCATGAACGCGTCCGCGGACATATAAAGGTCAAATTTGACTAGTCCGAGATGCTCCTATCCTTCAAAATTTATGTTGCCTGGATTCGATGATCAGATTCTCCTAGTTTGTTTGCCCAAATTTAGTACTCCCCGATCACAAGACATGTTCAGAAATCGGAATCCATGGCGTGGACAGCAGAGCAGAGCAGAGCAGCCAGTGATATCTTTTCGACATATACTATTCTCAGGTGTCAGTGCAGCCGCGGGGAGAAGATATGATAGGCTGCCTAGATCCTACAGATCGCGTCTCTGCCCTGCTTTGCATTTGCACGCATGTGCTCCGCTCGTGACTGAGCTCTTTTGTACTGCAGTGATTTCCCGTTTGCAGTGAACTGATTTGTCTACGTGTTCACTCTCCGAGTTTTTTTTTTCCTTTTTGAGGGGTACTCCGAGTCTGTGGCCGTTCGGTTTTTTTTTTTGAGGAAGGTCTGTGGCCGTTCGTGAGTCCACGTACTCACGCAATCGTAGGCCGGACCGGAAAGTGGGCTGAACCGTCAGCATGCGTCATTGGGCCGAAAATGGAGGCTCCGGGAGTGTCAGGCAAAACTCTAGATATTTTCACACCCTTAAAAAAAGAACTCTAGATTTTCTCCCTGCTGACTGGGCCTATATCTTCCTCTTTTTTGAAGATTTTTTTTAGCACTGCTATGCACACGACGGGTCCATGCATGATTCACACACGACAAGTCATCTAGACCATTGAATTGCCTCCTTTTTAAAATCTTTGTGGCTTCTAATTAGGTCGTGCACAAATCATGCGTCACAGGTCGTGTGTACAACACTTTCGGTTTTTTTTTCTTTTGTTGGAACACTATTTTTTTTTCACTCCCCATATGTCCAAAAAGCGATTTGGGGGATGACAGTTTAGCCCCTCCCTTGGTCGACGAGCCTTCGGTTCCTGCCCTCTGTCGCTTCGGCGAAGGGTGGGAGAGAGTACACATGTGCTTCAACTCTTGCGAGTAGCTATTGTTGGCTCCATGTTTAATTCATTAGTGTCACTGGGTAGTAGGTTGCTTGATCGTCTTCGAATCCGGGGAGCGAGGGTCGACACTCGATGCCTCCTTGGACGACGGCGGGGTCGACATGTGCAGAAGGTTTTGGCGGTCTGAATCTGGGAGCAATGTAGAAAAGTTATTGATGGAGGGCAATGGTTCAACGAGGCCCTCCAAAGAGTCAAAATGTAACCTCAACTTCAGTAGGGGGGGGGGGGTCCTTTCTACAGAACTCCATGACACCTGGTTTTTGGTACTCCCTCCGTTTCAAAATATAGCGCGCCCACGCTTTTCGAGGTTCAACTTTGACCATAAATTTAACCCACGAGACCGACTGCGGCGGGATCAAAAATTATATAATTAAAAACTTTTTTTGAATACGAATTCATTGGTATAATTTTTTCGCCCGCCGCAGTCGGTCTTGTTGATTAAATTAATGGTCAAAGTTGAAGCACGGAAACCGAGGACGCGCTATATTTTGGAACGGAGGGAGTAGTATTTTGTGGCTTTTTACATGTGTAATATTCTTGTCCAAAGATATGTGTGGACATCTATCTGGAAAAAAAATCTTAGATTCCCTTTCACTTAAAGCAAAAAAAGTCTGATGGTTCTAAAAACTAAAGTTCTCTGTTGTTAAAGAAAAGATAAAACCTCGATGTTAGGCAAGATTTCCTGGCGATCTTTTTTCTGATGCGGCCCAAAACAAAGGGACCATATTGGCATAACTGAGTGACAGAAATGGTTTGGCAGTAAGCACAAAGCAACACATTTTGACGGCAAAACAACTCATCAGTGATTCTCTTATATTGGGTTTGTTTATCTGCCATTGTTTGTGAAATCTTTACTGTGAAGATGACATCGTACGAAAATGTTCATCATGGTCGACACTACCCAAAAATAGGTGGTGTTCTGGCCTCATGGTATGGCAACTTATCATACGACAAATTACCATCGCATCCCGGCTAAGCGGCGAAAACACGATGAATATGGAGATCTCATGATCATGTTGAGTTGCTATGGTTTGTGTTTTTTGTCTCTTGTTCTTGTTCTCTAACAATACATCAACAAATGGAACATGATTTATGATTTTGTCGGGCGCTCGAACCAAGTTTTAGAAGTTGAAACTTAAGGAAGTTTTAAAAACTCATCAAAAAGTATTTCAAACGGATCTCATTAAAAGCCTTCGTTGTCAGAAACATTAATATGCAAATGAAACTTAATTTAAACTTTTGATTCAAAATATATGAAGATTACAAATCAAGAGCCAAAAGAAAAACAAGGGTCACGTGCCCAGCACCTACATGCTACAAATTCCATCTGCATCAATAAATGCAAAGTTCAATGCCTCATCTTGTAAAGTGTGACACCCCAAGTAGAGTGTGTTTAACGATCTCGGGGTGACCTATGGAGGTTGGTGGCTCATACTTTCTTTTTATCAAAGAAGGGCTTCCCCTTCCGATTTTCATTACTGAAAACCAAACTTGTAGATTCACAGGTGGCTCATACGGATTTTCAAAATCTTTCAGGGCCGGCTGATGTAGTTTTTTGAAACACATGGAATTTCTCTGAGCTCACACTGAAATCTCTAGGGAATAATATTGCGCATAAGAATTTATTCCATATGAATTTAATTGCCCCAATCCAACTACCCAAAGGACTTTCATAGGGGAAAACCAACAGGACCAATTTTTTTTCAAAAAACCTATAAAAATCTTACAATTCATAGAAGGTATGCAAAAAATTGATATGCGAAACTTATGTTGTTTAATGGGTAGTACAGAGTCAGACAAGGAAGGGTAGGATGAGTTTTAAGAGCATCTCAAACAGCTCCTGCAAAAGCTTCCTGTAAAAGTGGTTTTACAATGTGTCGGTAAAATTTATTTTTAGAGAAAGTTGACAGGTAAGATGTTTTCTCAGTTTTCATAAAAACTCCTCTAGAAAAATGCCTTTTTGCGGCAGGGCGGTGGCGGCGGCTGACAGCGGATGGTGGTAGTCGGCGGTGTGGCGGTCGGCGAGGCGCGGTGGGTGTAGTGGCGGCGTGGCCGGACTCTTGTGGCGGCTGGGTGACGGGTAGTTGACGTGAAAGTTTTACGAAAATGACCATCTTTAAGTAAATATGCGATAAATTTTGGAGAATTTACAGAATCCCGTAAAAAGTTTGTGCGTTTAAGAAAACTGCTGCACAGTTTTTTTCCGCTCAACTTCCTCCTTTACGATGGCTTCGGATTGTGCTACGAACACTCATCGATGAAAGAGAAATATAGAGAGCAGGGAACGGTGGCCATGGCCGGCGGCATCATAGGTGCGGGTACCCTAGGACGGATCAAAGCGGTACCCTATCCACGACGGCACTTCCATCGTCGCCCCGGTAAACATCCGCCATTATAAATACCGCCGAAGCTCCCACTCCCACACGCCTAAACCGCTACGCGTACGCCCCCGGCCAAAACCAAAAGCCCCTCTCCCTTTCCGCCATTAAAATACTCGGGCCGGAAGAAACTCCCCGAAGCACCAGTGACCGTGCTAGGCTGCTAGCGTTGCGTATTGGTGCTGGTGGTATCGAGTTTCGTGCGGCGGCCACCGGTGTAACCTTTGGGAGGTGTTGGGTGGGGGATGTACGGCGCGCCGCTGTCCAAGGACCTCAACCTGCCAGTCCAGCACCAGCCGGCGGCGAACGGCGTGCGCACGCCGCCGCAGATGAGCTCCCCCGGCCTGCTGCGGTACCGGTCGGCCCCGAGCGCCATGTTCGGCGACGTGTGCGGGGACTTCCTCCCGGCCTCCGCGGGCGCTGGCGTGGGGCACCGCCAGGGCAGCCCGGACCACGCCGCCGACACCGGCTTCGCCCGCCTCCTCTCCGGCCACCACACCCAGCACCAGCCCGAGATGAGGGACAAGCCTCCCCGCCCCGCCGCCAGCCACTTCGCCGAGAACGCCGCCGCCTCCATGGCCTCGCAGCAGCAGCAGCTCATGTACCAGCCGCAGCAGCAGATGGCCGCCATGGAGGGGCTGTTCCGCACGGCAAGCTCCGGCGCCACGGACCCCGTCGCCGCCGGCGGCGGCAACGACAGCCTGCTCCGGCAGAGCAGCTCCCCCGCCGGGTTCCTCAACCATCTGAACATGGACAACGGTTGGTGCCTTAACCCCTTCTCCATTAGTCCTCACGAGCTCTCTTTCTTGGTTCTCGCGCTCGCCATGTAGCGGCACTGCAGCAGCAATCATGAGCTCGCTAGCTAGCTGGGAGTAGACAGCTTGAGTAGCTAGCTGCTTTCCATTTCTGGAACCGTCGCGTCGAGCAGTTAATGGAATACTGGTGCTGCTCTACTCCTAAACCCCGCAGGCTACGGGAGCATGCTCAGGGCGGGCATGGGCGGCGCCGCTGGCGGGGGAGGATACAGGAACGGCGACACGCGGCTCAAGGGGCAGCTGAGCTTCTCGTCGCGGCAGGGGTCGGTGATGTCGCAGATCTCGGAGATGGTGAGCGAGGAACTGGGCGATGGCGACAGCGGCGACGACGAGGCCGGCAGCAACGGAGCCGGCTACGGCGGCATCCCCGGGTACCCGGTGGTCGCCCCCTCGGCCGGCGCCGGCTGGGACGAGCCCTCGCCGTCCCCGTCGCCCTCGCTGCTGACGTCCGACGGCCTGCCCGGGCCGGCCGCGAAGCGGCGCCCGCGCGACGGCCCCGCCAACGGCGCGGCGCGGCAGCTGAAGCCGCAGTTCAGCCTGCCGGTCGGCAGCAAGCCGTCGCCGGAGATTGCGGCCATCGAGAAATTCCTCCAGTTCCAGGACTCGGTGCCGTGCAAGATCCGCGCCAAGCGCGGCTGCGCCACCCACCCCCGCAGCATCGCCGAACGGGTCCGTATACTCCACACAGCTCACCAGTCACCACCATGCCATGCCGTTACATTACGCCTGTATCTCGCCGGCCGATCGATCTTGACGTCGTGGTGTGCGTGCAGGTGAGGAGGACGAAGATCAGCGAGCGTATACGGAAGCTGCAGGAGCTCGTCCCCAACATGGAGAAGGTAACCAACCAACCAATCAATCAAAGCCGTACGGCACAAACGCCGAGGCCGTACCGGCACGGCCGTGGCCCTGCCGGTGCCAGGGATTTAACCCATTAGTAGTAAAAACAGTTGGGCCGCGCATGATTAGTTCTTTCCCCCATTTGGCCCGCGCGCCATGGGAGGACCACGCCCGCCGTGTGACTGATTTTTACTCGCTTGCCATGGCTGCAGCAAACCAACACCTCCGACATGTTGGATCTGGCTGTCGACTACATCAAGGAGCTCCAGATGCAGGTCAAGGTACGTATATGTATGTACGTATGTATGTTCTACAGATAATGCTACATTTTCGCTTCCGGAGACGAGGATAATGCGGCCATTTGCGTCGCTGTTTGTGCGCGTGGAAGCTCGCCGGAGATGTTAGGATCAGCCGGATCTGCCCTGTGAACTGGGGCAGGGGCAACTTTAATTAGGCCGATATCCAAACCACACGCGCATGGCATGCATGCCGTAGCTCCTACAAGTCCTAACTAACAAATTGACCAATTAGAAGCACCTTTTTTTTTATCCGCCGACCATTTTGAATTTTCTCCAAGTTGGTTGCTAACGGTGTGGTCTCTGTTGTTGATTTTTGCTGAAGGTGATGAAGGACGGCCGGGCGAGCTGCACCTGCGCGGCGGGCAGGCCGCCGAGGAGCTTCGCCAGCTGACGGACCAAGCTCGCCGGCGTCCCTTCCCTTCATTGCACGATCGTGGGAGCGGCCGTCGCGGAGCTGAAGACCAATGGCATGCTGTCATCAATCAATCAACCATCCCATCATCAAGCCGTAAACAGGAGGTCGAGCTAGTTGTAGTACTACATGAAGGCCATTAAAAAGCCCGCCGAGGCCACGGGCCCCACATGTCAGCCGCATTTGCCTTAGTTCTGCAGTCTAGCTTAGGTCGTTCATCTGTGAAGTGTACATACGTGCGTGCCCCGGAATAAAATCTCACTCACACGGCTGATATTTTTGTTGTCTCTTTTCACTGTAAACAAAGGTGTTTCTACGGGGAGTTGAGTTTGTGGCGTGCAGAGTGCGGCCGTGACCGCTGAGGCCGACCGGACCGATTGACTGACTGAATTGGCTTCCCGTGACAGCATCATGCGGGGTCGGATCCGGTGAAGAACAAACCGAGGGTTGGGTTCGATGCATGCATATGTATGTATGATGTCAGCGGTCGCTGTCTCCTGGCCCTCTGCCGCGATCGTCGATCCGCCTCCGCCCCTCGGCCGAAAACCGCGGGCGCTCGCGTCGCGTCGCGTGGCGGCGTACCGGTCTCGCGCGCCTCCCGCCGCGGGTTGCGTTGCGTGGCACGGCTGTTTTTCCGCACGAGGTAGTGAAGGCACGCGTGGTCCGATCCGTTGCTCGGCCGGGCTGGATTGGATTGGAGGTTGACCCGCGCGTCTCCGTGCCGGCGGCTGCTCAATCCCTGGATCGCCTAAAAGGGCTCTCTGTTATCTTCGCGGGATTTTTTTTCTCGAAAAGATAAAAATTAACCGGATGTACAAAGCATCTCAAGCATAATAAAAATACGAAAACACTAACGCCCACATGTGTGGGCGTTACCCAACTCGCCCACACATCTCGATCGTTCTTCAGTGCATTTTGCACGAATTTTGGCACGAAAAGTTTGATTTCGTATGCCACGTAGCACGGGGCTGGTGTGTGGGCGTTGGAGAGTTTGGGCACACGCTCGCACCACGCTGTTTGCCAGCCGCGCTGTGTGGGCGAACTAGTTTCTGCCCACACAGTCAACCACCTAGTGCATGCGCGTGTGAGCGAACTACTTTTCACCCACACGACACTCCTACGTTATGGATGGCAACTGCAGTTAGACGAACGTGGCAACTAGATAAACACACATGGCAACTGTGATTTTTTGCTAGACGACAACTACAGTTGCGCGTACGGCAACCAGATAAACACACATGGCAACTATGGTTGGACCATACATGACAACTAGGTAAACACACATGGTAACTACTATTAGACCATATGTGGCAAATAGTTAATCACACACGACAACTATGGTTGGACCACACGTGGCAACTAGGTAAACATACATGGCAACTACTGTTTGACCATATGTGGCAAGTAGTTAATCACACATGGCAACTACGGTTTGATTACACGCGGCAGCTACCATAAATTAGACATGACAACTATAGTTAATCAAAACAGGCAGAGTTGCCATGCTTTTACAACTACACTTGCCATCCCGGATAACTACATCTGCCAACCAGGATGGCAACTAAATCGTCATCCCGCGGTGTACCTATCGTAGTTGCGCCAGGACGTGTGGGCATTTTTGCTTCGTGCCACACGCGCAGGATAGAGATGGATAGTACTTGTTTACGTGTGGCAAAAAGTAGCCGCGTCCACACGCGTGAGCAATTCTAATGTCCGTCCACACACAACCCGTGTGGGCTACCTCCTGCTCACACCATACACGGTGTGTGGACACATGTCGTATATACCACACGTGTGGCAGTTATCGGCATCCTAAAAATAACATCGAGATTTCAAGACCACCGAAGAACCACTACAATGAGCCGCCGAATCACCGCTCCACTACCGGAGACGGCTTGACCTTGTCGATGACAGCCGAAAAGCCTTCATGCACGTGCCCATAAGGACCAACACCCTGGCCCCGCAGTCGTCGCCTGAAGCTGGAAGTGCTAGTTATTAACTAGAGGGGTGGTGAATAGACAATTTTTATGAAAGTCTCTGAAACTGATAAAGTATTTGAAGTCAGACAGGATAAACAAAGAACTAACCAGAATACAGCGAAAGATAAATTACATTAGCCATGCATGAATACTTGTAATGAACAAGAACTTGTAGAGGCTAAGTAGAACACATAAGATTTGGAAGATAGTCTGAAGACAATTATGCAAACAGAGGGAATGTCTTCACACAATGTCTTTGAACTGAAAAAGGCAAACAATGACTTCACGAAGCTAAAGAGTAAGTAAAGGAGTGGAGTGGTAGAAACAGTTGCTCGATAAATATAAGGATCTGATAGACCAGTTCCAGTTGTTGTGACAACTGTACGTCTGGTTAGGGAGGCTGAGATCGAACTCATAAGACCACGTCTTCACCTTATTTCCCTTGAGCTAATGTCACTTAGTCCTCGCCTAATCACTCAGGTAAGTATTCAATGTATACTTCCAAACTTTCACAGACTTCGTTCGCCGGCAATCCATAATGACTCATGGATGCTCAGAACATAACGGCTAACTGACTGGAAGATCACCGTCTTCAAGTGTAATAAGTCTTCGGTTCACGCGGAACAGAAAGGCTTCAGTGATGCATAACACTCGTTGGGCTCTGGGTGTTTTGGGTTTGTTCTCGCAAGGATTCTCTCTCAAAGGCTCCGGAGGTAGGTTGCTCTCAAACGACAAAAGCCGTACTCTTAGCTCGGAGCAGCCACCAACTTATGGTGGAAGGGGGTGGCTATTTATAGCCAGGGGGCTACCCAACATGGTTTTTCTGAAATTACCCTTGGTCATTGAGGAACTGACACATGTCCAACGGCCGGATTTCAAACACACGCAGCAACTTGACTTGGGCTACAAGCAATGCTGAATTATCCAACTCAGTATAAGGTTTCTCTCAATTGTCTTCGCTCGAAGACATAGGATTTTGGTTGAGCATCACGTCAGTTTTCTAACTTTGGTCACCTGGACCCCGCTTAACAGTTCGGTGGTTTCTATGACTCAAGAAAGAAGAAAAGGAAACATCGAAAGAAACTATGTCTTCACGTTCTATCGTCTTCAAGCGAGTGTCTTCACATGGCATTATCTTCGATACGAATGTCTTCGCGAACCACCATTGTCATCAATGTCTTTGTACATTTTTAGGGGTCATCTTCGATGGGTAAACTGAATCAATAGGGACTTCTACCTGTGTTCTCCTGTGAATCTCACAAACACATTAGTCCCTCAACCAAGTTTGCCGTTAATACTCCAAAACCAACTAAGGACGACACTAGATGCACTTATAGAAGCCCCTGACATCTAATCTCGCCACATGACGAGAAACTCTAACCTCATTGTCCCATGGAGATGGTAGGAATCTATGCCAGTGCTCCATCAACTACGTCCAGACGGACAAACTCGAGTAGGACTAGGCAACGACTGGTCTCCCATGATTTAGGCCAACTCCAACGCACGACTCCATCATGTCCGTGTTTGTCCGCTTGGGCCCAAACGGACAGACGACACGCCCCAATGTGCGACCACAACTACATAACTTGTCCGTTTGGCATTCGGCCCGCCTATTTCCGGCACAAACCTGCACCCGGTTTGTGACCACACGGACAACGAACGGATGGGCACACACTTGCTCCTCGTCCGCCTCGGGGACGCATGGCGGCCGTCCAACTACCTCCACCGCCCAAAATGAATGCGCACGTGTGGCGGGCCTCGACTGTTAGCCACCCAACTGATGGGTCGTCGTCCTTCTTAATGTGGAAGTCGTGGACCGACCAGTCCACAACTTTCACTTCCAAGCCTGCCTGCCTCCACCACCACCGACACGAGTTAGCAAACCCTAGTCACCATCGTCGTGTCCACCTCCTCGCTGGCGCCAGGGGCTGGCACTCGATCAGCAAGTGGAAGCATGACTATGAGGTCGGCTCCTATTTTTGTAGTCGCCGCTCCAGCAGATCTGTGCCGCCTGCACCACCTGCTCTGCCTGCGTTGGCCATCGCACCTCAAGCCGCCCCGCAACACAGATGCCCGTACATCGGCATCGACATCTGCCAGCGCAATTGGGAGATGGCGACGCCATTGCCACGGGGAGATGCCCACCTCCCCAACAATTGGCATCTCTCCACGGATCGGGTGCCAATCCGTCTTGTGCCGGTGAGAGGGCACCCCCGCTGCGAGAGATCGACCGCCGCCGCTCCCGCCTCCCATTGGATCTCCTCTATGCCACCATGTATGGCATTGATTCACTGCAGTGTGATACGTGGCTCCGCTATGAGCACGACCTGCGGTGGCAGTCCTTTTTTGCTAGTCATCCTCCTAGCCTGCTAATGTCTACTACAAACTTGTTCTTGTAGACTCGTGTTGGGCCTTCAAGTGCAGAGTTTTGTAGGACAGTAGCAAATTTCCCTCAATTGGATGACCCAAGGTTTGTCAATCCGTGGGAGGCATAGGATGAAGATGGTCGCTCTCAAACAATCCTGCAACCAAATAACAAAGAGTCTCTTGTGTCCCCAACACACCCAATACGATGGTAAATTTTATAAGTGCACTAGGTCAGCAAAGAGACGGTGATAGAAGTGTAGTAATGATAGTAGATGTTGATTTTTGAAATAGGAACAACAAAAAACAGCAAGGTAACAAGTAACAAAAGTGAGCACAAACGGTAATTCAATGCTTGAAAATGAGGCCTAGGGTTTATACTTTCACTAGTGCAATCTCTCAACAATGTTAATATAATTAGATCATATAACCATCCCTCAACGTGCGATGAAGAAACACTCCAAAGTTCTTAGCTAGCGGAGAACATAATACGAAATTGTTTGTAGGCTAAGAAACCACCTCAAAGTTATCCTTTCCGATCGATTTATCGAGCTTCCCTATAAGTGCCACAAACAGCCCAAGAGTTCGTACGAAAATAACACCATATGATACACATCAACCAACTCTAATGTTGTAACTCCCGGATAATTATACTAATAGTAACCTCATGCTAATGGTGCCACGTCAACACGATCCCTGTTGTTTAACCTCGCAATGATTCAATCACGTTCGGTTTCTTTTTTCAAAATTAAATCAAACGGCAAAGTAAATAATAGAAAAGGTGAAAACAAGCAAACAACAACAAAAAAAGGCCCCTGGCCCAACTGGTAAGTCTCCTTACTCATTTCGTAATACCTCATCTCTTAACTAACTCCTTAGTCACTTTGCTTGCAAGGCTTCTTAGGATGTGTATTACCGAGAGGACCCAGAGATACCTCTCCAATACACAGAGTAACAAATCCTAATCTCGATCCATGCCAACTCAACAAATACCTTCGGAGAGACCTGTAGAGCATATTTATGATCACCATGTTATGTTGTGACGTTTGATAGCACACAAAGTATTCCTCGGGTATCCGGGAGTTGCATGATATCATAGTCGAAGGAATATGTATTTGACATTAAGAAAGCAATAGAAATAAATTGAACGGTCATATGCTAAGCTAACGGATGGGTCTTGTCCATCACATCATTAGAATGATGTGATCTCCTTATCAAGTGACAACACATGTCTATGGTTAGGAAACCTTAACCATCTTTGATCAACGAGCTAGTCTAGTAGAGGCTTACTAGGGACATGGTATTTGTTTATGTATCCACACATGTATTTAAGCTTCCGATCAGTACAATTCTAGCATGAATAATAAACCTTGATCATGAATAAGGAAATACAAAATAACAACTTTATTATTGCCTCTAGGGCATACTTCCTTCAAATAAATCTCTATTGTCTTCCCGATTCTTCTCCTCCCCTCTTTTATCTCTGCATCTCTCCATAATGTGTCGCCATTGGCGAAGCCGTCTATGGCTGACAACACCGGAGATCTGTGCGGTGATGCCATCTCGAAGCCCCATGATCGTCGCCAGCAGATGCTATGCTAGCCCAACATTGTGGCATCAGCCCGAGCTTCAGGCGAGCCATGCATGGCATTGTGGAGGTGAGTGGTTTCTTTCCTCTCTATCACCTCGATCTGAACGGTCTGCCTTATTTGGCGTGTATGATCAGATTTCTAGTTGAAGTAGCTAGGAAATTCAAGAGCGTCGGTCCCTAGGTTTAGTTTATTCAGCGATGCTGACAGAGCCATATAAATGCGAGCATCCAGCGCGTGGACACACAACACATCCTTCTGCATTGACTTAACATGATCCCCACCTGTTCACGTGATGACATACATGTCGTCTGCACTCTCACCTCCTCCTTGCATCCAACATACTTAGTTTGTGTCAAAGTTGTGAAAAAGTGATGGATCATTAGATTCAAAATGCTGTTCTTTCCGCTCTGCAGTTCTCCCTTGAAACTAAAGGAAGATGATTTTCTCAATGGTAGATTAACACCTAAAAAAGATCCAACTGTGCTTATCCATCACCATCCCCACAAGTTGCATTGTAGATTAGCCAAACTTTACGAGTAAGTGGTACTTTCTTTCAAGTTGAAATTACATGCTACTCCCTCCATTCCACAATGTAGTGCCCGCGCTTCCCAAGATAGTGCACCCGCGCTTCCCAAGATTCAAGTTTGATAGTATATTTAACTACCGAGACCGACTGCGACAGGGGCAGAAATTATACCACTGAATTCGTATTTTCAATATGAATTCAGTGATATAATCTTTGTCCCCGCAACAATCGGTCTTGTTGATTAAATTAACGGTCAAACTTGGATCTCGGGTGCACTACATTATGGAATGGAGGGAGTATTGGCTTCTTGATACAGTTAGTGTTACTGCAATATATGATAGTACAATTTTCCTACTAATAAATGTTTTTCATATGCAATCTGTCACACGTATGTCTTGGATCTTTTACACTAAATCCCTGCATACCGGAGAGTTAACTATGGAGCCCTGCTACTTCAAATTTGAAACCTGCCCGCTGCCTTTGTTTAGTTGTATTGATCTATATAGTTGCTTTCAGCTTTTAAAAAGCTTATTAATATTAACTATAGAGTCTGGATGATAAAACATGACTGTTTACTAAGCACATGAATATTATACACCAAGACGCCAAATTGCATGATCAAAGAGTTGTCGTGATTAAGGTAATAACTTTTCCTGATAATTGTTGCAATTGTATGTTTTTTGTAAAATACAAGCAATTGAACTGGAGCTGATAGTAATCTATTTCCCCCTCTGCCTTAACTCTAGAGAACAAAAGGTACTGCTCCAGCAAGGAATCATGCTTTGGGAAAACAGAAGGCACTCTTCAGGGTTCCTAAGAATCAACTCAAGAGAACATTGCTACGAAAGGTAATTGGACTTCCTTTCCTTCTACTCAAAGAAATAGTTTTCACAGTTTTTGTGGACTTACATTGTTTGGCTTTTTCTGTAGCCAAATGTATTTTATCCGTGTGTTCTTAGTAAGTGCATTTATTTACCCTCTTCATTTTGAGTTTGAGTGGTAGTATGGGAATGGGTTGTCATCTTACTCCATCGCCTTCTTTTCCCTGGATTCCCACCAAAAAAGGAACCCACTATAAATCTGAACACCATTTGGCACCCCAAGGGGTCCGCCTGTAGGATCGAAAGTATGTCTAGAGGGGGGGGGGTGATTAGACTACTTGACCAAATAAAAATCTAGCCTTTTCCCAATTTTAGTTATTGGCAGATTTTAGCAACTTAGCACAAGTCAAGCAGTCAACCTACACATGCAATTCTAAGAGTATAGTAGCGGAATGTAAACAATTGCATATGAAGGTAAAGGGAGGAGTTTGAGGAAGCAAACTCAATGGTGACATGGAGATTTTTTATCCGTGGTTCCGATAGGTGGTGCTATCGTACATCCACGTTGATGGAGACTTCAACCCACAAAGGGTAACGGTTGCGCGAGTCCACGGAGGGCTCCACCTACGAAGGGTCCACGAAGAAGCAACCTTGCCTATCCCACCATTGTCGTCGCCCATGAAGGACTTGCCTTACTCGGGTAGATCTTCACGAAGTAGGCAATCTCCTTACCCTTACAAACTCCTTGGTTCAACTCCACAATCTTGACGGAGGCTCCCAAGTAACACCTAACCAATCTAGGAGACACCACTCTCCAAAAGGTAATAGATGGTGTGTTGATGATGAACTCCTTGCTCTTGTGCTTCAAATGATAGTCTCCCCAACACTCAACTCTCTCTCACAGGATATGGATTTGGTGGAAAGAAGATTTGAATGGAAAGCAACTTGGGAAAGGCTAGAGATCAAGATTTATGTGGTAGGAATGGAAGATCTTGATCTCAACACAAGTGTAGGTGGTTCTCTCTCAGAAAATGTATGTTGGAAGTGTAGGCATGTTCTGATGGCTCTCTCCACGAATGAAGAGTGGGTGGAGGGGTATATATAGCCTCCACACAAAATCTAACCATTACACACAACTTACCAACCTCGGTGGGACCGAACCGTTAAACTCGGTCAGACCGATTTAGTTCATAATGTGACAGTTAGGCATTTTGGTGGGACCGACATGTCAACTCGGTGGTACCGATATCATTAGGGTTAGGGCATAACATAATCTCAGTGAGACCGATTACACAAACTTGGTGAGACCGATTTTGGTAATAAGCTAACCAGAGAGTTGGTCAGGCAAACTCGGTGGGACCGATTCGCTCATCTCGGTTGGACCGAAACGTTACAAAAGGGAAACAGAGAGTTTACATTGCAATCTCGGTGGGACCGATCGCTCATCTCGATTTGACCGAAACGTTACGAAGGGAAACAGAAGATTACAATCCCATCTCGGTGAGACCGAGATCCCTATCGGTGAGACCGAAAAGACTAGGGTTTCTCGCAGTGGCTATGTCAATTGAACTCGGTGGCGCCGGATAGAAAGTTTCGGTAGGGCCGAGTTTGACTTTTGGTTTGGGACATATGTGGATATGAGAAACTAGTTGAGGGCTTTGGAGCATATCACTAAGCACTTTGAGCAAGCAACTCATTAAGCAACACCTCACCCCCTCTTAATAGTATTGGCTTTCCTATTGATTTAGTGTGATCTTGGATCACTAAAAGTAAAATGTAGAGTCTTGTGCTTTGAGCTTGAACCAATCCTTTTGTCCTTAGCATTTTGAGAGGTCCACGTTTCTCATCCATGCTATGCCAACCATTGATCTTTCCTGAAATATTCATCTTGAAATAACATTAGCTCAATGAGATATATGTTGTAATGAATTACCAAAACCACCCAGGGATAGTTGCACTTTCACTGGCCATGGCAGCACGCAACCTTCCTTGCTTTCTCATGTGATGCATCACAACTGGCAAAGTAGCAAGTACTACTACTGGCCATGCCAAAGCTACCTAGCTTGCTTTTAAATAACAATCAACTCCATTTGATGAAGAGGGAGCAACATGTCAGTTGGAGCCAATCGAAGTAGAACCTATGTTGCCACAGAAGGGGCAGGAAGATGAAGTCATTCCTGCCATTTATTTGTCCAGATCTTCACCCCTACGTTGTTCCCCTGAAGGCATGTCCTTTTAGTGGAAGAAATGCATATGTGCCGTGAGGGCCTGATGTGTATGACTCTATATTCACCATTTTAGCGATTGGTATGCAACTCGTGGTCATGTATAAATTGTAAGGTGTATGGATGTCTTATTGTTGGATTTTAATATTTTGGAATTTCTCTTTCAAAGGGATTCTGCTCCTATATTACAAGTAACTCAGCAAGCATTAGTGCTTTTGTGTTGGGCAATGACTGGGCTCTCTATTCAGTGTAATATTCAGCTTTAGATTGGGCTGACCATGTTTTCAGTGAAATTCTCATCAAACTATATGCTCTATTTTTTTAATATTAGTGATGCATTTCATTCCCCGCTAAAGGGTGGCACGTTCTAATTACACAAATATGGAGATACTCTGATATACCATATCTCTCACTTTTCACAAAATACCATTGAATGTTCAAAAATATATTAATTGTTTACTTATTTTCACTCCATAGTCTTCTTATAAGTACCACCAAAGGTTTTAAAAAGTTTATTTTTCCATCATTTACTTATTTTCACTCCACAAGCTTCTTCACATAAAGTGCTAAGAGTTCCCACATCAATGCGCGGGGTATCATTTGAAGGAAAATATGCCCTAGAGGCAATAATAAAGTTATTATTTATTTCCTTAATTCATGATAAATGTTTATTATTCATGCTAGAATTGTATTAACCGGAAACTTAGTACATGTGTGAATGCATAGACAAAACATAGTGTTCCTAGTATACCTCTACTTGACTAGCTCATTAATCAAAGATGGTTAAGTTGCCTAACCATAGACATGTGTTGTCATTTGATGAATGGGATCACATCATTAGGAGAATGATGTGATGGACATGACCCATCCGTTAGCTTATCATTATGATCGTTACATTTTCATTGCTACTGCTTTCTTCATGACTAAAATACGTTCCTCAGACTATGAGATTATGCAACTCCCAAATACCGGAGGAACACCTTGTGTGCTATCAAATGTCACAACGTAAATGGTGGTGATTATAAAGATGCTCTATAGGTTTCTCCGAAGGTGTTTGTTGGGTTGGCATAGATCGAGATTAGGATTTGTCACTCTGTGTTTCAGAGAGGTATCTATGGGCCCTCTCGGTAATGCTCATCACTATAAGACTTGCAAGCATTTTGTGACTAATGAGTTAGTTGCGAGATGAAGTATTACAGAACGAGGAAAGAGACTTGCTGGTAAAGTGATTGAAGTAGGTATGTGATACGTCTCCAACGTATCTACTTTTCCTAACGCTTTTCCTCCTGTTTTGGACTCTAATTTGCATGATTTGAATGAAACTAACCCCAGACTGACGTTGTTTTCAGCAGAACTACCATGGTGTTGTTTTTGTGCATAAATAAAAGTTCTCGAAATGGAACGAAACTTTGCAAGGATTTTTTATACAATAAAAGAGAATTTCTGGAGCCAGGTGGAGGCTGAGGGGGGCACCTAGGTGGGAACAACCCACCAGGGCGCGCCCAGGTGGGTGCTGCCCACCTGGTGGCCCCGCTGACCTCCAAACCGACACTATAAAATCCCATATTTCCAAAAAAATCAGGGAATATCGCATTTAACAAAACGGAGCCGCCGCCAAGCCTTGTTCTTCCTCAGGAGGGCAGATCTGGAGTCTGTTTGGGGCTCCGGAGAGGGGGATCTTTGATCTTCGTCATCACCAACACATCTCCATCGCCAATTCCATGATGCTCCTCACCGGGAGTGAGTAATTCCTTCGTATGCTCGCTGGTCGGTGAGGAGTTGGATGAGATTCATCATGTAATCGAGTTAGTTTTGTTAGGGCTTGATCCCTAGTATCCACTATGTTCTGAGATTGATGTTGCTATGACTTTGCCATGCCTAATGCTTGTCACTTTGTGCCCGGGTGCCATGATTTCTGATCTGGACCATTTATGTTATCACAATTATATCCATGTTCTAGATCTGATCTTGCAAGTTATAGTCACCTACTACATGTTATGATCCGGCAACCCCGGAGTGACAGAAATCAGGACCACTCCCGATGATGATCGTAGTTTGAGGAGTTCATGTATTCAACGTGTGTTAATGATTTTTTCCGGTTCTCTATTAAAAGGCGGCCTTAATATTCCATAGTTTCCAATAGGACCCCACTGCCACAGGAGGGTAGGACAAAACATGTCATGCAAGTTCTTTCCATAAGCACGTATGACTATTCACGGAATACATGCCTACATTATATTTATGAATTGGAGCTAGTGCTATATCGCCCTAGGTTATAACTATCTCATGATGAATATCATCCAATGAGTCACCAATCCAATGCCTACAAATTTATCATATATTGTTCTTGCTAAGTTACTATTGTTACTACTGCTGTCGTTACTGCTACAATATCACTGCTATCACTGTTACCGTTACTGTTGCTACTGCTGCTATCATCAAAACTATCATACTACCATGCTACTAGTCACTTTGCTGCAGATAATTAATCTCTAGGTGTGGTTGAATTGACAACTCAACTGCTAATACCTTCAAATATTATTTGGCTCCCCTTGTGTCGAATCTATAAATTTGGGTTGAATACTCTACCCTCAAAAACTGTTGCGATCCCCTATACTTGTGGGTTATCAAGACCTTTTTCTGGCGCCGTTGCCGGGGAGCATAGCTATATTTGTTGAGTCACTTGGGATTATTATCATACTATCACTATGAAGAATCTGAAACATGCTAAGACTAAGATTTTTCCCTCAAACACGAGGGGAGGTAAGGAACTGCCACACAGTTCTGCTTTAGATTCACCTTCTGTTATAAGTAAGCTTTAAACTCCACAACATGCTATTAATTCCAATATGTCGCAAGTTATTGATGATGCTACTTCTGCTATGAATGTTACTCATGATGATGCTAGTACCTTGCTTGATGATAATGTGCCACTTGGTGAATTTCTTGATGAACAAATTGCTAGAGTAAGACAACATGATATTGTTGAATCTGATGATGATCTTGAAACTCAAACTACTGAAACACCTACTAGAACTAGTCCTCCTAGATATGAATTGCCAAAGGTACAGGAAGGTTACACTATGAGTGAGGATGCAACTAGAGATATCCTTGCTTGTAAGGATAGAGATGATCTAGAGAAATTACTATGCAAGTACAAAGAAAGATCTCTGAGTGCTAAAATGAAATGTGATCCTGAGTTTGCTACTTCACCTATTGTTATTGTTGTTAAGGATTATGAATTCGCTGTCGACCCAGAGTTAATCACTTTGGTTGAATATGATCCTTTCCATGGTTATGAAACTGAAACTGCTGTGGCACATCTTACTAAGTTGAATGATATAGCTACTCTTTTTGCTCATGATGAGAAGATTCACTATTACTATATTCTCAAGTTATTTCTGTTCTCATTAAGGGGTGATGCTAAAACTTGGTACAATACTCTTGCTCCTGGTTGTGTGCGTAGTCCCAGGATATGATCTATCACTTCTCTGAAAAATATTTGTCTGCTCATAAGAAACAAGCTGCCTTGCAGGAAATATTTAACTTTGTGCAAATTGAAGAAAAGAGTCTCCCACAAGCTTGGGGGAGGATTCTCCAATTGCTTAATGCTTTGCCTGATCATCCTCTTAAGAAAAATGAAATACTTGATATCTTCTATAATGGACTAAACGATGCTTCTAGGGACTTCCTAAACAGTTGTGTTGGTTGTGTTTTTAGGGAACGAACTATTGAGCAAGCTGAGGAATTATTGAATAACATACAAAAAAATTATGATGATTGGACTCCTCCTGAAGCACCTATTAAACCCACTCCGAAGAAGATGGGTATCTTATATCTTAGTCCTGAATATATGCAAGAGACAAAGAAATCTATGAAGGAAAAAGGTATTAAGGTCGAGGATGTTAAACATTTACCACCTATCGAAGAAATACATGGGCTTGAAGCACCACCACCACCCAAGGTGGTAGAGGTAAAACATTTAATGAAATTCAATGATAGTGATGATCCTCATAATAACATCCTAGTCAATGCCTTTATGAGTTTGATAATTACATTAGGAAGCAAGATCACTTCAATGGAAATGTTATGAAACAATTGAAATACAACTTTGATATGATTGCTCGCTTAAGTGACTTGTTATTTAGAATCTCAATGATGTTAGAGGTGTAGGAAAACATGCCTCTATGGTTCAAACGCAATTAGAGCAAGTTGCTAAAGCTCAAAGAGAGTTACTTGATGAAATGAACAATAATATAAGTGACTTTTGTGTTAGAGTAGCACCTAGAGGAGGTAAAATGACTCAGGAACCACTTTATCCTGAGGGACACCCAAAGAGAATTGAACAAGATTCTCAAAGGAACAACACCACTACACCTAGTTCTTCTAAAAAGAAAAGGGAAAATAAAAATGATAAGACTTTGCCTACCTCTAGTGAACCTGAAATAGAAAAACCTTCTGATAATGATAATGAAGTTTCTATCTCTAATGCTGAAACTCAATCTGGTAATGAACACTCACCTTCTGATAATGAAAAAGATAATGATGAGGTTCGTGAAAACACTCAACCTAATGATAAAGAACCAGGTAATGATGTTGAGATAGAACCAACTGTTGATCTTGATAACCCACAACCTAAGAATAAAATATATGATAAAAGAGACTTCGTTGCTAGAAAACATGGAAAGGAAAGATAACCATGGGTTCGAAAGCCTGTGCCCTTTCCACCTAAGTCAACTAAAAAGAAAGATGATGAAGAATTCGAACGCTTTGCTGAAATGATTAAGCCAGTCTTTTTGCACACTCGCTTGACTGATATCTTGAAAATGCATCCTTATGCAAAGTACATGAAAGACATCATCACTAATAAGAGAAAAATATCGGAAGCTGAAATCTCCACTATGCTTGTGAATTACACTTTCAAAGATGGAGTACCTAAAAAACTTGGAGATCCGGGGATACCAACTATACCTTGCTCCATTAAAAGAAATTATGTGAAAACTGCTTTATGTGATTTGGGAGCTATTGTTAGTGTTATGCCTTTTTATTTATATAAAAGACTTGATTTGAATAAACTCACACCTACTGAAATATCATTGCAAATGGCTGATAAATCAATTGCCATACCTATCGGTATTTGTGAGGATGTGCCGGTTGTTGTTGCTAATGTTACTATTTTGACGGACTTTGTTATACTTGAGATGTCCGAGGATGAAAATATGTCGATTATCCTTGGTAGATCCTTCTTGAATACCGCAGGGGCTGTTATTGCTTGCAATAAAAGCAAGATCACTTTTCATATCAATGGTAATGAGCAAACGATGCACTTTCCGAAGAAACAATTCCAAGTGAATGGTATTAATGTTATTGAAAAATCTTCGACAATCACTATTAGAAGTTTTCAAATACCTTTACCTACTGTCAAAAATAAATATGAAACACTTACTGTTGGGGACATTCATATCCCCATTGAGGTAACTTAGTGATTTACGAAAGTTCTTAGGTTTCATGTTAATCGAAAGTGGTTGTTAATAAGACTTGATCAACCTTATTAATGGATCATTTTTGAGAGGTATGAAGCTGATGAATTTAGTAAGCACTACCTTCTGTCCCGACCTTTTGTTTTCTGTTTTATTAGTTAAATAAAATAAAACGCCATGCTTTATCTGTTTTTTGCTTTTTCCATGCAATAAAAAATGACCAAAAAATAAAAGTTCTCAGAATGCTTTAAAAACCTCATACGATTTTTTTCTGAATATTTATGAATTTCTGGTGCAAATAATACCCGAGGGAGGCGCACCAGGTGAGGACAACCCACCTGGGCGCGCCAGCACCCCCAGGCGTGCCCTGGTGGGTGCTGCCCACCTGGTGGGGCCCCTCACTTACTTCTTACTCCCACACCACTCCATTCACCCAGAAAAATCACCAACACACCCTCTCTCGTGTTCTTGCTCATGAGACCGCGGATTTCGATCTCTTTGTTCGAAGCTCTGTTTTCGAAACTGTTTCAGGAATTTGTTGCTTGGTATGTGACTCCTCCATGTGTCCAATTAGTTTTTGTTTTAGTGGCTTATATTTGGAATAATTAGCTACTCTTGGTGCTACTGTAGATGAGCTTGCATGTTGAATTCTTAGAGTTCTAAGTAGTTTGAATGCTTGCTATGTCCTCTATACATCCCTATGAGTAGTTGCTATCAATTTGGTGAAGTGTTGTTAATAAAAAAAATCATGACAAATTTTTTTCAGAAAATTGTACGCGAACATTATGAACTTCTTTGGAAGGAGTTCTTCTAGGAGGAGATCCTCGGAGGCATCGTCTAGTAGCCGCTCCATTCGCTGGTCCTATGCTGAACCAAGCGAAAAATCCATTCGAAGTGCCACAACCAAAACATGCTTATGGCCATGTGACAATTACATGGCGAGAGTTGGTATTAAGAAAGAATTTGAGCAACTAGTTCACAATGCCGAACTCGGTCCCTACATTTCAGATAAGTGCGATCAATGCCTCCTCCTCACTAAATCATTTATCAAATAATTTAAATTCTATCCCTAGGAGTCTAGGGTTTCTTTTAAACTTTATGATAATCATTTTACC
The DNA here is from genome assembly GCF_002162155.2 of Triticum dicoccoides. Taxonomy (NCBI): domain Eukaryota; kingdom Viridiplantae; phylum Streptophyta; class Magnoliopsida; order Poales; family Poaceae; genus Triticum; species Triticum dicoccoides. Next base: position 462,205,245 of record NC_041389.1, read on the forward strand.
ATTTCTCTAGAAAGGTTTTCTCACCTCTACAAAATCCCATTCTGGGGTTTACTCGATGAGCCATCTAGGTCTGAGTTTGAGTCTTTCTCAACTAGTCTTTGCTTTGGTGAAACTAGGGGAGTGGCACAAGGTAGAATAAAGAGCATACATTTTCCTGCAATCCAGTACTTCACATTATTCAATGGAAAATGCATAGTATGCGAGCAAGACTGTAGTACACTTTGTGCTCCAGACTTGAGCCTCATATGTGCCGCTCTCATCGGTGAAAAGGTTTATAATCTTGCAGTGATTGTTGCACGTAGACTGCAGCACAACTCTAGCAGTGGCTATTTTTATGGCAGAATTTATGCCACGCGTTTAGCATGAGAGCTGGGTGTTTCACCTTTGCCCTTTGACCCTATCCTACCCACATAGTATTTAGATTTTGAGGATTTAAAAATCCATAAGATCCTCAATGGAAAAATTCATGACTTCATGTATAATTTGTTGTTTAACCAAACCTCTGTTGTGCATACATATTTGCGTGCGCCTGCTCTTTTTGACTATCACAGCAGTGGAAGATATTATGTTCTGGAGAGCGAGGCTCGATCTCACAACACAGTAGTGGAGGCAGCACGGTGGGCTGAGGCATCGGCGCCGAGGGCCTCCGTGAGCTACCATGCCAACTACTATCCACGCTACTGACTGATTACCAAGCTAGGTCAAAAGCCTAAGCTTGGGGGAGTATGTATTCCCACCGACATTACATTCATGTTCAGACATTTCACTCCAGTTGTCGGTGTCCACATTTTTTCATTGTATGATCCATGTTTAATTTATTTTCTTGCTTTCTTCTTGTGTGTTTGAAAAACTTTGAGAAAATCCAAAAATATGTTTCTTGCTTCTTTTTGATTTTTCTTTCTAGTTTAAATTGTTGTGGCACTAAAAGAAAACCCAAAAAGATTTCCTTGTTCCTCTTTTACTTGTTGGGAGCTTTCCCGTGTAAATAGTTTTTCTCGCTTTTGCTTTTCCCTTTTTCATTTGCTTGCTTTCAAAAAAACCAAAAACTCCAAAAATACTTCAGTGTGTTTGTCTGAATTTCTTTTTCTTTTATCGAGTCATATAGAGGAGAAGACCACGATGAAAATGTCGAGTGGATCTCATTTGCATTATTGTTGATCTAACAAAGAGCCCATATTACCTTGTCTTCTCCTCTTGAATGAAATGTTTGCAGATTCCAGCTTAGTCCACGACACTCTTGCACTATTATTATTTCAAATCATTCGGTCATGCAAGTGAAAGGCAATAATGACGATATTAGATGAACTGGTCGTGGCAGAGAGAAATGGGTATGAACTCGACTTGTTTTGTTTTTGTAAATATGTTTAACCTAGTATCCATGCTTCAGCCTATTATGATCAAACATGTTTGCAATGACAATTAGAGATTATAGTTTCTCATGCCATGCATAAGTAGCTAGGAGTGAATAATGACTTATCTTGGATATCAACATTGCGTTAAAATGATTGTGATGTAGTATGATGATATGGTATCCTACTCTGAATGTTCGAGTGGCTTGACTTGGCACATGTTCATGCATGTAGTTGAATCAAAACCAACATAGCCTCTATGATATTTATGTTCATGGTGTTCATATCCTACTCATGCTAGTGTCCAATGTTACTTATGCATAATGCATGTTCATGACCGTTGTTGCTCTCTAGCTGGCCGCTTCTCAACCTATTTGGTAGCCTTCGCCTGTACTAAGTGGGAACTCTGCTTGTACATCAAAAACCTGAAACCCAAGTTATTCCAGAAGAGTCCACCATACCTACCTATATGCGGTATTACCCTGCCGTCCTAAGTAAATTTGCATGTGCCACCTCTAAAATCTTCAAATAAATATCCTTTTTGTGTGCCTGGATTGTTTATGAAACGACAGGAGGTAGTCGGTATATTCCATGCTAAGCGGGTTATTCTCAGGTCGATTGTTTATTCACTCGCCATCACACGAGAAAAAGGGCGGTAATAGGGATGACCAGTCCCAAACTGCAAAAAGAAAAGAGCTTACAAATAATCAAACAAAAACTCCCAATGGAGTCATAACCTTTATCTTTCCACTTGGGAACCGCCAATAGCGTGCTTAGCATGGAAGATATTGATAACTCATGGTCGTGAAGTGAATGAGAAGGGTGCATGTCTCAAAATATCATTTACCTCTGTTTTAAAAATAAGAGCTCTGGCACCTCTGCAAATCACTGCTTCCCTCTGCGAAGGGACTATCCATTTACTTTTATGTTGTGTCATCACCTTCTCAAATAAGTGCCAGAACCTGAGAGCATTGCTGTCATGCTGATGCATTGTGTATAGCTAATCTTGGGTGCATCATGACTGCATCTTTTGTACCATGAATTACAGTGTTTAGTCGCTGCTTGAACTTTGGGGGTGCTCTGCATTTATGTTTTGCAGTCTCAGAAAGGGCTAGCGAGATACCACTATTGTCATATTATATCATGGTTGTTTTGACAACTTGTTGCTATTTGAGATATTTTATTATTGCTCTCTAGTTGTTCATGTCATCGATATGAGTTAATATAATTTTTAAGTGTTATTGTCGACATGATTAGTTATAATCTTTGCTGAAAACCTGGGTGATGTTTAAGCTTATTTATGAAACAATAGCAAAAGAGTTCATAAAAGTTTTTCTTTTTCACTTTCAGTTTATCAACTGAATTGCTTGAGGACAAGCAAAGGTTTAAGCTTGGGGGAGTTGATACGTCTCCAACGTATCTACTTTTCCTAACGCTTTTCCTCTTGTTTTGGACTCTAATTTGCATGATTTGAATGAAACTAACCCCTGACTGACGTTGTTTTCAGCAGAACTATCATGGTGTTGTTTTTGTGCAGAAATAAAAGTTCTCGAAATGGAACGAAACTTTGCGAGGATTTTTTATACAACAAAAGAGAATTTCAGGAGCCAGGATGGACCTGAGGGGGGCACCTGGGTGGGCATGATACGTCTCCGTCGTATCTATAATTTTTGATTGTTCCATGCCAATATTCTTCAACTTTCATATACTTTTGGCAACTTTTTAATAATATATTTGGGACTAACATATTGATCCAGTGCCCAGTGCTAGTTCCTGTTTGTTGCATGTTTTATGTTTCGCAGAAAACCAATATCAAACGAAGTCCAAACTGCACATAAACGGACAGAGAATTATTTTGGAATATTTGGGATTTTCCAGAGGAAGAATCAACGCGAAACGATGTCCGAGGTGGCCACGAGACAGGGGGGCGCGCCCACACCCCTTGGGCGCGCCTGGCACTATCGTGGGCCACCCGTAAGGCGGTTGATGCCCTTCTTTTGCCGCAAGAAAGCTAATTTTATGACAAAAATCTGGGCGAAACATTCACCCCAATCGGAGTTACGGATCTCCGGATATTAAAGAAACGTTGAAGGGGTAGAATCTGAGAACATAGAAACAGAGAGATAGATCCAATCTCGGAGGGGCTCTTGCCCCTCCCATGCCATGGGAGCCAAGGACCAGAGGGGAAACCCTTCTCCCATCTAGGGAGGAGGTTAAGGAAGAAGAAGAAGAAGGGGGGCTCTCTCCGCCTTACTTCCGGTGGCGCCGGAACGCCGCCGGGGGCCATCATCATCACCACGATCTACACCAACACCTCCGCCGTCTTCACCAACATCTCCATCACCTTCCCCCATCTATATCCAGTGGTCCACTCTCCTGCAAACCGCTGTACGCTCTACTTGAACATGGTGCTTTATGCTTCATATTATTATCCAATGATGTGTTGCCATCCTATGATGTCTGAGTAGATTTTCGTTGTCCTATCGGTGATTGATGAATTGCTATGATTGGTTTGAGTTGCATGTTTTATTATTGGTGCTGTCCTATTGTGCCCTCCGTGTCACGCAAGCATGAGGGATCCCCGCTGTAGGATTTACAATATGTTTATGATTTTCTTATGGTGGGTGGCGTGAGTGACAGAAGCACAGACCCGAGTAAGTAGGTTGTTTGCGTATGGGATAAAAGGGGACTTGATACTTTAATGCTATGGTTGTGTTTTACCTTAATGAATCTTTAGTAGTTGTAGATGCTTGCTAGAGTTCCAGTCATAAGTGCCTATGATCCAAGTAGAGAAAGTATGTTAGCTTATGTCTCTCCCTCAAATAGAATTGCAATAGTGATTACCGGTCTAGTAACATAGTCAATTGCCTAGGGAAAATTCCACAACTCCTACCACCACTTTTCCACACTCGCTATATTTACTTTATTGCATATTTACCTAAACAGCCCCTAGCTTTTATTTACGTGCTCTTTATTATCTTGCAAACCTATCCAACAACACCTACAAAGTACTTCTAGTTTCATACTTGTTCTAGGTAAAGCGAACGTGAAGCGTGCGTAGAGTTGTATCGGTGGTCGATATAACTTGAGGGAATATTTATTCTACCTTTAGCTCCTCGTTGGGTTCGACACTCTTACTGCTCTAAAACTGTTGCGATCCCCTACACTTGTGGCTTATCAAGACCTTTTTCTGGCGCCGTTGCCGGGGAGTCATAGCGTGGGGTGAATATTCTCGTGTGTGCTTGTTTGCTTTATCACTAAGTAATTTTTATTTGCTGATCTAAGTTGTTCTCTATCTTTAGTTATGGATATGGAACACGAAATACCAAAAAAATTAGGTGTACTTGCTACTCATGGAGATGGGGTAACTCCTAAAACCCCCGATTCTCACTTTGTGGAAGATATTATGTACTACTTTGATAATTCTGAGAAAACCCCAATCAACTTTATAATGGGAGACACATTGGATCAACATGAATACTTTAGGGATTATCGCTCGACACAAAAAGGGAAACTATTATGGAATCAATTTATTATGTTGCGTTGGTATGCCTGGGATCTATGCTTGAGATATGATATTACTTGTTGCTCTAGGATGAAGGCTCCACACCTTCCCTTTTCATGAAAATTTAATGATAATGAAACCTTAGCTTCTTATGCTAATGTTATTTATGATTACTATGATGTGGAACAAATACAAGAATTTGTTGCTTTTAAGGCTGCTTATGAAATTGAATCTTTGTTTGAAAAGTATGAAGCTTTAGATGATGATGTTTATAGGCCTGAAAATCTTGCTATACTTAGATATTGCTATGAAAATTATGAATACAATTACTATATTAATACATTTATTGAGAAAGTCTCTGCTGTCCAAGAAGAGATTAATATTTTGCAGGAAGCTATGGAAGAAGAAATTGATGAAACTGTGAGCTCATTGGATGAAAAAGATGATGAGGAGAGCGAAGAACAAAAGGAGGAAAGAGCGGATTGATCACCCGTGCCCACCTTCTAATGAGAGTAACTCTTCAACTCATTCATTGTTTAATTCCCCTTCGTTCTTACCGAAGGATGATTGCTATGATGATTGTTATGATCCTGTTGATTCTCTTGAAATATCCCTTTTTGATGATGCTTGCTATGCTTGTGGCCAAGATGCCAATATGAATTATGCTTATGGAGATGAACTTGCTATAATTCCTTATGTTAAACATGAAGTTGTTGCTATTGCACCCACGCATGATAGTCCTATTATCTTTTTGAATTCTCCAAACTACACTATATTGGAGAAGTTTCTGCTTATTAATGATTATATTGATGGGTTGCCTTTTACTATTGCACATGATGATTTTGATAGATGTAATATGCATGTGCTTGCTGCTCCTACTTGCAATTATTATGAGAGAGGAACTATATCTCCGCCTCTCCATGTTTCCAATATGATAAAATTGCAAGAAACTGCTTATACTATGTGTCCGTGTCAAAACCGGCGGATCTCGGGTAGGGGGTCCCGAATTGTGCGTAAGGCGGATGGTAACAGGAGACGAGGGACACGATGTTTTACCCAGGTTCGGGCCCTCTTGATGGAGGTAAAACCCTACGTCCTGCTTGATTTATATTGATGATGTGGGTATTACAAGAGTAGATCTACCACGAGATCAAGGAGGCTAAACCCTAAAATCTAGCCTATGGTATGATTGTTGTTCGTCCTATGGACTAAAGCCATCCGGTTTATATAGACACCGGAGAGGGCTAGGGTTACACAGAGTCGGTTACAATGGTAGGAGATCTACATATTCGTATTGAAATGCTTGCCTTCCACGCCAAGGAAAGAACCATCCGGACACGGGACGAAGTCTTCAATCTTGTATCTTCATAGTCTTGGAGTCCGGTCGACGATGATAGTTCGGCTGTCCGGACACCCCCTACTCCGGGACTCCCTCAGTAGCCCCTGAACCAGGCTTCAATGACGATGAGTCCGGCGCGCATATTGTCTTCGGCATTGCAAGGCGGGTTCCTCTTCCGAATAATTTATAGAAGATTATGAACACCAGGATAGTGTCCGGCTCTGCAAAATAAATTCCACATACCACCGTAGAGAGAATAATATTTACACAAGTTCGATCTGCTGACGTATTTTGTGGCGCGGCGTCATACCAGAGCCAAGTCTTTATTCGAATCGTTTTTATTATACCACCTCTACGCGTTTAGCGAAGCGGTTTCCTTGGCACGTCCTGTCGAAGCAGAGATCGTGTTCCCCTTATTCCGGGATTCTCATCAATACGGACGTGGGTAACCCAACCGCGCCATTGATTGCGGTGCTTGGGTGATAAGCGAGTTTTATCAGGCTGGTGGGGACGCATGGTTTCGTCCGCCCATATAAGGGGATAAAGATCCACCCTTTTACCTACGCCTTCTTCCTCCTTTGCCTATCCATCTCTGCGAACTCGAGCTCCAGTGCCCAAGTCCACACATCTCACCTCAACCTTCTCCAACTATGTCCGGAGTAGGAGGCAAGCGATTTTGCCCTTTACGGGACACTTGTTTTCCATAGTTTGACTCTATGCGGGATCTAAACTCCCTCTCCTTTGACAAGACTGGATGAAGAAGGCCGAGCAGACTATCTGTCCGGCCCCTTTGCCAGAAGACCGAGCGGACGCCCGCTTAACGGGGCTGCTGGCTCCGGCACCCCATGTGGTGCCGGAGAAGAAGGCCAAGAAGAAGGCCACGGGCACTCAAAAGAGTTCCCGTTTTCAGGTGTCATCGGGCGATGACACCGAGGGGGACTCCTCCCACGAAGGCGAGGAGGAGAAGAAAGAGGCCTCTCCCCCAGCAGGGGGAGGGAAGAAAAGGAAGGCCTCCCCAACGAGGGAGGCCGAAGGGTCCAAGAAGGGAAGGACGCTTCCCCCGGACTCTCGGCAACGCCAGCGACGACGACGAGGATTGGCCTCCAAGGGCCAAGCCCCTGGCGAGATTGTAAGTATCCGGACTCCCGAATAACTTTATGATTTTTATTTTCGCCACATGGTGTCTTTCTAATGCCACATACAACCCTGCAGTCTGCCCAAGGAGGATCTTCCCGCTTCGTCGAGCGGGTCCTTGGGTGCGTCGGATATGGATTCCCTTCCGACCGCCTTCTCCCCTCGTGATGCGGACGATGCCGAGGTGGGATCCTGGGAAGGGACCCGCCAGGAGGAGGAGGCCCCGAAGGTGCCGCAAGGCAACCTCCCGGACTTTGCACCGGACTCCGCACCGGAACCTGTAGTGGCTCCGGAGTACGGCAGGCGGCCCCTTCGTAAGAAGGGCAAGACCGTAATGCCGGTGGCCTCCGTCCAACCGGAGGCACCGGATAGCTTGCTGGAGGCGCTCAACGGCGCTTCCATTGAAGAGGAACATCGCACCGTCATGGGTGCGGTGATTCAGAAGGTTTAGCTCGCCAAGAGCGGGCTGACCGAAGCCTGCAGCAGCCTTCTAACAGGCTTTGAGGTAAGAATTGTGATATATGTAAAATAGTACCGCATAGACAGTAGCCCCTGATGCTTGGTTCGGTGTTCGGAAAGAAAAGCCAGACTGAGGATCTAAAAAGATATACGTAGGAGTCATAAAAATATGTCAATATGGGATTGCAGGCTATGTTGCTGACCTCTGCCGCACTGACTGCGGAGGTCAATACTTTGAAGCAAAGCCTCGAGCGGTCCAAGAACGAGCTCGACCGTGCCAAGAAGCAACTCGAGGACAAGGAAGGTGAGTAACACCTTATTAAAATTGTACCTTACAGAAAAGGATTTGGTTGCAAGAAAAATGACAAGGATAACATGGGTATTGCAGGGGCCACGAACGAGGTGGTGACCCTGAAGGAGGCGGTGGCCGTGGCCGAACGCAATGCGGCCGCGGAGCGCACCGAACGAGAGAAGTAGGAGGCGCGGGTGGCGGAGGTACAACAAGAGCTCCAGGCTCTCATGGAAAAACATGAGAGTTTGGGGTGCGACTCGAAGACTCGAGAGTCCGAGCTTGCATCGGCTCTTGAGAGTGCCAAAGCCGCTAAGGCCGAAGCCTACAAGGCCCTCCAAGAAATCGAGGCGTTGAAGTAAATAGTGGCAGGTAAGGCATTTTTCATGCAAAGTAAGCATGTGAGTGTGAAGTACCTGTCACTTACCCGAATTCGGAGCTCTCCAGGAGCGTTCGCAGATCTGCCCCGTAGCGTGTCCGATGCTGCCGCTTTCTACAGGGCCGAGGAGGGGAGCACGACGGAGAAGGTCTTCTGGTCTCAGTATGCTGAGGCCGGTCATCCGGTGCCCCTTAGCGACCAGCTGAAGCAGCTGGTCGAGCTCCACAAGGTGGCCGAACAGGCCATGAAGGGCCTCATAGTTCGGCTGTGGCCCAAGGAGGCCATGCCTGGGAGCTACTTCGGCCTGGTGCGGCGGCTGGTGGATGCGTGTCCATGGGTTGAAGTCATCAAGCACTCCGCCTGTATTGAAGGTGCCCGTCGGGCCCTTGCCTGCGCAAAGGTGCAATGGGGCAAGATGGATGCTGAGAAGCTTGTGACGGACGCGCCACCGCCGGGCAAGGAGTATCGCACGCCCGAGATGTATTATAAGAGTGTCCTGAAGGGTGCCCGCATTATTGCGGGTGAGTGCTCCAAAGATGTAATATTTGAGTAGACTCGCATTTGGTTATCCTGTGCGCTGAAAACTTTGTTCATATGCGCTAAGCAACACTTGTTAATTTAAAATATTACCTTCTGTGCGGCCGTTTATCAAATCTGAGAGATGGCAAGTCGTCGGCTTCAGCCCCCATGCCACGAGTGCTGGGGTGTTCGGGATAAATTTGAGCACTCTTGTTCCCATTTTTGGGTCCATCTAGGGAGGCGCTCAACACAACGAACGAGGCAACCGGACTTATAATGCTTGAACACTCTCACTTAGCCATAGAATTCTATAATTTTAAATTTCGGCGAAGCCCCTAGTCTTCGAAAGGCCGAATTTGGGGCGCTATCCACGCCTGGGCCGGACAAAGCCGGTTCCTCGCTCTAAGCGGCATAAGTCTTTAGGGACTCGAATAAAAAACCTCTCGAACAGCGACCAACTCTCGCCTCATCATGACGATCAGTTTTAGCTTTCTCCACTGAGGCGCTCGCCCAGCTCAACCGGGGCGCAATCGCAGTGGTTCTCCCAGTGCTACCTTAGCCGATACAACGGAACGTAAGGTACCAAAACATGGGAGCCGGGCAAACCGAACTATTGACCCAAGACATGATTCGGAGCCGATGCATATAATGCTATAAGTTCGGGGTGCTGCACTTGTGAAAGTGTTCGGACTTATCACACCATGATGCGGGAAACATAAGCCCCTGGTGTTATTTAGCCGTACCGAAGTGTACGGATGCAACATGTCATAAATGAACATATGTATAATAAAGAAATGCAATTATGGGCAAAAAGGTGCATTGTTTATTCAAGTAATACTACTGTGAATGCAGAACGATACAAATAGTGTGATAAGCAAGGGATGGGACTATTAAACATGTCCCCCTCCAGGAGTAGGCTGCGGGATGGTGTATACAACAGATTTAATGCTCATAATGGAGACCACCTGGATATATGTCGTAGCCTTTCTCCTTCCCTGGCTGTTGCATCGTGAGTTCGGCAGGTCTACTGCCGGCCAGGGCCTCTGATGAACGGAGTCCTGTGGGTAAAAAAAGGAAAAGAAAAAAAAGACGACACACTTGAGAGCCCCTGGTGTGGTTAAGCCGCATTCTGGGCCTATAATGGTCGTGCCCCTCCCCCTATGCCCATGGTATCTTCAGAGCGTAATGATGTACGTGAAGGGCCAGTCTTGCAATTTTGCAGGGGCTGGGGATGGGGCCGCCTTGCTACGCTTGCTCGGAACGCGCCGGGTGGTCTTGTTGTAGGTTACTCCGGGCGCGTTTAGCCGTGTCTGGTCGCTTAACGGCCGGACTCGAGAATTGCCTTAAGAGGCTGCACTGTACTTCTGCCGCGAGAGCCGCTGTATGTTCCTCCGTTCGGAGAGAGCGTTCAGTGTTTCCGTTGACCGTGATGACTCCTCGAGGGCCTGACATCTTGAGCTTGAGGTATGCGTAGTGCGGCACCGCGTTGAACTTTGCAAACGCGGTACGTCCGAGCAGAGCATCATAATCGCTGTGGAACGGAACTATGTCGAAGATTAACTCCTCGCTCCGGAAGTTATCCTGGGATCCGAAGACCACTTCCAGTGTTACTGAGCCTGTACAATTGGCCTCTACACCTGGTATGACGCCTTTAAAGGTCGTCTTTGTAGGTTTAATCCTTGAGGGGTCTATGCCCATTTTGCACACTGTATCCCGATAAAGCAGGTTCAGGCTACTGCCGCCGTCCATCAGGACTCTGGTGAGGTGAAATCCATCGACGATTGGGTCTAGCACCAATGCGGCGAATCCGCCGTGGCGGATGCTGGTGGGGTGGTCCCTTCGATCAAAAGTGATCGGGCAAGAGGACCATGGGTTGAACTTCGGGGCGACTGGCTCCATCGCGTATACATCCCTAAGTGCACGCTTCCGCTCCCTCTTGGGTATGTGGGTTGCGTATATCATGTTCACCGTCCGCACTTGTGGGGGGAAACCCTTATGTCCTCTATTGTTCGGCGATCGGGTCTCTTCCTCGTCATTGCTACACAGCCCCTTGTCGTTGTTTTCGGCAATTAACTTGCCTGCGTGCTTGAATACCCAACAGTCCTGTTGGTATGGTTAGCTGGCTTGTCGGGGGTGCCGTGTATCTGGCACGAGCGATCGAGTATTCGGTCCAAATTGGACGGACCCGGAGTAGTTCTTTTGAATGGCTTTTTCCGCTGACCGGATTTAGAGCCTCTGACTCCGGCATTGACTGCCATATCCTCATTATTGTCGCCGTTAATGCGGCATTTGTTCTTGTTGCGACGCGACCTGCCATTGTGGTCCTTGATATCCGGACTGCCAGAATTTTTGCTGAGGTTGTTGCTGCGGGCTAGCCAGCTGTCTTCTCCCGCGCAGAAGCAGGTCATGAGTGATGTGAGGGCTGCCATGGATTTTGGCTTTTCCTGCCCCAGTTTCCGGGCAAGCCACTCGTCACGGATGTTATGTTTGAAGGCCGCAAGGGCCTTTGCATCCGGACAGTCGACGATTTGATTTTTCTTAGTTAAGAACCATGTCCAGAATTGTCTGGCCGATTCATCTGGCTGCTGAATTATGTGGCTTAGGTCGTCAGCGTCTGGTGGTCGCACATACGTGCCCTGGAAGTTATCAAGGAATGTGGCTTCCAGGTCCTCCCAACTCCCAATTGATTCTGCTGGTAAGCTGTTAAGCCAATGCCGAGCTGGTCCTTTAAGCTTGAGTGGGAGGTATTTGATGGCGTGGAGATCATCACCACGGGCCATGTGGATATGAAGGAGATAGTCTTCGATCCAAACCGTGGGGTCCGTTGTGCCATCATAAGATTCAATATTCACGGGTTTAAACCCTTCGGGGATTTGATGATCCATTACTTCATCTGTGAAGCATAGTGGGTGTGCGGCGCCTCTTTATTGGGCTATATCACAACGAAGCTGAAAAGAGTTTTGTCTACTGTGTTCGGCCCGGCCGGACTTGCTGTGTCCGGCGCGACGGTTGTTGTCACGTATCATGGGGCGCCCCCGTGATCTGTAGATCGATCTTGATTGTCTTGCCTTATCCTCCAATATATCTCGCAAGTCCGGAGCATTCCTCTGTGGTCTTGTGCTTTTCGAGCGATGCCGGGGTACGGTTCTAATGGAGGGCCTAGAGGCCTCTCTGTCGCGGCCACGGGGTGGCCGGTTAGCCGTATCGTGCTCTGGTGATGCGGGTTTATATGCCTCCTCCTCTAATCGGGGTAGCAGCTTGCGGTTCGGGTAGCTTTTGGAGGGGCGTTCGAGCTCATGCTCTTCGGCCGCAAGGACTTCAGTCCATCTGTTGGCTAGCAGATCTTGATCAGCTCTAAGTTGTTGCTGCTTTTTCTTGAGGCTGTTTGTCGTGGCCATAAGCCTGCGTTTAAAACGCTCTTGTTCGGCGGGATCCTCAGGCACGACAAAATCGTCGTCGTCGAGGCTTTCCTCGTCTCCGGAGGGAGGCATGTAATTATCATCCTCTACATCTTCGTCTGCCGCTCTCTTGTGAGGGCTGGCGTCTCCATCCTCCTGTGCTGAATCTTGCTGCAGGGGGTTGTCTTCGGCACTGTCAGGCGTGTTATTATCTCCGGTGCCAGAATCTCCATTCTTGCTTTGGCGGGATTTAGAGCGGCGCCGCTGACGCCGGCGTTTGGGCTGTTTCCTGGAGGGGTCATCTTCCTCTGTTCCTCCGCCGTTCCCATCCTTTGGGATATCCACCATGTATATGTCATATGATGAGGTGGCTTTCCAGTGCCCAGTAGGCGCTGGTTCTTGGTCGTCTCCGGCATCGTCGTCCATACCGCCGATGTCTTCAGAGTCGAAGTCTAGCATGTCGGTTAGATTGTCGACAGTGGCTACTAAGTGGGTGGTGGGTGGGTTTTGAATTTCTTCGTCGTCCGCATCCCAATCATCCTGACCGCAGTCCGACCAGGGCTCTCCTACTAATGAGAGATACTTTAGCAAACTCAAGATGTCGCCGAAAGGTGAGTGTTGAAAGATGTCCGCAGCGGTGAACTCCATGATCGGCGCCCAATCGGATTCGATTGGAGGGGTCGCGGGAGGTACGGAGTCCGGCGAGGAGTCCGGCACCTCGGAGTCACGAGCTTCACAGGGGACAAGGCCAGTATTTGGCTCTATCGCCATAGAGGTTGCAGCCCCCGAGGCGGTGTCTAACCATCTGTCCTCGATCTGCGCAGCCGGCTCCGAATCGAGGGTCGGAGCGGGCTGGTGTGCGGCCTCCAGGGCACTGTCCGGCTGCAGAGCTAAATCATGCCCATCGTGACAGTGCGGCACGCTCGGCTGTGGTTTGAATCCATCGAAGATCAAGTCTCCGCGGATGTCAGCCGTGAAGTTCAAACTTCCAAATCTGACCTGACGGCCAGGGGCGTAGCTTTCGATCTGCTACAGATGGCCAAGCGAATTGGCCCGTAGTGCAAAGCCGCTGAATACGAAGATCTGTCCGGGGAGAAAAGTCTCACCCTGGACTTCATCGTTGGTGATGATCAAAGAAGCCATCGAGCCTATCGGTGACGACACAGAGGAACTCTCAATCAAAGCACCAATGTCGGTGTCAAAACCGGGGGATCTCGGGTAGGGGGTCCCGAACTGTGCGTCTAGGCGGATGGTAATAGGAGACGAGGGACACGATGTTTTACCCAGGTTCGGGCCTCTTGATGGAGGTAAAACCCTACGTCCTGCTTGATTGATATTGATGATGTGGGTATTACAAGAGTAGATCTACCACAAGATCAAGGAGGCTAAACCCTAAAAGCTAGCCTATGGTATGATTGTTGTTCGTCCTACGTACTAAAGCCATCCGGTTTATATAGACACCGGAGAGGGCTAGGGTTACACAGTGTCGGTTACAATGGTAGGAGATCTACATATCCGTATTGCCATGCTTGCCTTCCACGCCAAGGAAAGTCCCATCCGGACACAGGACGAAGTCTTCAATCTTGTATCTTCATAGTCTTGGAGTCCGGCCGACGATGATAGTTCGGCTGTCCGGACACCCCCTAGTCCGGGACTCCCTCACTATGGATTGGCCTTTACTTGGTGTGCATGAATTGTTCTTTTATGACATGCCGATGCATAGGAAGAGATTTATACTTTGTTGTTGCATGATATATGTTACTTTGTGCTCACTACTAAATTACAAATCATTGTTAATAAAAATTGGCTTTGATATACCTTGGGATCCGGGTGGATCCATTACTTGAGCACTTAATGCCTAGCTTAATGGCTTTAAAGAAAGTGATGCCAGGGAGACAACCCGGAAGTTTTAGAGAGTCATTTATTTCTGTTGAGTGCTTTTATATAGTTTAAAAGCAAAATAAAAATAAAGAGGGGAACCTAAAAACTTTTCAGAAAGGAAAGTGAAAGTGAGAGAGACAAGCATTGTTGAAGTGGGAGAGCTCCTTGAACTTTGTTCATGCTCATGGAAACTTTGTGAATCTTAATTACACAAACTTTTCATCAAAAATAATTATCCCCTTGTACAATTCATTTGTATTATAAAAATAATGTGCCAAGGTTTGCCTTTAGGACGTTTACAATGCTTGTTGGTTTGTACGGTGCAGGACAGAAACTTTGGCTGTAGTGCTCGATTTTACATTTTTAACTGGAACGTCAAATGGTTCTGATTCCTTTTTCACTGTCTCGATATACAACTTGTTTAGTTTTCCTAATTTTGGTAGAAATTTTGGTGTACCAGAAGTATGGTGAATGTTCAGATTGCTACAGACTGTTCTGTTTTTGATGCATAGTTTGCTTGTTTTGATGAAACTATCAATTTATATCAGTGGATTAAGCCATGGAAAAGCTATATTACAGTAGACACAATGCAGAAATAAGATATGAATTGGTTTTCTACAGTACTTAGAGTAGTGATTTGCTTTATTATACTAACGGATCTTACCGAGTTTTCTGTTGAAGTTTTGTGTGGATGAAGTGTCTAATCGAGGAGGTCTCGATATGAGGAAAAGGAAGAGAGGCAAGAACTCAAGCTTGGGGATGCCCGAGGCACCCCAAGTAAATATTCAAGGAGACTCAAGCGTCTAAGCTTGGGGATGCCCCGGAAGGCATCCCCTCTTTCTTCAACAAGTATCAATATGTTTTCGTATTCGTTTCGTTCATGCGTTATGTGCAAGTCTTGGAGCATCTTTTGCATTTAGTTTTCACTTTTCTTTTATGCACCATGCTGGTATGAGATAGTCCTTGGTTGATTTATATAATTCTCATTGCACTTCATTTAAATCTTTTGAGTATGGCTTTGTAGAATGCTTCATGTGCTTCACGTATATCGTTTGAAGTTTGGATTGCATGTTTCTCTTCACATAGAAAACCGCCATTTGTAGAATGCTCTTTTGCTTCATTTATATTTGTTAGAGCATGGGTATATATTTTATAGAAATAATTAAACTCTCTTGCTTCATTTATATCTATTTAGAGAGATGACATGAATTGGTCATTCACATGGTTAGTCGTAAAATCCTACATAAACTTGTAGATCGCTGAATATGATATGTTTGATTCCTTGCAATAGTTTTGCGATATAAAGATGGTGATATTAGAGTCATGCTAGTGGGTGGTTGTGGATTGTAGAGACACTTGTGTTGAGGTTTGCAAGTCCCGTAGCATGCACGTATGGTAACCGTTGTGTGACAAATTTGAAGCATGGGATGTTTCTTTGATTGTCTTCCTTATGAGTGGCAGTCGAGGACGAGCGATGGTCTTTTCCTACCAATCTATCCCCCTAGGGGCATGCGTCGTAGTACTTTTCTTTGAGGGCTAATAAACTTTTGCAATAAGTATATGAGTTCTTTATGACTAATGTGAGTCCATGGATTATGCGCACTTTTACCTTTCCATCATTGCTAGCCTCTTCGGTACCGTGCATTGCCCTTTCTCACCTTGAGAGTTGGTGCAAACTTCGTCAGTGCATCCAAACCCTGTGATACGATACGCTCTATCACACATAAGCCTCCTTATATCTTCCTCAAAACAGCCACCATACCTACCTATCATGGCATTTCCATAGCCATTTCGAGATATATTGTCATGCAACTTCCATGATCATCATATACATGACTTGAGCATTTATTGTCATATTGCTTTGCATGATCGTAAGATAGCTAGCATGATGTTTTCATGGCTTGTCCGTTTTTTTATGTCATTGCTACGCTAGATCATTGCACATCCCGGTACACCTCCGGAAGCATTCATATAGAGTCATATCTTTGTTCTAGTATCGAGTTGTAGGTAAATAAAAGTGTCACTACAGGAATCAGCTACTTTGCCATCAGCCACGGCGGACGGCAAAGGCACGGATGGCGGACGGCAAAGGTCTTTGCCGTCCGCCGCTGACGGCAAAAGTGGACGGCAACGTACGGGATGGCAAAGAGCTACATTGCCGTCCGCTTCGGGCGGCTGACGGCAAAGGGTCCTTTGCCATCAGCTGCCGACGGCAAAGAATACTGATGGCAATAATTGCGCTGTTACTCCGTTAGGTGGTTAACGGCAAGCCTTTGTCATCGGCCGCTGACGGCAAACATCAGAAGGCCTTTGCCGTCCGCTGCTGTAGGCAAAGTTTGTTTTCTCTTTGCTGTCAGCCACTGTTGGCAAACTGACCAAATAGGTCAGCCTCCCAGGAAGCACAGTTGCCTGCCACGTGGCCTCTTTCCCGTCCGCTGCTGATGGCAAAGAGACCTTTGCCGTCGGTGGCTGAAGGCAAAGAGCCTGCATATTGGCTCTTTTTTTCTGTTTTTTTTAAATCCAACAATTTTCACAGCAAATATATATGACATATATAGATATATTTCACAGAGCTATTTAACAGCACATAAGTTTCATCGTACATACATATATAGTTCCATCCACTCATACATAGCAAGTTCCATCAAGATAGCAAAGTTGCACATACATATTACAATGCAAAGTTTCATCAAGATAGCAAGTTCCATCGTAGCAAGCTAGAAGAATACTAGAAGAGAATGAAATTAAAAACAAGCACTCCATCATAGCAAGCTAGCTTCTGAGAAGTGAATGAAATCTGCAAAATGGCAAATAAGAAAGTTAGGAAAAGGTGACTAGAAGAAGAAGACTAGAAGAAGAAGCACGCTATCGTTTGTGAGGTAACCTAGGTGAAATGGATCGTTTATGAGCTAACTTAGGTAAAATGCATCATTTTAGAGCTAATGTAGGTAAAATGGATCGTTTATGAGCTAACTAAGCTAATTATGCCGTTTTTTACATAAGTAAGGTAAGTACATGTCATTATTGAGCAAACCTAGTTAACTAAGCATATTATAACTAACTTAGGTCATTTTGGAGGAAACAAAGCTAAGTATAGATCGTTTTAGAGCTAACTTAGGTAAAATGGCTGGTTTTGGAGGTCAGTAAGCTTATTAAGTCATTTTGCAGGAAAAGAAGCTACGTCTAGGTCATTAAGGTAAGCATATTGGATGAAATAAAGCTAAGTCTAGGTCTTTATGCATTTGTTAAGCAAAAAACTAGAGAAACTTACCTTGATCATGGAGGTGTGGGAGCGGGCTGGCTCAGGCCAGTAGCTAGAGAAGGATCGTGTGATGCTTGTGTGGAGTAACGCTGCACCAAAGATCATTTCCAATGTTTCGTTAGCATGATGACACTCAAATGTTAAGATTAGCAAGTAACGTCCATTCAAATTAAACTCACCGTGGTCTCAGGAGCAATCTCTGGATCAATGGCTATGGAGCCACGGGACCTCCTGCCACTAGATATCATCACCTGCTCTGGATTGTAGGGGATCTGGCTCGGGTTAAACTCCTCCCCTTTCCATGCCTTCCCCTTGACTTGCTTGTAAGAGGCAGTGTGGGCCATGGCATACAGGTCGTACCCCTCTGGCACCTTATCCGTCTTATTGTAGCATGCCTGAAAGAGAGAAACAAAGTAAATTAGTAATTAAAGGGCTCAAGCTAGCATGATGAATGAATTGCATTAATAATGAAGCAAACCACATTACCCAATTCCGCCCGAACTGATATAAGCTGGAGCTACCTTAATGGTGTGGCACACCTTCGATTTGGGCACGTTTATCCTTGGCCTCAGTCGGCTCCCCTTCCATCTTTCAACACCTGCCATGACAAAGAGTAAACGAAATTAGTACAACATAAAAAAAAATACCGACATGAATAATAATATGTATATCACTTAAGTGTATCATCATCAAGTACAACATAAAAAATTGAATACCTGACACTACTAATAATCTCGATCAGTATCATCAATAAATGCATAATCATCATCATCACTATAATCAATGACGGGCTCATAGGGTTCAGTGGCATCAACATGTGGAAGGCCACCTTTACGTAATCGGTCAAGCATTGAGAGGTCGTCCGCAGCAGTAACCTCTTCTTGTTCCGGCTCTTCTTGTTCCTCCTCTGGGGTGATCTGGGATTCACTGTCGCTGTCTAATTCAATGTTTTGGGGTGAAGTATACCGGTTCTTGAAACGCTTTTTGGAAAGACATGTCTCTTGGAAGAATTCTCCTTCATATGTGTCTGGGTTAATGTGAGGTTCATAATCCTCTTCCTTTGGGGGAGATAGTCTAGCACGTGGCGGCACTTCATAAACGACATCCCAACCTTTCAGATTTGGATTAGTTTGGCAGGCCCAGGGTAGATAGAATACTTGGGTAGCCTGTTGAGCCATAATATAGACATCAGGAACATCTAAATGGGTGCTTTGGTTGATTTCAACTAGCCCTATATGTTCATGAGTCCTTCTAGTCTCCTTCGACTGAAACCAATAACATTTGAAGACTACCACATTCGGTGGGTTTTCACCATATAATAGAAGTTCATAAATTGCTTCAACTCTCCCATAATACTCGGTACCTCCTTCGCCGATAGTAGATACACAACAATTTGTAGACTTTCGGTCGGCCATAGATAGCTCTTTGCCATAGGTACGAAAACGATACCCGTTGATGTCGTATTTGTCAAATGAACGAACCTTATAATCAAAACCATTAGCGACTTGTCTCAATTCGGCGTCCATAGACTCTGAATTAGCCTACAAGTTTAATATGAAAGGATTGTTGCATTATGCACAAATTAGCGAATGAAATGAAATTGTCTAATAGAATTTACCGTTTGTTTGAACCAAGAGATGAAACCGGGATAGCCGCCTCCTTGCTTTGCGAGAAGCTCATACTCTTCGACGGAATCCTTTTGGATCACCGCTCCATACGAGAATAGGGCGACGTATCGACTGTATGAAATATCCAGGAATAAGTGCAGTTCAAAGGAAATAGAAGTTGCGAAACAATGTACCGAGAACTTACTCGATGTACGGCCGCACTTCTATCAGGTTGTTGAAGATATACAATGAAATGGTCCGCCATTCTTCGCTATCCAAAGATACTGGATTTGAAACACTGGCTGGTGCGAGATTGCCTTTGAATAGGCTGAGGTCGGATCCACCCTTTTTAGGCTCGTCAGCATTGTACCGAGGCTTCGGATTATGCAAATGACGATTTTTGGTTTCGTAGTGTGCTGTCACGAAGTTTGCCGCCTCCTCAGTGATGAATGCCTCAGCCATAGACGCTTCAATTCTATGTTTATTTTTACATTTTTCTTGAAGCGTCTTCTGCATCCTCTCAGTTGGGTAGCACCAATGATTTTGCACGGGCCCCCCAATCTTGCCTCGGTCGGGAGATGCAAAATCAAATGCTGCATTGGATTAAAGAAGCCCGGTGGAAAGATCTTCTCTAACTTGCAGATCAACTCTGTCGCCAACTCTTCCATTTCTTCTAGCACGCCAGGCGATAGTTCTTTCGCACAAAGAACACGGAAGAAATAGCCGAGTTCTGCCAGTATTAGCCATTCATCCTCAGGGATGAAGCCACGCAACATCACCGGCATTACCCGCTCAATCCATATGTGCCAATCATGACTCTTGAGACCAAATGTCTTCAATTTATCAAGACTCGCTCCCCTCTTTAGATTCGCTGCATACCCATCGGGGAACATCAACTGCATTTTCACCCACAAGATAATTTCCCTCATAGCTGGCCTTCCAAGATTGAACCATGCCTTTGGCTTCGTCCAGTTCTGCTTTCCTTTCGGTTCTTTCATGTTTTGTAACGGCCTATCACATAGCGCCTCCAGATCGACTCTAGCCTTAGTATTATCCTTTGACTTCCCATCTATGCCAAACAATGTACCAAAAAGTTCCTCGGCGATATTCTTCTCAGTGTGCATCACGTCGATATTGTGTGGGCAAATGAGGTCTTTGAAGTAAGGCAGATCCCATAAGCATGTTTTGTGAGTCCAGGCGTGCTCAGAATTATACCCCTTGAAGTACCCTGGATGCTATGGATCTGGCTTGAGAGCGTTTAACTGATCCAGGGTCTGTTGGCCTGTCAACACAGGTGGTGCAGAGTTTTTTACAACTCTACCTTTGATGAAGTTCTTCTTGTCTTTCCTGAACTTATGGCGAGGATCCAGGAACTGTCTATGCATGTCGAAGCAAGAAAACTTGCGACCGGCCTGAAGCCAACGAAACTCAAGAGCTCCCTTGCATGTGGGGCACGGGAACCTTCCATGCACACACCAGCCAACGAATAGCCCATACGCCGGCAAGTCATGCGTCGAGTACATGTACCAGACACGCATTATGAAGTTTTTTTTTGCTATAGGCGTCGTATGTCTTGAACCCATTATCCCAGGCTTCTTGCAATTCGTCCTTAAGCGGCTGCATGTACACATTCATATTTTTCCCTGGATAGTTGGGCCCTGGAATTATCAACGTCAGGAAAATGTTCTTTCTTTGCATAATCTGTCTGGGGGGGAGATTGAGTGGAAAGACAAATACGGGCCAATAACTGTATTGGGTTGCCATCATACCAAACACACTGAACCCATCGGTGCTGATGCCGACTCGAGGATTCCTCGGATCTGCCGCTTTGTCAGCATGTAATTCATCAAACTTTTTCCACGCAACACCATCCGATGTGTGTACCATCATCAGATTACCATCTGCATCTAGTTCGGTTCTTTTGCCTGTTTTGTGCCATGCCATCTGTCTGTCCGTCTCTTCGACCATGAAAAGACGTTGAAGTCTTGGTACGCTTGGCATATACCGAAGAACACTAACAGGGATTTTGGTTTGTGTCTTCTCACCCATACCGTTGTCTACCACAATATACCTGGAACACTTGCAAATGGGACAACAGTTCAAGTCCGCATAGTCAAGCCTAAATAAGGCACATCCTTTCTCACAGGCATGTATCTTCTCATTGGGCATCTTCAGTGCACGGAGGATTTTGTTCGACTGGTACAGGTTTGCAGGCATTACATGGCCTTTGGGTAGAAAGCGTCCAAATACTGTCATAATTGCGTCATAGCATTCTCTGCCCAAGTTGAACTGAGCCTTCAAAGCCATTACTTGTGAGATGGCATCCAACTGACAAAGCTTAGTGTGCTCGTGGAGCGGACGTTTTGAAGACTCCAACATTTCATTGAAGGCCTTTGCAGATTCCTCCATCTCCTCGTCCGAATCCTGAGCATCATCATAGTCTTGCACCATGTTTTCCATCCCGGTACCATGCTCGTCGGTGCGACGATGATCCACCTCAGCTCGGTCACGTTGGGTAGACTCACCATGAAATGTCCACACCATATAATCGGGCGTAAAACCATTCTTCTGCAGGTGTTTACCCATTTCAGCCTCTGTCCTCTTTTCCCAATTGCCGCATCGGAAACAGGGGCACCAAGTTTTCCTCTGGCCATTTGCAAATGCGGCTTGGACAAACCCCTTGGTTTTTGTGAACCATTCAGCGCTCCATTTGTTCTGACCAGTGTGACAAGTATACATCCACGCACGATCACTCATCTTGACTTTCAGAGCTACTGGACACACAACAATTATATATAATTCACCATGTATATATTCATCAGTTGATCTACTTTGTCAATTTTATTATGTCCTTGCAACCTACACTCTAATAGGTAATGATAGGTCCTAATCCCACCCGAGTATGTGTAGATTGGGTTCATTTTCCCAAGCTATGCTCCGGATCCGACGCAAAATTTCGGCAGCACCTCCCCGCTGTTCTCCTGATACACGTCTCTGCAATAAACAGAGAGGATGTGTACCCGGAGAACAACAGGGGAGGCACTGACAAAATTTATGCGTCGGATCCGGAGCAAAGCATATGGGAAAACGAACCCAATCTACACATACTCGGGCTGTCCATGGATATCGTTGGACAATTCGAAAGAATCAAGGTTATAAATATGCAAATGCATGCATATTTATAACTATGACGCATTCGAACGGGAGACACATATTGGTTACGCATACTGATGATTCAAGACACATATATAGCTAGCTACCAAATTTCATGTCATTTGTGCAAATAATTAATGGAGGAGAAGGACATGTCATTTGTGCTCACCCACAAACGAAGGGGCAGAGCTCGTCAAACGCACGTCGAGGTCGTCGAACACCAAACCTCGCAGCGATGAAACAACTGCACATTTAAATCTACCCGATCAACACAATTATATATGATGTTTTTCATAACAAAATCGAAAAATATATGACCTCACTAATAATTCACAAATATATAACCCCGTCGGCCTCTGGAAGGCCAAAGAGCACCTTTTCGGGAGGTTCAGGGGGTCGGGGTGTCATGTCGGTGTTGGGGTGCTGTTTCGGGGTTAGGGTGTTGTGTCGGGGTCGGGGTGTCGGGGTATGGTGTCGTGGTCTATGTGTCGGGGTGTGGTGTCGGGGTCAGGGTGTCGGGGTCAGGGTGTCGGGGTCAGGTGTC
>NC_041389.1:462228523-462229108 GCF_002162155.2 Triticum dicoccoides
CGGTGTCGGGGTGCTGTTTCGGGGTCAGGGTGTCGTGTCAGCGTCGGGGTGTCGGGGTGTGGTGTCGTGGTCTGTGTGTCGGGGTGTGGTGTCGGGGTCGGGGTCTCGGGGTCAGGGTGTCGGGGTCAGGTGTCGGGGTGTGGTGTCGGGGTTGGGGTGTCGAGGTCAGTGGTCGGGGTGTTTCCTTCTATCCTTCTTCCTCTTTCCTTCTCTTCTTCTTCTTTTTTCTTCTTCTTTCCTTTCTTCTTCTTCTTCTATCCTTCTTCTTCTTTCCTTTCTTGTTCTTCTTCTTCTTTCCTTTCTTCTTCTTTCCTTTCTTCTTCTTCTTCTTTTTTCATCTTTTTTCTACTTCTTTTACTTCTTTTCTTTTCTTCTATTCTTCTTCTTCTACTTCTTCTACTTCTTTTCTTCTTCTTCTTTTTCATCTTTTTTCTACTTCTTTTCTTTTCTTCTTTTTCATCTTTTTCCACTTCTTCTTCTTTTCTTCTACATATTCTTTTTTCTAACACTAACACTAAATTTTCTTCTTTTCTAACACTAAATCTAACACTAACACTAACAATTAAACAAGAATTAAACAGCAAA
>NC_041389.1:462229118-462314877 GCF_002162155.2 Triticum dicoccoides
GGCGGGGGCGGGGGCGGAGGCGGTCGAGGGAGTGGGATGAGTAACGGGCGGGGGAGGGGGCTCGGCCGTTAGTTAGGTTAGTTAGGGTAGCCTTTGCCGCCCGCCCTCCTTTGCCGTCCGCTTTTGTTCATATTTGCCGTCTGCGGCGGACGGCAAAGCGGGGGGACGTTAAGTATTTTTTAACCAGCTCCTCAGTGCCCCCCTCCCTCTTTGCCGTCTGCTAGCAGACGACAAAGATTCTTTGCCGTCAGCTAGCGGACGGCAAAGAACATGCTGATGGCAAAGGCTTTCTTTGCCATCAGCCAGTTCTTTGCCGTCTGCTTTCGGGTAGCTGATGGCAAAGAGCTTCTTTGCCGTCTGCTAGCTGACGGCAAAGAGCTGGCAGATGGCAAAGTAGTTGATTCCAGTAGTGTGTGATGATCATTGTCGGTGTCAAAACCGGCGGATCTCGGGTAGGGGGTCCCGAACTGTGCGTCTGGGCGGATGGTAACAGGAGACGAGGGACACGATGTTTTACCCAGGTTCGGGCCCTCTTGATGGAGGTAAAACCCTACGTCCTGCTTGATTGATATTGATGATGTGGGTATTACAAGAGTAGATCTACCACGAGACCAAGGAGGCTAAACCCTAGAAGCTAGCCTATGGTATGATTGTTGTTCGTCCTACGGACTAAAGCCATCCGGTTTATATAGACACCGGAGAGGGCTAGCGTTACACAGAGTCGGTTACAATGGTAGGAGTTCTACATATCCGTATTGCCATGCTTGCCTTCCACGCCAAGGAAAGTCCCATCCGGACACGGGACGAAGTCTTCAATCCTGTATCTTCATAGTCTTGGAGTCCGGCCGACGATGATAGTTCGGCTGTCCGGACACCCACTAGTCCGGGACTCCCTCAGTAGCCCCTGAACCAGGCTTCAATGACGATGAGTCTGGCGCACATATTGTCTTCGGGATTGCAAGGCGGGTTCCTCCTCCGAATAATTTATAGAAGATTATGAACACCAGGATAGTGTCCGGCTCTGCAAAGTAAATTCCACATACCACCGTAGAGAGAATAATATTTACACAAGTTCGATCTGCTGACGTATTTTGTGGCGTGGCGTCATACCACAGCCAAGTCTTTATTCGAATCATTTTTATTATACCACCTCTGCACGTTTAGCGAAGCGGTTTCCTTGGGACGTCCTGTCGAAGCAGATATCGTGTTCCCCTTATTCTGGGATTCTCATCAATACGGACGTGGGTAACCCAACCGCGCCATTGATTGCGGCGCTTGGGTGATAAGCGAGTTTTATCAGGCTGGTGGGGACGCATGGTTTCGTCCGCCCATATAAGGGGATAAAGATCCACCCTTTTACCTACGCCTTCTTCCTCCTTTGCCTACCCATCTCTGCGAACTCGAGCTCCAGCGCCCAAGTCCGCACATCTCACCTCAAGCTTCTCCAACTATGTCCGGAGCGGGAGGCAAGTGGATGGCCCCCTCCGTTACGGAGGGGCATATCCAGAAGCTGCGTAGCACCAGATACCTATCCAGCGACATTGCGCACCGGCTCCCCGACGAGGGGGAGCACATCCCCACCCCCAGGCCCCATGAGAGGGTAGTATTTCTTTCCCATTTCCTCCGCGGACTGGGCTTCCCACTCCATCCCTTTGTCCGGGGGCTCATGTTCTACTACGGCCTGGATTTCCATGATCTGACCCTGAATTTCATCCTCAATATCTCGGCGTTTATCGTCGTGTGTGAGGCCTTCCTCTGCATCAAGCCCCACTTCGGCTTGTGGCTCAAGACCTTCAGTGTCAAGCCGAAGGTTGTGAAGGGCAGCCAAGCGGAGTGCGGAGGCGCCATGGTGGGCAAGATGCCCAACGTTACTTGGCTTGAGGGCACCTTCGTGGAAACCATTAAGGGGTGGCAATCGGGGTGGTTCTACATCACCGAGCCGCGTGACCCTGAATGGGCAGCGGCCCCCGAATTCAGATCTGGCATCCCCATATGGCTCACCTCCTGGAAGGAGAGTGGCCGGATATGGGGCGATTCGGAGGAGCTGACCGGACTTCAAGCCTGCATCCAAAAGCTAGTGAAAAAGAAGCTCAAGCTTGTCAACGTAGTCCAGGTCATGCTCATCCGCCGGATTCTCCCGTGCCAACAACGGGACTTCAATATGTGGGAGTTCGATCCGGCGCAGCACGAGACTTTAAGCGGGCTCTTCGACACTACGTACGAAGAGGCCTGGAGGGTGCTGTTTAGGGGCGCCGAGGCTCCCGCATCCGCCACCGAAGATCGCGGATTCAGCTCGCAGCGTCCGGCTAGCGAGGTAAGCGATTTTTCCCTTTACGGGACGCTTGTTTTCTATAGTTTGACTCTATGCGGGATCTAAACTCCCTCTCCTTTGACAGGACTGGATGAAGAAGGCCGAGTAGACTATCTGTCCGGCCCCTTTGCCAGAAGACCCAGCGGACGCCCGCTTAACGGGGCTGCTGGCTCCGGCACCCCATGTGGTGCCGGAGAAGAAGGCCTAGAAGAAGGCCACGGGCACTCGAAAGAGTTCCCGTTTTCAGGTGTCATCGGACGATGACACCGAGGCGGACTCCTCCCACAAAGGCGAGGAGGAGAAGAAAGAGGCCTCTCCCCCAGCAGGGGGAGGGAAGAAAAGGAAGGCCTCCCCAACGAGGGAGGCCGAAGGGTCCAAGAAGGGAAGGACTCTTCCCCCGGACTGCTTTGCCAACGCCAGCGAGGACGACGAGGATTGGCCTCCAAGGGCCAAGCCCCTGGCGAGATCGTAAGTATCCGGACTCCCGAATAACTTCATGATTTTTATTTTCGCCACATGGTGTCTTTCTAATGCCGCATACAACCCTGCAGTCCGCCTAAGGAGGATCTTCCCGCTTCGTCGAGCGGGTCCTTGGGTGCGTCGGATATGGATTCCCTTCTGACCGCCTCCTCCCCTCGTGATGCGGATGATGCCGAGGTGGGATCCCGGGAAGGGACCCGCCAGGAGGAGGATGCCCCAGAGGTGCCGCAAGGCAACCTCCCGGACTTTGCACCGGACTCCGCACCGGAACCTGTAGTGGCTCCAGAGTCCGGCGGGCGGCCCCTTTGTAAGAAGGGCAAGACCGTGACGCCGGTGGCCTCCGTCCAACCGGAGGCGCTGGATAGCTTGCTGGAGGCGCTCAACGGCGCTTCCATTGAAGAGGAACATCGCACCGTCATGGGTGCGGTAATTCAGAAGGTTCAGCTCGCCAAGAGCGGGCTGACTGAAGCCTGCAGCAGCCTTCTAACAGGCTTTGAGGTAAGAATTGTGATATATGTAAAATAGTACCGCATATACAGTAGCCCCTGATGCTTGGTTCGGTGTTCGGAAAGAAAAACCGGACCGAGGATCTAAAAAGATATACGTAGGAGTCATAAAAATATGTCAATATGGGATTGCAGGCTGTGCTGCTGACCTCTGCCACACTGACTGCGGAGGTCAATACTTTGAAGCAAAGCCTCGAGCGGTCAGAGAACGAGCTCGGCTGTGCCAAGAAGCAACTCGAGGACAAGGAAGGTGAGTAACACCTTATTAAAACTGTACCTTACAGAAAAGGATTTGGTTGCAAGAAAAATGACAAGGATAACGTGGGTATTGCAGGGGCCACGAACGAGGTGGCGACCCTAAAGGAGGTGGTGGCCGTGGCCGAACGCATTGCGGCCATGGAGCGCACCGAACAAGAGAAGCAGGAGGCGCGGGTGGCGGAGGTACAGCAAGAGCTCCATGCTCTCATGGAAAAACATGAGAGTTTGGGGTGCGACTCGAAGACTCAAGAGTCCGAGCTTGCATCGGCTCTTGAGAGTGCCAACGCCGCTAAGGCCGAAGCCTACAAGGCCCTCCAGGAAATCGAGGCGTTGAAGAAAATAGCGGCGGGTAAGGCATTTTTCATGCAAAGTAAGCATGTGAGTGTGAAGTACCTGTCACTTACCCGAATTCGGAGCTCTCCAGGAGCGTTCGTAGATCTGCCCTGCAGCGTGTCCGATGCTGCCGCTTTCTACAGGGCCGGGGAGGGGAGCACGACGGAGAAGGTCTTCTGGTCTCAGTATGCTGAGGCCGGTCATCCGGTGCCCCTTAGCGACCAGCTGAAGCAGCTGGTCGAGCTCCACAAGGTGGCCGAACAGGCCATGAAGGGCCTCATAGTTCGGCTGTGGCCCAAGGAGGCCATGCCTGGGAGATACTTCGACCTGGTGCGGCGGCTGGTGGATGCGTGTCCATGGGTTGAAGTCATCAAGCACTCCACCTGTATTGAAGGTGCCCGTCGGGCCCTTGCCTGCGCAAAGGTGCAATGGGGCAAGATGGATGCTGAGAAGCTTGTGACGGACGCGCCACCGCCGGGCAAGGAGTATCGCACGCCCGAGATGTATTATAAGAGTGTCCTGAAGGGTGTGCGCATTATTGCGGGTGAGTGCTCCAAAGATGTAATATTTGAGTAGACTTGCATTTGGTTATCCTGTGCGCTGAAAACTTTGTTCATATGCGCTAAGCAACGCTTGTTAATTTAAAATATTACCTTCTGTGCGGCCGTTTATCAAATCTGAGAGATGGCAAGTCGTCGGCTTCAGCCCCCATGCCACGAGTGCTGGGGTGTTCGGGATAAATTTGAGCACTCTTGTTTCCATTTTTGGGTCCATCTAGGGAGGCGCTCAACACAACGAACGAGGCAACCGGACTTATAATGCTTGAACACTCTCACTTAGCCATAGAATTCTATAATTTTAAATTTCGGCGAAGCCCCTAGTCTTCGGAAGGCCGAATTTGGGGCGCTATCCATGCCTGGGCCAGACAAAGCCGGTTCCTCGCTCTAAGCGGCATAAGTCTTTACGGACTCGAATAAAAAAACCTCTCGAACAGCGACTAGCTCTCGCCTCATCATGACGGTCAATTTTAGCTTTCTCCACTGAGGCCCTCGCCCAACTCAACCGGGGCGCAATCGCAGTGGTTCTTCCAGTGCTACCTTAGCCGATACAACGGAACGTAAGGTACCAAAACATGGGAGCCGGGCAAACACAACCGATGCATATAATGCTATAAGTTTGGGGTGCCGCACTTGTGAAAGTGTTCGGACTTATCACACCATGATGCGGGAAACATAAGCCCCTGGTGTTATTTAGATGTACCAAAGTGTACGGATGCAACATGTCATAAATGAACATATGTACAATAAAGAAATGCAATTATGGGCAAAAAGGTGCATTGTTTATTCAAGTAATACTGCTGTGAATGCAGAACGATACAAATAGTGCGATAAGCAAGGGATGGGACTATTAAACATGTCCCCCTCCAGGGGTAGGCTGCGGGATGGTGTATAAAACAGATTTAATGCTCGTAATGGAGACCACCTGGATATTCGTCGTAGCCTTTCTCCTTCCCTGGCTGTTGCATCGTGAGTTCAGCAGGTCTACTGCCGGACAGGGCCTCTGATGAGCGGAGTCCTGTGGGTAAAAAAAAGGAAAGGAAAAAAAGAACGACACACTTGAGAGCCCCTGGTGTGGTTAAGCCGCATTCTGGACCTATCATGGTCGTGCCCCTCCCCCTATGCCCATGGTATCTTCAGAGCGTAATGCTGTACGTGAAGGGCCAGTCTTGCAATTTTGCAGGGGCTGAGGTTTGGGCCGCATTGCTACGCTTGCTCGAAATGCGCCAGGTGGTCTTGTTGTAGGTTACTCCGGGCGCGTTTAGCCGTGTCCGGTCGCTTAACGGTCGGACTCGAGAATTGCCTTAAGAGGCTGCACTATACTTCTGCCGCGAGAGCCGCTGGATGTTCCTCCGTTCGGAGAGAGCATTCAGTGTTTCCGTTGACCGTGATGACTCCTCGAGGGCCTGGCATCTTGAGCTTGAGGTATGCGTAGTGCGGCACCGCGTTGAACTTTGCAAACGCGGTACGTCCGAGCAGAGCATGATAACCGCTGCGAAACGGAACTATGTCGAAGATTAACTCCTCGCACCAGAAGTTATCCGGGGATCCGAAGACCACTTCCAGTGTAACTGAGCCTGTACAATTGGCCTCTACACCTGGTATGACGCCTTTAAAGGTCGTCTTTGTAGGTTTAATCCTTGAGGGGTCTATGCCCATTTTGCGCACTGTATCCTGATAAAGCAGGTTCAGGCTGCTGCCGCCGTCCATCAGGACTCTGGTGAGGTGAAATCCATCGACGATTGGGTCTAGCAGCAATGCGGCGAATCCGCCGTGGCGGATGCTGGTGGGGTGGTCCCTTCGATCAAAAGTGACCGGGCAAGAGGACCATGGGTTGAACTTCGGGGCGACTGGCTCCATCGCGTATACATCCCTAAGTGCACGCTTTCGCTCCCTCTTGGGTATGTGGGTTGCGTATATCATGTTCACCGTCCGCACTTGTGGGGGGAAACCCTTCTGTCCTCTATTGTTCGGCGGTCGGGTCTCTTCCTCGTCATCGCTATGCTGCCCCTTGTCGTTATTTTCGGCAATTAACTGTCCCTGTTGGTGTGGTTAGCTGGCTTGTCGGGGGTGCTGTGTATCTGGCACGAGCGATCGAGTATTCGGTCCAAATTGGACGGACCCGGAGTAGTTCTTTTGAATGGCTTTTTCCGCTGACCGGATTTAGAGCCTCTGAATCCGGCATTGACTGCCGTATCCTCATTATTGTCGCCGTTAATGCGGCGTTTGTTCTTGTTGCAACGTGACCTGCCATTGTGGTCCTTGATATCCGGACTGCCAGAATTTTTGCTGAGGTTGTTGCTGCGGGCTAGCCAACTGTCTTCTCCTGCGCAAAAGCGGGTCCTGAGTGATGTGAGGGCTGCCATGGATTTCGGCTTTTCCTGCCCCAGGTGCCGGGCAAGCCACTCGTCACGGATGTTATGTTTGAAGGCTGCGAGGGCCTCTGCATCCGGATAGTCGACAATTTGATTTTTCTTAGTTAAGAACCGTGTCCAGAATTGTCTGGCCGATTCGTCTGGCTGCTGAATTATGTGGCTTAGGTCGTCAACATCTGGTGGTCGCACATACGTGCCCGGGAAGTTATCAAGGAATGCGGCTTCCAGGTCCTCCCAACTCCCAATTGATTCTGCTGGTAAGTTGTTAAGCCAATGCTGAGCTGGTCCTTTAAGCTTGAGTGGGAGGTATTTGATGGCGTGGAGATCATCACCGCGGGCCTTGTGGATATGAAGGAGATAGTCTTCGATCCAAACCGCGGGGTCCGTTGTGCCATCATAAGATTCAATATTCACGGGTTTAAACCCTTCGGGGATTTGATGATCCATTACTTCATCTGTGAAGCATAGTGGGTGTGCGGGGCCTCTGCATTGGGCTATATCACGACGAAGCTCAAAAGAGTTTTGTCTACTGTGTTCGGCCCGGCCGGACTTGATGTGTCCGGCGCGACAGTTGTTGTCACATATCATGGGGCGCCCCCGCGATCCGTAGATCGATCTTGATTGTCTTGCCTTATCCTCCAATATATCTCGCAAGTCCGGAGCGTTCCCCTGTGGTCTTGTGCTTTTCGAGCGATGCCGGGGTACGGTTCTAATGGAGGGCCTAGAGGCCTCTCTGTCGCGGCCACGGGGTCGCCAGTCAGCCGTATCGTGCTCTGGTGATGCGGGTTTATATGCCTCCTCCTCTAATCGGGGTAGCAGCTTGCGTTTGGGGTAGCTTTTGGAGAGGCGTTCGAGCTCATGCTCTTCGGCCGCAAGGACTTCAATCCATCTGTCGGCTAGCAGATCTTGATCAGCTCTAAGCTGTTGGTGCTTTTTCTTGAGGCTGTTTGCCATGGCCATAAGCCTGCGTTTAAAATGCTCTTGTTCGGCGGGATCCTCAGGCACGACAAATTTGTCGTCGTCGAGGCTTTCCTCGTCTCCGGAGGGAGGCATGTAATTATCATCCTCTACCTCTTCGTCTGCCGCTCTCTCATGAGGGCTGGCGTCTCTGTCCTCCTGTGCTGAATCTTGCTGGAGGGGGTTGTCTTCGGCACTGTCTGGGGTGTTATTATATCCGGTGCCAGAATCTCCATTCTTGCTTTGGCGGGATTTAGAGCGGCGCCGCTGACGCCGGCGTTTGGGCTGTTTCTTGGAGGGGTCATCCTCCTCTGTTCCTCCACCGTTCCCATCCTTTGGGATATCCACCATGTATATGTCATATGATGAGGTGGCTTTCCAGTGCCCAGTAGGCTCTGGTTCTTGGTCGTCTCCGGCATCGTCGTCCATACAGTCGATGTCTTCAGAGTCGAAGCCTAGCATGTCGGTTAGATCGTCGACAGTGGCTACTAAGTGGGTGGTGGGTGGGTTTTGAATTTCTTCGTCGTCCGCATCCCAACCGTCCTGACCGCAGTCCGGCAAGGGCTCTCCTAATAACGACAGATACTTTAGCGAACTCAAGATGTCGCTGAAAGGTGAGTGTTGAAAGATGTCCACAGCGGTGAACTCCATGATCGGCGCCCAATCGGATTCGATTGGAGGGGTCGCGGGAGGTACGGAGTCCGGCGAGGAGTCCGGCACCTCGAAGTCACGAGCTTCACATGGGACAAGGCCAGTATTCAGCTCTATCACCGTAGAGGTTGCAGCCCCCGAGGCGGTGTCTAACCATCCGTCCTCGATCTGCGCAGCCGGCTCCGAATCGAGGGTCGGAGCGGGCTGGTGTGCGGCCTCCAGGGCACTGTCCGGCTGTAGAGCTAAATCATGCCCATCGTGACAGTGCGGCACGCTCGGCTGTGGTTAGAATCCATCGAAGATCAAGTCTCCGCGGATGTCAGCCGTGAAGTTCAAACTTCCAAATCTGACCTGATGGCCAGGGGCGTAGCTTTCGATCTGCTCCAGATGGCCAAGCGAATTGGCCCGCAGTGCAAAGCCGCCGAATACGAAGATCTGTCCGGGGATAAGAGTCTCACCCTGGACTGCGTCATTGGTGATGATCGAAGAAGCCATCGAGCCTATCGGTGATGACACAGAGGAACTGTCAATGAAAGCACCAATGTCGGTGTCAAAACCGGCGGATCTCGGGTAGGGGGTCCCGAACTGTGCGTCTAGGCGGATGGTAACAGGAGACGAGGGACACGATGTTTTACCCAGGTTCGGGCCCTCTTGATGGAGGTAAAACCCTACGTCCTGCTTGATTGATATTGATGATGTGGGTATTACAAGAGTAGATCTACCACGAGACCAAGGAGGCTAAACCCTAGAAGCTAGCCCATGGTATGATTGTTGTTCGTCCTACGGACTAAAGCCATCCAGTTTATATAGACACGGAGAGGGCTAGGGTTACACAGAGTCGGTTACAATGGTAGGAGATCTACATATCCGTATTGCCATGCTTGCCTTCCATGCCAAGGGAAGTCCCATCCGGACACGGGACGAAGTCTTCAATCTTGTATCTTCATAGTCTTGGAGTCCGGCCGACGATGATAGTTCGGCTGTCCGGACACCCCCTAGTCCGGGACTCCCTCAATCATCATTATAGAGCATTGCCCATAAAAAAAGAAAAAAAGGAAAAAAGATAGGAAAGGCCAAAGAAGCCTAAATAAAAAAGGGGGCCAAAGAAGCCTACCCAAAAAGGAAAAAAAAGAAAAAAAGAAAATAAAAGAAAAAAAGAAAAAGAAAAGGGCAATGTTACTATCCTTTTACCACACTTGTGCTTCAAAGTAGCACCATGTTGTTCATATAGAGAGTCTCTTATGTTGTCACTTTCATATACTAGTGGGAATTTTTCATTATAGAACTTGGCTTGTATATTCCAATGATGGGCTTCCTCAAATGCCCTAGGTCTTCATGAGCAAGCAAGTTGGATGCACACCCACTTAGTTTTTAGTTTGAGCTTTCATACACTTATAGCTCTAGTGCATCCGTTGCATGGCAATCCCTACTCCTCGCATTGACATCAATTGATGGGCATCTCCATAGCCCGTTGATTAGCCGCGTCGATGTGAGACTTTCTCCTTCTTTGTCTTCTCCACATAAACCTCCACCATTATATTCTATTCCACCTATAGTGCTATATCCATGGCTTGCGCTCATGTATTGCGTGAGGGTTGAGAAAGCTGAAGCGCGTTAAAAAGTATGAACCAATTGCTCGGCTCATCATCGGGGTTGTGCATGATGGGAGCAATTTGTGTGACGAAGATGAAGCATCGCCAAACTGTATGATTTTGTAGGGATAAGCTTGCTTTGGCCTTGTTGTTTTTAAAAGACATGATTGCTTTATTAGTATACTCGAAGTATTATCGTTTTTATGTCAAATGATAGACTATTGCTTTGAATCACTCGTATCTTAATATTCATGCCATAATTAGACATATGATCAATATTATTCTAGGTAGCATTCCACATCAAAAATTATCTTTTTTATCATTTACCTACTCGAGGACGAGCAGGAATTAAGCTTGGGGATGCTGATAAGTCTCCGTCGTATCTATAATTTTTGATTGTTCCATGCCAATATTCTTCAACTTTCGTATGCTTTTGGCAACTTTTTATACTATTTTTGGGACTAACATATTGATCCAGTGCCCAGTGTCAGTTCCTGTTTGTTGCATGTTTTATGTTTTGCAGAAAACCAATATCAAACGGAGTCGAAACAGGATAAAAACGGACGGAGAATTATTTTGGAATATTTGGGATTTTCTGGAGGAAGAATCAACGCCAAACGGTGTCCGAGGTGGCCACGAGACAGGGGGCGCGCCCACACCCCCTGGGCGCGCCTGGCACTCTCGTGGGCCACCCGTAAGGCGGTTGATGCCCTTCTTTTGCCGCAAGAAAGCTAATTTTATGCGAAAAATCTGGGCGAAACATTCACCCTAATCGGAGTTACGGATCTCCGGATATTAAAGAAACGGTGAAGGGTAGAATCTGAGAACGCAAAAACAGAGAGATAGATCCAATCTCAGAGGGGCTCTCGCCCCTCCCATGCCATGGGAGCCAAGGACCAGAGGGGAAACCCTTCTCCCATCTAGGGAGGAGGTCAAGGAAGAAGAAGAAGAAGGGGGCTCTCTCTGCCTTGCTTCCGGTGGCGTCGGAACGCCGCCAGGGGCCATCATCATCATCGCGATCTACACCAACACCTCCACCGTCTTCACCAACATCTCCATCACCTTCCCCCATCTATATCCAGCGGTCCACTCTCCCGCAACCCGCTGTACCCTCTACTTGAACGTGGTGCTTTATGCTTCATATTATTATCCAATGATGTGTTGCCATCCTATGATGTCTGAGTAGATTTTTGTTGTCCTATCGGTGATTGATGAATTGCTATAATTGGTTTGAGTTGCATGTTTTATTATTGGTGCTATCCTGTTGTGCCCTCCGTGTCGCGCAAGCGTGAGGGATCCCCGCTGTAGGGTTTGCAATATGTTTATGATTTGCTTATGGTGGGTGTCATGAGTGACAGAAGCACAGACCCGAGGAAGTAGGTTGTTTGCATATGGGATAAAAGGGGACTTGATACTTTAATGCTATGGTTGGGTTTTACCTTAATGAATCTTTAGTAGTTGCAGATGCTTGCTAGAGTTCCAATCATATGTGCATATGATCCAAGTAGAGAAAGTATGTTAGCTTATGCCTCTCCCTCAAATAGAATTGCAATTGATTACCGGTCTAGTAACATAGTCAATTGCCTAGGGATAATTCCAAAACTCCTACCACCACTTTTCCACACTCGCTATATTTACTTTATTGCATCTTTACCTAAACAGCCCCTAGCTTTTATTTACGTGCTCTTTATTATCTTGCAAACCTATCCAACAACACCTACAAAGTACTTCTAGTTTCATACTTGTTCTAGGTAAAGCGAACGTCAAGCGTGCGTAGAGTTGTATCGGTGGTCGATAGAACTTGAGGGAATATTTATTCTACCTTTAGCTCCTCGTTGGGTTCGACACTCTTACTTATCGAAAACTGTTGCGATCCCCTACACTTGTGGGTTATCAGGGCACAACCCACCATGGCACGCCAGCACCCCCCCCAGGCGCGCCCAGGTGGGTGCTGCCCACCAGGTGGCCCCGCTGACCTCCAAACCGACGCCATAAAATCCCATATTTCCAGAAAAATCAGGGAAAAAAATTTATCGTGTTTCACGAGACGGAGCCGCTGCCAAGCCCTGTTCTTCCTCGGGAGGGCAGATCTATAGTCCATTTGGGGCTCCGGAGAGGGGGATCTTTGATCTTCGTCATCACCAACACATCTCCATCACCAATTGCATGATGCTCCCCACCGGGAGTGAGTAATTCCTTCGTAGGCTCGCAGGTCGATGAGGAGTTGGATGAGATTCATCAAGTAATCAAGTTAGTTTTGTTAGGGCTTGATCCCTAGTATCCACTATGTTCTGAGATTGATGTTGCTATGACTTTTCCATGCTTAATGCTTGTCACTTTGGGCCCGGGTGCCATGATTTCAGATCTGTACCATTTATGTTATCACCATTATATCCATCTTCTAGATCCAATCGTACAAGTTATAGTCACCTACTACGTGTTATGATCCGGCAACCCCGGAGTGACAATAATCGGGACCACTCCCGGTGATGACCGTAGTTTGAGGAGTTCATGTATTCACCGTGTGTTAATGCTTTGTTCCGGTTCTCTATTAAAAGGAGGCTTTAAAATCCCTTAGTTTCCAATAGGACCCCGCTACCATGTGAGGGTAGGACAAAAGATGTCATGCAAGTTCTTTCCATAAGCACGTATGACTATTTACCGAATACATGACTACATTATATTTATGAACTGGAGCTAGTGTCGTATCGCCCTAGGTTATAAGTGTCTCATGATGAATATCATCCAATGAGTCGCCGATCCAATGCCTACAAATTTATCATATATTGTTCTTGCTAAGTTACTACTGTTAGTACTGCTATCTTTACTGCTACAATATCACTCCTATCACTGTTACCATTACTGTTGCTACTGCTGCTATCATCAAAACTATCATACTACTGTACTACTAATCACTTTGTTGTAGATAATTAATCTCCAGGTGTGGTTGAATTGACAATTCAGTTGCTAATAAATTCAAATATTCTTTGGCTCCCATTGTGTTAAATCTATAAATTTGGGTTGAATACTCTACCCTCGAAAACTGTTGCAATCCCCTATACTTGTGAGTTATCAGTATGGTGATACCGATGATCGAATCTCGGGAAAGTAACATACCGATGACAAAGGGAACAACATATGTTGTTATGCGGTTTGATCGATAAAGATCTTCATAGAATATGTACGAGCCAATATGAGCATCCAGGTTCCGCTATTGGTTATTGACTGGAGATGTGTCTCGATCATGTCTACATAGTTCTCGAACCCGTAGGGTCCACACGCTTAACGTTCGATGAGGATATGTATTATGAGTTATGTGTTTTGATGACCGAAGTTTGTTCGGAGTCCCGATGAGATCATGGATGTGACGAGGAGTCTCGAAATGGTCAGGACATAAAGATTGATATATTGGACCATGTTATTCGGACACCGGAAGTGTTCCGGGAAGTTTCGGGTAAAACCGGAGTGCCGGAGGGGTTACCGGAACCCCCTAATAACCCACAAGTATAGCGTATTGCAACAGTTTTTGAGGGTAGAGTATTCAACCCAAATTTATTGATTCGACGCAAGGGGAGCCAAAGAATATTCCTAAGTATTAGCAGCTGAGTTGTCAATTCAACCACACCTGAAAGACTTAATATCTGTAGCAAAGTATTTAGTTGAAAAGTAGTATGGAAGTAACAGTAACGGTGGCAAAAGTAATAGTAGCAGTTTTGTAGTAATCGTAACCGTGGCAACAGAGAAGTAACTAAGCAAAGATCAATATGTGAAAAGCTCGTAGGCAATGGATCAGTGATGGATAATTATGTCGGATGCTACTCCTCATGCAACAGTTATAACATAGGGTGACACAGAACTAGCTCCAGTTCATCAATGTAATGTAGGCATGTATTCCAGCGGGGTCCTATTGGAAACTAAGGATATTAAGGCCTCCTTTTAATAGAGTACATGACCAAAGCATTAACACTTAGTGAATACATGAACTCCTCAAACTACAGTCATCATCAGGAGTGGTCCCGATTATTGTCACTTCGGGGTTGCCGGATCATAACACATAGTAGGTGACTATTGACTTGCAAGATAAGATCAAGAACTCACATATATTCATTGAAACATAATAAGTTTAGATCTGAATTCATGGCACTCGGGCCCTAGTGACAAGCATTAAGCATGGCAAAGTCATAGCAACATCAATCTTAGAACATAATGGGATACTATGGATCAAACCCTAACAATACTAACTCAATTACATGGTAAATCTCATCCAACCCATCACCGTCCAGCAAGCCTATGATGGGATTACTCACGCACGGCGGTGAGCATCATGAAGTTAGTGATGGAGGATGGTTAATAATGATGATGGCGACAGATTCCCCTTTCCGGAGCCCCGAACGGACTCCAGATCAGCCCTCCTAAGGAAGATTAGGGTTTGGCGGCGGCTCCATATCGTAAAACGTGAGGAATCCTTCTCTCTGATTTTTTTCTCCCTGAAAGTGAATATATGGAGTTGGGGTTGAGGTCGGTGGAGTCCCAGGGGGCCCATGAGGCAGGGGGAGCGCCCCAGGGGGCGCGCCCTGCACCCTCGTGGACAGGGTGTGGGCCCCCTGACGTAGATTCTTTTGCCAATATTTTTAATTCCAAAACATGTCTCTGTGGATTTTCAGGTCATTCCAAGAACTTTTATTACTGCACAAAAATAACACCATGGTAGTTCTGCTGAAAACATTGTCAGTCCGGGTTAGTTCCATTCAAATCATGCAAGTTAGAGTCCAAAACAAGGGCAAAATTGTTTGGAAAAGTAGATACGTTGGATACGTATCAACTCCCCCAAGCTTAAACATTTGCTTGTCCTCAAGCAATTCAGTTGACAAACTGAAAGTGATAAAGAAAAACTTTTACAAACTCTGTTTGATCTTTATTGCAAATATGTAAAGCCAGCATTCAAGTTTTCAGCAAAGATTATGAACTAACCACATTCACAATAACATTTAGGTCTCACATTTAGTCATATCAATGGCATAATCAACTAGCGAGCAATAATAATAAATCTCGTATGACAACACTTTCTCAAAACAATCATAGTATGATATAACAAGATGGTATCTCGCTAGCCCTTTTTGAGACCGAAAAACATAAATGCAGAGAACCCCTAAAGATCAAGGACTGACCAAACATTGTAATTCATGGCAAAAGAGATCCAGTCATAGTCATACTCAATGTAAATTAATAGCAATGCATGCAAATGAAAGCGGTGCTCTACAACTAGTGCTTTTTAATAAGAGGATGATGACTCAACATAGAAGTAAATAGGTAGGCCCTTCGCAGAGGGAAGCAGGGATTTGCAGAGGTGCCAGAGCTCGAGTTTTGAAACAGAGAAGAATAATATTTTGAGCGGCATACTTTCATTGTCAACATAATAACCAAGAGATCTCGATATCTTCCATGCTAAATACATTATAGGCGGTTCCCAAACAGAATGGTAAAGTTTATACTCCCCCACCACCAACGAACATCAATCCATGGCTGGCCCGAAACAATGGGTGTCGTCCAACTAACAACAATCCTGGGGGAGTTTTGTTTGCATTTTTTGATTTGATTTGAGCATGGGACTCGGCATCCCGGTTACCGGCCATTTTCTCGTGAATGATGAGCGGAGTCCACTCATCGTGAGAATAACCCACCTAGCATGGAAGATATAGACAACCCTAGTTGATACATGAGCTATTCGAGCATACAAAACAGAATTTCATTTGAAGGTTTAGAGTTTGGCACATACAAATTTACTTGGAACCGCAGCTAGATACCGCATATAGGAAGGTATGGTGGACTCATATGGAATAACTTTGGGGTTTATGGAAGTGGATGCACAAGCAGTATTCCCGCTTAGTATAAGTGAAGGATAGAAAGAGACTGGGAAGCGACCAACTAGAGAGCGACAACAGTCATGAACATGCATTAAGATTAATCAACAAGGAGTGCAAGCATGAGTAGGATATAAATCACCATGAACATAAATATCGTGGAGGCTGTGTTGGTTTTGTTTCAACTACATGCGTGAACATGTGCCAAGTCAAGCCACTCGAATCATTCAAAGGAGGATACCACCCTATCATACCACATCACAACCATTTTAAGACCATGTTGGCACGCAAGGTAAACCATTATAAACTCCTAGCTAATTAAGAATGGCATGAGCAACTATAATCTCTAATTGTCATTGCAAACATGTTTCACCCATAATAGGCTAAATCAGGAACGGTGGACTAATCATATTTACAAAAACAAGATAGGTCGAGTTCATACCAGCTTCTCTCATCTCAATTAGTCCATTAAATATCGTCATTATTGCCTTTCACTCGCACGACCGAACGGTGTGGATAATATAATAGTGCACGTGCATTGGACTAAGCTAGAATCTGCAAGCATTTAATACAAAGGAGAAGACAAGGTAATGTGGGCTCTTGGTTAGGTAAACAATAATGCATATGAGAGCCACTCAACATTTTCATCATGGTCTTCTCCTCTCGATCCCGAAAGAAAAGAAAAGAAATAAAACTATTTACACGGGAAAGCTCCCAACAAGCAAAAGAAGAACGAGAAATCTTTTTGGGTTTTCTTTTAATACTACTACTACAAGGATGGAAAGTAAACTAGCTAAAGGCTACAACTATTTTTTTTGTTTTTTCTTGAGGTTTTTCAAACACACAAGAAGAAAGCAAGAAAAGAAAATAAACTAGCATGCATAGTACAATGAAAAAGTATGAGCACCGACAACTAGCATGAGTGTGTGAACAAGAATGCAATGTCGGTGAGAAATACGTACTCCCCCAAGCTTAGGCTTTTGGACTAAGTTGGTCTATGGCCATGTATCGAAGCTACTCCCTCTGGTGTACTGTGGAGGGTCCTTAGGGCGCCAATGGTTAGCGATCTCCTCCGGATCCCACTGATAAACAGACTGTCAATATGGGTCGAGTGGTGGCACAGGCTCAGGCTCTGGGACCTGTGTCAGCCTCTAGTATGCATAAATGGCCTCGGGCAAGATGAGGTACATGCCTGAAAGTATGTTAAACAAAGAAGGTGCAGGCAAGGTAATAGTCTCACAGTGAGTTTTATCAAATATCAAGTTATACTTAAGCATCTTCTTATTATTTTTAACAATAAACTCATGTGCTACCATACTCTTATAATCTAGAAAATTAGGTTCCAACAACTTTTCCTCTTTCTCATAATGCCTAATAGGTATCTCAAATTGGTTAGCAAGGCGTGAAGCAAAGATACCGCTGAAGATGGGGCCCTTTGTACAGTTTAGACTTAACCGTTTAGCAACAATAGCGCCTAAACTGAAGGTTGTATCATGAAACAAAGCACGACGCAAAATAACAAGGTCAGGAGCACTAAGGTTTCCACTGTTCCTGCGACCAATTAAGCATCTGCTAGCAAATATCATAAAGTAACGTAGGGCAGGAAAGTGTATACTAGTAGTTTTCATATGAAACTTTCCTTGTTTCTCCTACAACAATTCTATCAATAAATCCATCCACATCGCTAGGATGTGGCTCCTCGATGCTGCCCATAAAGGGTAGCTTGCAAACCAATCAAAAATCATGGAGTGACACCTCCTTAATCTCATCATATAAGTGAAACTCCACTGAAGGTGGTGATTTCTTAGCATGAAAATAAAAATTTTGCATGAAAATATTAGTGAGTAGGAGATACTGTTCGCACTGGTCGTGGAGGAAGTCGGTGAGGCCTGCATTCTCAGCCAAGTAATAAAAGTCGTCGTAAATTCCGGCGGCCTTCAAGACACAAGGCCATTCAGATGGCCGGACCTCTGCTGTGCGAGGAAGATTGTATTTGGGATTTTTATTCTCCTCATTATGCTTATCCTTCGAGCTTCGGCTCGAGGAGCCCCTCAATAAATCTCTTCATCATTTTCTTTCTCTGAAAAATTTCTGAAATTTTTAGTGACTCAAAATAAAAGTGAACCAAACTCGACAAGATTGATAGCAACTACTCCCACAAGTGCCTAGAGACTATATTATGCATTAAAACTACTTGGGACCATATAAATTTGACATGCAAGCTCAAGAATAGGGTCACCTCAGCATCAAAAATTGGCAATAAATAAAGCACTAGAACAAAAACTTATTTGACCATTGGAGGAGTCGCATACCGAAGAACAATCCCCCAAAACAGTTTTGTGAATGGAGCTTTGAGCAAGGAGATCAAAAACGGCAGCAAGATGAGCTAGAACCCGGGTTTGAGCTATGGGAGGATTTTTTCTGGAGGAAGACGAAGTGAGTGGGTGCAGGAATAAGTGGAGGGGGTCCACATGGGGCCCATGAGGCAGGGGGCGCGCCCTGTGCCCTCGTGGACAAATGGTGCCCCCTGGTGTTTTCTCAGTGCCAGAAATTCTTAAATATTCTACAAAGAATCATACTTTATTTTCAGGTCATTTGGAGAACTTTTATTTTCAGGGTATTTTTTATTGCATGGATAATTCAGAAAACAGACAGAAAAATACTACTTTTGCTTTATTATATCTAAATAACACAAAGTAAAAGGAGGGTACAGAGAGTTGTGCTTTCTAACTTCATCCATCTCATGGTTATCAAAAGGAATACACTAACAAGGTTGATCAAGTCTTGTTAACAAACTTCTTCCGAATAACATAAAACTGGAGAATTTTTGAATAACACTAGGTTA
This sequence comes from Triticum dicoccoides, assembly GCF_002162155.2. Lineage (NCBI taxonomy): Eukaryota > Viridiplantae > Streptophyta > Magnoliopsida > Poales > Poaceae > Triticum > Triticum dicoccoides. Next base: position 462,247,845 of record NC_041389.1, read on the forward strand.
CCTCAACGGGGATATGCATGTCCCCAACAATAAGAATATTATATTTCTTTTTGGCAGTAGGAAGAGGGAATTCAAAACCTCCAATAGTAATCGTTGAAAATTTTCCAACAGAATTTATACTATGAACTTGAGGTTGTTTCCTCGGGAAGTGTACCGTATGCTCATTGCCATTAACATAAAAAGTGACATTGCCTTTGTTGCAATCAATAACATCCCCTACAGTATTTAGAAAAGATCTACCAAGGATGATCGACATACTGTCGTCCTCGGGAATATCAAGAATAAGAAAGTCCGTTAAAATAGTAACGTTTGCAACCACAACAGGCACATCCTCACAAATACCGACGGGTATAGCAATTGATTTATCGGCCATTTGCAAAGAGATTCTAGTGGTTGTCAACTTATTCAAATCAAGTCTACGATATAAAGAGAGAGGCATAACACTAACACCGGCTCCAAGATCACATAAAGCAGTTTTAACATAGTTTCTTTTAATGGAGCATGGTATAGTTGGTACTCCTTTATCTCCTAGTTTCTTTGGTATTCCACCCTTAAAAGTGTAATTAGCAAGCATGGTGGAAATTTTAGCTTCCGGTATCTTTCTTTTATTTGTAACAATATCTTTCATATACTTAGCATATGGATTCATTTTAAGCATATCAGTCAAACGCATACGCAAAAATATAGGTCTAATCATTTCAGCAAAGTGCTCAAAATCCTCATCATCCTTTTCTTGGATGGCTTAGGAGGAAAAGGCATGGGTTTCTGAACCCATGGTTCTCTTTATTTACCGTGTTTCCTAGCAACGAAGTCTCTCTTATCATAAGGTTGATTCTTTGATTGTGGGTTATCAAGATCAACAGCATGTTCAATCTCTACATCATTGTTATTACTAGGTTGAGCATCAACATGAACATCATCATTAACATTATCACTAGGTTCATGTTCATTACCAGATTGTGTTTCAGCATCAGAAATCAAAATATCATTGGGATTCTCAGGTGTGTCTATAACAGGTTCACTAGAAGCATGCAAAGTGCTATATTTTTTCTTTTTCTTCTTCTTAGAAGGACTAGGTGCATCAACGTTAGTTCTCTGAGAATCTTGCTCAACTCTCTTAGGATGGCCCTCAGGATACAAAGGTTCCTAGGTCATTCTACCACCCCTAGTAATAACTCTAACAACATTATCATTTTTCTTATTATTTAATTCATTTAAGAAATCATCTTGTGCCTTAAGTACTTGTTCTACTTGAGTGGTAAGCATAGGTGCATGTTTACTAATAAGCTTAAGGTCACCTTTAACTCTAGACATATAATCACTCAAGTGTTCAATCATATAAACATTACGTTTCAATTATCTTCCGAGATAAGCATTGAAGTTTTCTTGTTTAACAATAAAATTATCAAACTCATCCAAGCATTGGCTAGCAGACTTATAACAAGGGATATCACCTTCATCAAATCTATAGAGAGAATTTACCTTTACTACCTGTGTCGGGTTATCAAGACCATGTATTTGTTCAATAGGTGGTAAATTCTTAACATATTCAGCTTTAATACCTTTTTCTTTCATAGATTTCTTTGCCTCTTGCATATCTTCAGGACTGAGAAATAGAATACCCCTTTTCTTCGGAGTTGGCTTAGGAGTTGGTTCGGGAAGTGTCCAATCATTATCATTGCACAATATATTATTCAATAGAAATTCAGCTTGCTCAACAGGTCTTTCCCTGAAAACATAGCCATCACAACTATCCAGGTGGTCTCTGGAAGCATCGGTTAGTCCATTATAAAAGATATCAAGTATTTCATTTTTCTTGAGAGGATGATTAGGCAAAGCATTAAGTAATTGGAGAAGCCTCCCCCAAGCTTGTGGGAGACTCTCTTCTTCAATTTGCACAAAATTATGTATTTCCTTTAGGGCAGCTTGTTTCGTATGAGCGGGGAAATATTTGGCAGAGAAGTAATAAATCATATCCTGGGGACTACGCACACAACCAGGAGCAACATAATTAAACCATATTTTAGCATCACCCTTTAATGAGAATGGAAACATTTTAAGGATATAATAATAGCGGATTTTTTCCTCATGAGTAAATAGGGTGGCTATATCATTCAATTTAGTGATATGTGCCACAACAGTTTCAGATTCATAGCCATAAAAAGGATCAGATTCAACCAAAGTAATTAACTCAGGATCGACAGAGAAATCATAATCCTTATCAGAAATACAGATAGGTGAAGTAGCAAAAACAGGGTCATATTTCATTCTAGCATTCAAAGACTTATCTTTCAGCTTAGCTAACAGTTTCTTAAGATCATATCTATCTTTGCAAGCAAAAAGGTCTCTAGCAGTTTCTTCATCCATAACATAACCCTCAGGCATATCAGGCAATTCATATCTAGGGGGAGAATCTTCATCATCACTTTCATCAATATTATCAGTTTTAATAATTTCATTCTCTCTAACCCAAGCAAGTTGTTCATCAAGAAATTCACCTAATGGCATAGTGTTATCAAGCATAGAAGTAGTACCATCATAAGCATCATGCATAGCAGAAGTGGCATCATCTATAACATGCGACATATTAGAATCAATAGGAGGTGCAGGTGTCGCGAGTTTACTCAAAACAGAAGGTCAATCAAGTGGAGAGCTAAATGGCAGTTCCTTACCTCCCCTTGTGGTTGAGGGGAAAATCTTGGTTCTTTCATCTTTCAAGTTCCTCATAGTGATCAACAGATATAAATCCCAAGTGACTCAAAGAATAGAGCTATGCTCCCCGGCAACAGCGCCAGAAAATAGTCTTGATAACCCACAAGTATAGGGGATCGCAACAGTTTCCGAGGGTAGAGTATTCAACCCAAATTTATTGATTCGACATAAGGGGAGCCAAAAAATATTATCAAGTATTAGCAGCTGAGTTGTCAATTCAACCACAGTTGAAATACTTAATATCTGTAGCAAAGTATTTAGTAGCAAAGTAGTATGGAAGTAACGGTAACGGTGGCAAAGTAAGAGTAGCAGTTTTGTAGTAATCGTAACAGTGGCAATGGAGAAGTAACTAAGCAAAGATCAATATGTGAAAAGCCCGTAGGGAATGGATCAGTGATGGATAATTATGTCGGCTGCGATTCCTCATGCAACAGTTATAACATAGGGTGACACAGAACTAGCTCCAGTTCATCAATGTAACGTAGGCATGTATTCCGAATATATTCATACGTGCTTATGGAACAGAACTTGCATGACATCTTTTGTCCTACCCTCCCGTGATAGCGGGGTCCTATTGGAAACTAAGTGTTATTAAGGCCTCCTTTTAATAGGGTATTAGACCAAAGCATTAACACTTGGTGAATACATGAACTCCTCAAACTACAGTCATCACCGGGAGTGGTCCCGATTATTGTCACTTCGGGTTGCCGGATGATAACACATAGTAGGTGACTATTGACTTGCAAGATAAGATCAAGAACTCAATATATTCACGGAAACATAATAAGTTCAGATCTGAGATCATGGCACTCGGTGTTGGGGAACGTAGTACTTTCAAAAAAAATCCTACGCACACGCAAGATCATGGTGATGCATAGCAATGAGAGGGGAGAGTGTAGTCCACGTACCCTCATAGGCCGTAAGCGGAAGCGTTAGCAGAACGCGCTTGATGTAGTCATACATCTTCACGATTCGACCGATCCAAGTACCGAACGTACGACACCTCCGAGTTCAGCACATGTTCAGCTCGATGATGTCCCGCAAACTCTGATCCAGCAGAGCTTCATGGGAGAGTGTCGTCAGCATGACGGCGTGGTGGCAGTGATGATGTTGCTACCAACGAGGGCTTCGCCTAAGCACCGCTACGATATGATCGAGGTGGAATATGGTGGAGGGGGGCACCGCACACGGCTGGAATAGATCAATAGATCAACTTGTGTCTCTAGAGGTGCCCCCTGCCCCGTATATAAAGGAGAAAGGGGGGAGGCGGCCGACCAGGAGGAGGGCATGCCAAGGGGGGGGGGGTCCTACTCCCACCGGGAGTAGGACTCCTCTTTTCCTTGTAGGAGTAGGAGAAGGGAAGGAAGGGAGAGAGGAGAGGAAGGAAATGGGGGCGCTGCCCCCCCTCCTTGTCCAATTCGGACAAGAGGGGGAGGGGGCAGGCGGCCTGCCCTGGCCGCCCCTCCTCTTCTCCACTAGGGCCCATGAGGCCCAATAAACCCCCCGAGGGATTCTGATAACCCCACGGTTCTCCGGTATATGCCCGAACTCACTCGGAACACTTCCAAAGTCCAAACTAGTCACCCAATATATCGATCTTTATGTCTCGACCATTTTGAGACTCCTCATCATGTCCTTGATCATATCCGGGACTCCGAACTATCTTCGGTACATCAAAACCCATAAACTCATAATACCGATCGTTATCGAACTTTAAGCGTGCGGACCCTACGGGTTCGAGAACTATGTAGACATGACCGAGACACGTTTCCGGTCAATAACCAATAGTGGAACCTAGATGCTCATATTGATTCGCACATATTCTATGAAGATCTTTATCGGTCAAACCGCATAACAACATACATTGTTCCCTTTGTCATCGGTTTGTTACTTACCAGTGATTCGATCATCGGTATCTCAATACCTAGTTCAATATCATTACTGGCAAGTCTCTTTACTCGTTATGTAATACATCATCTCGCAACTAACTCGTTAGTCACATTGCTTGCAAGGATTATAGTGATGTGCATTACCGAGAGGGCCCAGAGATACCTCTCCGACAATCGGAGTGACAAATCCTAATCTCGAAATACGCTAACCCAACAAGTACCTCCGGAGACAACTGTAGAGCACCTTTATAATCACCCAGTTACATTGGGACATTTGGTAGCACACAAAGTGTTCCTCCGGTAAACGGGAGTTGCATAATCTCATAGTCATAGGAACATGTATAAGTCATGAAGAAAGCAATAGCAACATATTAAACGATCAAGTGCTAAGCTAACAGAATGGGTCAAGTCAATCACATCATTCTCCTAATAATGTGATTTCATTAATCAAATAACAACTGATGTCTATGGTTAAGAAACTTAACCATCTTTGATTAACGAGCTAGTCAAGTAGAGGCATACTAGTGACATTTTGTTTGTCTATGTATTCACACATGTATTATGTTTCCGGTTAATACAATTATAGCATGAATAATAAACATTTATCATGATATGAGGAAATAAATAATAACTTTATTATTGCCTCTAGGGCATATTTCCATCAGTCTCCCACTTGCACTAGAGTCAATAATCTAGATTACACGGTAATGATTTTAACACCCATGGAGTCTTGGTGTTGATCATGTTTTGCTCGTGGAACAGGCTTAGTCAACGTGTCTGCAACATTCAGATCCGTATGTATCTTGCAAATCTCTATGTCTCCCACCTGGACTTGATCCCGGTGGAATTGAAGCGTCTCTTGATGTGCTTGGTTCTCTTGTGAAATCTGGATTCCATTGCCAAGGCAATTGCACCAGTATTGTCACAAATTATTTTCATTGGACCCAATGCACTAGGTATGACACCTAGATCTGATATGAACTCCTTCATTTGCTGCTTCCGAAGCAGCTATGTATTCAGCTTCACAAGTAGATCCCGCCACGACACTTTGTTTAGAACTACACTAACTGACAGCTCCACCGTTCAATATAAACACGTATCCGGTTTGTGATTCAGAATCATCCAGATCAGTGTCAAAGCTTGCATCGACGTAACCATTTATGACTAGCTCTTTGTCACCTCCATAAACGAGAAACCTATGCTTAGTACTTTTCAGGTATTTCAGGATGTTCTTGACCGCTGTCCAGTGATCCACTCCTGGATTACTTTGGTACCTCCCTGCTAAACTAATAGCAAGGCACACATCAGGTCTGGTACACAGCATTGCATACATGATAGAGCCTATGGCTGAAGCATAGGGAACATCTTTCATTTTCTCTCTATCTTCTGCAGTGGTCGGGCATTGAGTCTTACTCAACTTGACACCTTGTAATACAGGCAAGAACCCTTTCTTTGCTTGATACATTTTGAACTTCATCAAAACTTTATCAAGGTATGTGCTTTGTGAAAGTCCTATTAAGCGTCTTGATCTATCTCTATTGATCTTGATGCCCAATATATAAGAAGCTTCACCGAGGTCTTTCATTGAAAAACTTTTATTCAAGTATCCTTTTATGATATCCAGAAATTATATATCATTTCCAATCAACAATATGTCATCCACATATAATATTAGAAATGCTACTGAGCTCCCACTCACTTTCTTGTAAATACAGGCTTCTCCAAAAGTCTGTATAAAACCATATGCTTTGATCACACTATCAAAGCGTTTATTCCAACTCCGAGAGGCTTGCACCAGTCCATAAATGGATCGCTGGAGCTTGCACACTTTGTCAGCACCTTTCGGATCGACAAAACCTTCTGGTTGCATCATATACAACTATTCTTCCAAAAATTCATTCAGGAATGCAGTTTTGACATACATTTGCCAAATTTCATAATCATAAAATGCAGCAATTGCTAACATGATTCGGAAAGTCTCATTGTAGTCAACCCCTTGAACTTGTTGAAAACCTTTCGCAACAAGTCAAGCTTTGTAGATAGTAACATTACCATCAGCGTCAGTCTTCTTCTTGAAGATCCATTTATTCTCGATGGCTTGCCGATCATCGGCAAGTCAACCAAAGTCCAAACTTTGTTCTCATACATGGATCCCATCTCAGATTTCATGGCTTCAAGCCATTTTGCGAAATCTGGGCTCATCATCGCTTCTTCATAGTTCGAGGGTTTGTCATGGTCAAGTAACATGACTTCTAGAATAGGATTACCATACCACTCTGGTGTGGATCTTACTCTGGTTGACCTACGAGGTTCGGTAGTAACTTGATCTGAAGTTTCATGATCATCATCATTAGCTTCCTCACTAATTGGTGTAGGAGTCACAGGAACAAATTTCTGTGATGAACTACTTTCCAATAAGGGAGCAGGTACAGTTACCTCATCAAGTTCTACTTTCCTCCCACTCACTTCTTTCGAGAGAAACTCCTTCTCTAGAAAGGATCCAAATTTAGCAAGAAATGTCTTGCCTTCGGATCTGTGATAGAAGGTGTATCCAACAGTCTCCTTTGGGTATCCTATGAAGACACATTTCTCCGATTTGGGTTCGAGCTTATCAGGTTGAAGTTTTTTCACATAAGCATCGCAGACCCAAACTTTAAGAAACGACAACTTTGGTTTCTTGCCAAACCACAGTTCAAAAGGCGTTGTCTCAAAGGATTTCGATGGTGCCCCATTTAATGTGAATGCAGTCGTCTCTAAAGCATAACCCTAAAACGATAGCGGTAAATCAGTAAGAAACATCATAGATCGCACCATATCTAGTAAAGTACGATTACGACGTTCAGACACACCATTATGTTGTGGTGTTCCGGGTGGCGTGAGTTGTGAAACTATTCCGCGTTGTTTCAAATGTAGACCAAACTCGTAACTCAAATATTCTCCTCCATGATCAGATCGTAGAAACTTTATTTTCTTGTTACGATGATTTTCCACTTCACTCTGAAATTCTTTGAACTTTTCAAATGTTTCAGACTTATGTTTCATTTAGTAGATATACCCATATCTGCTCAAATCATCTGTGAAGGTGAGAAAATAACGATACCCGCTGCGAGCCTCAATATTCATTGGACCACATACATCAGTATGTATAATTTCCAATAAATCTGTTGCTCTCTCCATAGTTCCGGAGAACGGCGTTTTAGTCATCTTGCCCTTGAGGCATGGTTTGCAAGTACCAAGTGATTCATAATCAAGTGATACCAAAAGTCCATCAGTATGAAGTTTCTTCATGCGCTTTACACCAATATGACCCAAACGACAGTGCCACAAATAAGTTGCACTATCGTTATCAACTCTGTATATTTTGGCTTCAACATTATGAATTGTGTATCACTACTATCGAGATTCAACAAAAATAGACCACTCTTCAAGGGTGCATGACCATAAAAGATATTTTTAATATAAATAGAACAACCATTATTCTCTGATTTAAATGAATAACCGTCTCGCATCAAGCAAGATCTAGATATAATGTTCATGCTCAACGCTGGCACCAAATAACAACTATTCAGGTCTAAAACTAATCCCGAAGGTAGATGTAGAGGTATCATGCCGACTGCGATCACATCGACTTTGGAACCATTTCCCACGCACATCGTCATCTCGTCCTTAGCCAATCTCCGCTTAATACGTATTTCCTGTTCGAGTTGCAAATATTAGCAATAGAACCAGTATCAAATACCCAGGTGCTACTGCGAGCATTAGTAAGGTACACATCGATAACATGTATATCACATATACCTTTGTTCACCTTGCCATCCTAATTATCCGCCAAATACTTGGGGCAGTTCCGCTTCCAGTGACCTGCCCCTTTGTAGTAGAAGCACACAATCTCAAGCTTAGGTCCAGACTTAGGTTTCTTCTCCTGATCGGCAACTTGCTTGCCGTTCTTCTTGAAGTTCCCCTTCTTCTTCCCTTTACCCTTTTTCTTGAAACTGGTGGTCTTGTTGACCATCAACACTTGATGCTCCTTCTTGATTTCTACCTCTGCAGCTTTTAGCATCGCGAAGAGCTCGGGAATATTCTTGTTCATCCCTTGCATATTATAGTTCATCACGAAGCTCTTGTAGCTTGGTGGAAGTGATTGAAGAATTCTGTCAATGACAGTATCATTAGGAAGATTAACTCCCACTTGAATCAAGTGATTATTATACCCAGACATTTTGAGTATATGTTCACTGACAGAACTATTCTCCTCCATCTTGCAGCTATAGAACTTATTGGAGACTTCATATATCTCAATCCGGGCATTTTATTGAAATATTAACTTCAACTGCTAGAACATTTCATATGCTCCATGGCGTTCAAAACATCGTTGAAGTCCCGGTTCTAAGCCGTAAAGCATGGCACACTGAACTATCGAGTAGTCATCAACTTTGCTCTGCCAGACGTTCACAACATCTGCAGTTGCATCTGCAGCAGGCCTGGCACCCAGCGGTGCTTCCAGGACGTAATTATTGTGTGCAGCAATGAGGATAATCCTCAAGTTACGGACCCAGTCTGTGTAATTGCTACCATCATCTTTCAACTTTGCTTTCTCAAGAAACGCATTAAAATTCAACGGAACAACAGCACGGGCCATCTATCTACAACAACATAGACAAGCAAAATACTAACAGGTACTAAGTTCATGATAAATTAAAGTTCAATTAATCATATTACTTAAGAACTCCCACTTAGATAGACATCCCTCTAATCATCTAAGTGATCACGTGATCCAAATCAACTAAACCATGTCCGATCATCACGTGAGACGGAGTAGTTTTCAATGGTGAACATCACTATGTTGATCATATCTACTATATGATTCACGCTCGACCTTTCGGTCTCAGTGTTCCGAGGCCATATCTGCATATGCTAGGCTCGTCAAGTTTAACTAGAGTATTCCGCGTGTGTAAAAATGTGTTACACCCGTTGTATTTGAACGTAGAGCTTATCACAGCCGATCATCACGTGGTGTCTCGGCACGAAGAACTTTCGCAATGGTGCATACTCAGGGAGAACACTTATACCTTGAAATTTAGTGAGAGATCATCTTATAATGCTACCGTCAATCAAAGCAAAATAAGATGCATAAAGGATAAACATCACATGCAATCAATATAAGTGATATGATATGGCCATCATCATCTTGTGCTCGTGATCTCCATCTCCGAAGCACCGTCATGATCACCATCGTCACCGGCGCGACACCTTGATCTTCATTGTAGCATCGTTGTCGTCTCGCCAACTATTCCTTCTACGACTATCGCTACCGCTTAGTGATAAAGTAAAGAATTACAGGGCGATTGCATTGCGTACAATAAAGCGACAACCATATGGCTCCTGCCAGTTGCCGATAACTCTGTTACAAAACATGATCATCTCATACAATAAAATTTAGCATCATGTCTTGACCATATCACATCACATCATGCCCTGTGATACATCTCCAACGTATCTATAATTTTTGATTGCTCCATGCTACTTTATCTACTGTTTTGGACTATATTGGGCTTTATTTTCCACTTTTATATTACTTTTGGGACTAACCTATTAACCGGAGGCCCACCCCAGAATTGTTGTTTTTTTCCTTTTTCAGTATTCCGAAGATACAGAATATCAAACGGAGTCCAAACGGAATGAAACCTTCGGGATCGTGATTTTCCAACCGAACGTGATCTAGGAGACTTGGACCCTACTCCAAGAAGTTTCCGAAGAGGTCACGAGGGTGGAGGGTGCCCCCCTGGGCATGCCCCCCTACCTCATGGGCCCCTCGGAGCTCCACCGACATACTTCTTCCTCCTATATATACCTATGTATCCCCGAACGATCAGAACAGGAGCCAAAAACCTAATTCCAACGCCGCAACCTTCTGTATCCACGAGATCCCATCTTGGGGCCTGTTCCGGAGCTCCGCCGGAGGGGGCATCCACCATGGAGGGCTTCTACATCATCCCCATAGCCCCTCCGATGAAGTGTGAGGTGTTTACTTCAGACCTTCGGGTCCATAGCTAGTAGCTAGATGGCTTCTTCTCTCTTTTTGGATCTCGATCCAATGTTCTCCCCCTCTCTCGTGGAGATCTATTCGATGTAATCTTGTTTTTGCGGTGTGTTTGTTGAGACCGACGAATTGTGGTTTATGATCCAGTATTATCTATGGAAAATATTTGATTCTTCTCTGAATTCTTTTATGTATGATTGAGTTATCTTTGCAAGTCTCTTCGAATTATCTTTTGGGTTTGGCCAACTAGATTGGTAGTTCTTGCAATGGGAGAAGTGCTTAGCTTTGGGTTCAATCTTGCGGTGTCCTTACTCAGTGACAGAAAGAGTTGCAAGGCACGTATTGCATTGTTGCCATCGAGGATAACAAGATGGGGTTTTTATCATATTGCATGAATTTATCCCTCTACATCATGTCATCTTGCTTACGGCGTTACTCTGTTTTTACTTAATACTCTAGATGCATGCTAGATAGCGGTCGATGAGTGGAGTAATAGTAGTAGATGCAGAATCGTTTCGATCTACTTATTTTGGAAGTGATGCCTATATACATGATCATTGCCTAGATATACTCATAACTATGCTCAATTCTGTCAATTGCTCAACAGTAATTTGTTCACCCACCATAGAATACTTATGCTCTTGAGAGAAGCCACTAGTGAAACCTATGGCCCCTGGGTCTATTCTCATCATATCAACCTGTATCACTTTATTTACTTGCTTTTTTTTACTTTGCCTTTTACTTTTTACTTTGCATCTATCTATCAAAAATACCAAAAATATTATCTCTATCAGATCTCACTCTCGTAAGTGACCGTGAAGGGATTGACAACCCCTAAGCGTTGGTTGCGAGTTGTTATCGTTTTGTGTAGGTACGAGGGACGTGTGCATGGTCTCCTACTGGATTGATACCTTGGTTCTCAAAAACTGAGGGAAATACTTACGCTACTTTACTGCATCATCCTCTCCTCTACGGCGAAATCCAACGCAGTGCTCAAGAGGTAGCACCCTGGAAAAACAAGTTAGACGTCCTCTACTTTGTTGTTGCAAGTTTTATGTGGCTGCTATAGGCTGAGCAAGAACCGTTCTTACCTACGCATCAAAACCACAACAATATTTCGTCAAGTTAGTGTTGTATTAACCTTCTCAAGGACCGGGCGTAGCCACACTCGGTTCAACTAAAGTTGGAGAAACTGACACCTGCCAGCCATCTATGTGCAAAGCACGTCGGTAGAACCAGTCTCGCGTAAGCGTACGCGTAATATCGGTCTGGGCCACTTCATCCAACAATACCGCCGAACGAAAGTATGACATTCTGGTAAGCAATATGACTTGTATCGCCCACAACTCACTTGTGTTCTACTTGTGCATATAACATCTGCGCATAAACCTGGCTCGGATGCCGCTGTTGGGGAACGTAGTAATTTCAAAAAAATTCCTACGCACACGCAAGATCATGGTGATGCATAGCAACGAGAGGGGAGAGTGTCATCCACGTACCCTCGTATACCGTAAGGGGAAGCATTAGCACAACGTGGTTGATGTAGTCGTACGTCTTCATGATCCGACAGATCCAAGTACCGAACGTACGGCACCACCGAGTTCAGCACACGTTCAGCTCGATGACATCTCGCGAACTTCGATATAGTAGAGCTTCACGGGAGATTTTCATCAACACGACGGCGTGGTGACGGTTATGATGTTGCTACCAACGCAGGGCTTCACCTAAGCACCGCTACGATATGATCGAGGTGGAATATGGTGGAGGGGCACCGCACACGGTTGGAATAGATCAATAGATGAACTTGTGTCTCTAAAGGTGCCCCTCTGCCCCCGAATATAAAGGAGCAAAGGGGAAGGCGGCCGGCCAGGAGGAGGGCGCGCCAAGGGGGGGAGTCCTACTCCCACTGGGCGTAGGACTCCTCTTTTCCTTGTAGGAGTAGGAGAAGGGAAGGAAGGGAGAGAGGAGAGGAAGGAAAGGGGGCGCCGCCCCCCTCCTTGTCCAATTCGGACTAGAGGGGGAGGGGGTGCGCGGCCTGCCCTGGCCGCCTCTCCTCTTCTCCACTAGGGCCCATGAGGCCCAATAAACCCCCCGGGGGGTTCCGATAACCCCCCGGTACTCCGATATATGCCCGAACTCACCCGGAACACCTCCGAAGTCCAAACATAGTCATCCAATATATTGATCTTTATGTCTTGACCATTTCGAGACTCCTTGTCATGTCCTTGATCATATCCGGGACTCCGAACTATCTTCGGTACATCAAAACACATAAACTCATAATACCGATTGAGGGAGTCCTGGATTAGGGTGTGTCCGGATGGCCGGACTAAGACCTTTGGCCGGACTCCCGGACTATGAAGATACAAGATTGAAGACTCCGTCCCGTGTCCGGATGGGACTTTCCTTGGCGTGGAAGGCAAGCTTGGCGATAGGATATGAAGATCTCCTCCCATTGTAACCGACTCTGTGTAACCCTAGCCCTCTCCGGTGTCTATATAAATCGGAGAGTTTTAGTCCATAGGACGAACAACAATCATACCATAGGCTAGATTCTAGGGTTTAGCCTCTCTGATCTCGTGGTAGATCTACTCTTGTGCTACCCATATCATCAATATTAATCAAGCAGGAGTAGGGTTTTACCTCCATCGAGAGGGCCCGAACCTAGGTAAAAACATCGTGTCCCTTGTCTCCTGTTACCATCCGCCTAGACGCATAGTTCGGGACCCCCTACCCGAGATCCGCTGGTTTTGACACCGACATTGGTGCTTTCATTGAGAGTTCCTCTGTGTTGTCGCCTTTAGGCCCGATGGCTTCTTCGCTCGTCAATCGCGATGCGGTCCAGGATGAGACTTTTCTCCCCAGACAGATCTTCGTATTCGGCGGCTTCGCACTGCGGGCCAACTCGTTTGGCCATCTGGAGCAGATCGAAAGTTACACCCTTGGCCATCAGGTCAGGTTTGGAAGCTTAAACTACACGGCCGACATCCGCGGGGACTTGATCTTCGACGGATTTGATCTACCGCCGGACTGTCACGATGGGCACGATTTAGATCTACCACCGGACAACGCTCAGAGCGTCGCTCAGGTGTCCGCTCCGACCATTAGCTTGGAGCCCACTGCGCTAGTCGGGGATGGACGGTTGGACGCCGCCCTGGAAGCTGCAATCTCTACGGCGATAGAGCCGGATACCAGCCTGGTCCTTCACAAGGCCCATGACTCCAAGGTGCCGGACTCCGCTCCGGACTCTGTATATCCCGCACCTCTTCCGATCAAGCCCGATTGGGCTCCGGTCATGGAGTTCACCGCCGCGGACGTCTTTCAGCACTCGCCTTTTGGCGACATCCTAAATTCACTAAAGTCTCTCTCTTTGTCATGAGAGCCCTGGCCGAACTACGACCAGCATGGTTGGGATACGGACGACGAACAAATTCGAGGCCCACCCACCACCCACTTCGTAGCCACTGTCGACGATTTAACCGACATGCTCGACTTTGACTCCAAAGACATCGACGGCATGGACGCCGATGAAGGAGACGATCAAGAACCAGCACCTATAGGGAACTGGAAAGCCACCTCGTCATATGACATATACATGGTGGACACCCCTAAAGCGGGGGATGGCGAGGAAAAAATGGAGGATGATCCCTCCAAGAAGCAACCCAAGCGCCGACGTCAGCGGCGCCGCTCTAAGTCCCGCCAAAGCAAAAACGGCGATTCCGGCACCGGAGATAACAACACGCTGGATAGTGCCGAAGACAACCCCCTCCAGCAGGATTCAGTGCAGGAGGACGAAGGAGCCATCCCTCATGAGAGAGCGGCCGATAGAGAGGTTGAGGACGACAATTATATGCCTCCCTCCGAAGACGAGGCAAGCCTCGACGACGACGAATTCGTCATGCCAGAGGATCCCGTCGAACAAGAGCGTTTCAAACGCAGTCTTGTGGCCACGGCAAGCAGCCTCAAGAAGAAACAGCAGCAGCTTAGAGCTGACCAAGACTTGCTAGCCAACAGATGTACCGAAGTCCTGGCGGCCGAAGAGTATAAACTAGAACGCCCCACCAAGAGCTACCCAAAGCGCAGGCTGCTACCCCAACTTGAGGAGGAAGCAACTAAACCTACATCACCAGCGTACGATGCGCCCGATCGGCCACCCCGTGGCCGCGATAGAGAGGCCTTCAGGCCCTTGACCCAAGCCGCACCCCGGCACCGCTCAAAACATACCAGAGTACAGGGAGACGCAACAGACCTGCGAGACATCTTGGAGAGTAAGGCAAGGAAAACAAGATCGATCTATGAATCGCATGGGCGCCCCACTTCACGTGACGCTAACCGTCACTCCAGACATAATAAGTACGGCCCGGCCGAATACAACAGACCAAGCTCATCTAAGCTGCGTCGTGATATAGCTCAGTACAGGGGCACCGCACACCCACTATGCTTCACAGACGAAGTAATGGATCATCAAATCCCCGAGGGCTTCAAACCCGTAAACATCGAATCATATGATCGCATAACAGATCATGCGGTATGGATCGAGGATTATCTCCTTCATATCCACATGGCCCGTGGTGATGATCTACACGCCATCAAATACCTCCCGCTCAAGCTTAAAGGACCAGCTCGACATTGGCTTAACAGCCTGCCAGCAGAGTCAATTAGTTGTTGGGAGCACCTGGAATCTGCATTCCTTGACAACTTCCAGGGCACTTATGTGCGACCACCAGACACCGATGACCTAAGCCACATAATCCAGCAGCTAGAGGAATCGGCCAGACAATTCTGGACACGGTTCCTAACCAAGAAAAACCAAATAGTCGACTGTCCGGACGCCAAGGCCCTTGCAGCCTTCAGGCACAACATCCGGGATGAATGGCTTGCCCGACACCTAGGACAGGAAAAGCCCAAATCTATGGCAGCCCTCACGACACTCATGACCCGCTTTTGTGCGGGAGAAGATAGCTGGCTAGCTCGTAGCAATAACATAACCAAGAGCCCCGGCAATTCGGATACCAAGAACAACAACGACAGGTCACTTCGCAACAATCATAAGCGCCGCATTAACGGCGACAATACTGAAGATACAGCATTCAACGCCGGATTCAGAGGCTCTAAACCCGGTCAGCGGAAGAATCCATTCAAAAGAAACCCTCCGGGCCCATCCAGCTTAGACCGGATACTCGATCGCTCATGCCAGATACACGGCACCCCCGAACAGCCAGCCAATCACACCAACAGGGATTGTTGGGTGTTCAAGCAGGCAGGCAAGTTAAGAGCCAAAATAAGAGACAAGGGGCTACACAGCGATGACGAGGAGGGGCCCCGGCCGCCGAACAACAGAGGACATAAGGGATTCCCCCCGCAAGTTCGGACGGTGAACATGATATACGCAACCCACATCCCCAAAAGGGAGCGGAAGCATGCTCTCAAGGACGTCTATGCGTTGGAGCCAGTTGCCCCAAAGTTCAACCCATGGTCCTCCTGCCCGATCACCTTCGATCGAAGGTACCACCCCACCAGCATCCGTCACGGCGGATTCGCCGCATTGGTCCTAGACCTAATTATCGACGGATTTCACCTTACCAGAGTCCTAATGGACGGCGGCAGCAGCCTGAACCTGCTTTATCAGGACATAGTGCAAAAAATGGGCATCGATCCTTCAAGGATTAAACCCACAAAGACAACCTTCAAAGGCGTCATACCAGGTGTAGAGGCCAGCTGCACAGGCTCGGTTACACTCGAAGTGGTCTTCGGATCACCGGATAATTTCCGGAGCGAAGAGTTAATCTTCGACATAGTCCCATTCCGCAGTGTCTATCACGCCCTGCTGGGACGAACCACATTTGCAAAATTCAATGCGGTGCCGCACTACGCATATCTCAAGCTCAAGATGCCAGGATCTCGCGGAGTCATCACGGTAAACGGAAACACCGAACGCTCTCTCCAAATGGAGGAGCACACGGCGGCCCTGGCGGCGGAAGTATAGAGTAGCCTCTCAAGGCAGTTCTCCAATCCAGATGTCAAACGTCCGGACAACGTCAAGCGAGCCCGAAGTAACCTACAACAAATCCGGCTGGCACGTTCCGCGCAAGCATAGCAGTGCGGCCCCAACCCCAGCCCCCGCCAAATGGTGATACTGGTACCACGCGTACATAATTATGCCTTAGAGATACCATGGGCATAAGGGGAGGGGCACAACTATGGCACACCCAGAACGCGGCTCAACCGCACTAAGGGGCTCCCTATTTCGCCATTTTCCTTTTTACACACTTTCAGGACCCAACTATTCGGAAGGCCTGGCCGCCAATACACTCGCCGAACACACGATGCAACAGCCAGGGAGAGCGCAAGCCACGTCAAACGTCCAGGTGGTCTCTATAACGAGCTTAATACCTATTTTACTTCAAATCCCGCAGCTTGCCCCTGGAGGGGAACATGTCAAATACTCCCATCTCTTGCTTATCGCACTTCTTGTATCGTTCTACTTTCGCAACAGCCCTTTTTTAATAAACAATATATAGCTCTTATCTATTATTGTACTTATCTATTTTTTATATACAAATATGTTCAGTCAGGACATTCTGCAACCGTACACTTTGGAACGGACAATACACCAGGGGCTTAAAACACCCCATAACATGGTGTGAAAAGACCAAACACTCTCATGAGTGCGGCACCCCGAACTTATAGCACTATATGCATCGGCTCTGAATCATGTCTTTGGTCAATAGTTGGGTTTGCCCGTCTCCCATGTTTTGGTACCTTACGTTCCGCAATGTTGGCTAAGGTAGCGCTGGGAGAACTACTGCGATTGTGCCCCAGTTGAGCTAGGTTAACACCTCAGTAGAGAAAGCTAAAACTGACTGTCATGATAGTGCGAGAGACCGGTCGCTGTTCACGAGGTTTTACGAGTCCTTAAAGACTTATGCTGCTTAGAGTGAGGAACCAGACTTATCCAGCCAAGGCGTGGATAGCGCCCCGAACTCGGTCTTCCGAATACTAGGGGCTTCGCTGAAATTTAAAATTATAGAATTCTATGGCTAAGTGAGAGTGATAAAGCATCATAAGTTCGACGGCCTAGTTCGTTGTGTTGAGCGCCTCCCTAGATGGACCCAAGAATGGGAACAAGAGCGCTCAGGTTTATCCCGAACACCCCAGCACTCGTGGCATGGGGGTCGAAGCCGACGACTTGCATCTCTCAGATTTGATAAACGGCCGCACAGAAGGTAATATTTTAAATTAACAAGCGTTGCTTAACACATATGAACAAAGTTTCAGCGTACATGATAACAAATGCGAGTCTACTCAAAAATTACATCTTTGGAGCACTCATCCGCTATACGGCGGGCACCCTTCAGGACGCCATTATAATACATCTTGGGCGTGCGATACTCCTTGCCCGGTGGTGGCGCGTCCGTCAAAAGCTTCTCCGCGTCTAGCTTGCCCCAGTGCACCTTAGCACGGGCAAGGGCCCGACGGGCACCTTCAATGCAGACAGAGCGCTTGATGACCTCGATCCACGGACAAGCATCCACCAGCCGCCGCACCAAACCGAAATATCTCCCAGGCATGGCTTCCCCAGGCCATAGCCGAACTACAAGGCCCTTCATGGCCTGTTCGGCCACCTTGTGGAGCTCGACCAACTGCTTCAGCTGGTCGCTCAGGGGCACCGGATGTCCGGCCTCAGCATATTGAGACCAGAACACCTTCTCCGCCGAGCTCCCCTCTTCTGCTCGGTAGAATGCGGCAGCATCAGACACAGTACGGGGCAGATCGGCGAACGCTCCTGGAGAGCTCCGGATTTGGGTAAGTATCAGATAATTTACTTTTATATTCTTGCTTTGCATAAAGAATGCCTTACCCGCCGCTATCTTCTTCATCGCCTCGATCTCCTGAAGGGCCTTCTGGGCTTCGGCCTTAGCGGTCTTGGCACTCTCAAGAGCCAAGGCAAGCTCGGACTCTCGCGTCTTCGAGTCACGCTCCAAACTCTCGTGTTTTTCCACGAGAGCCTGGAGCTCTTGCCGCACCTCCGCCACCTGCGCCTCCTGCTTCTCTCGCTCGGTGCGCTCCAAGGCCGCACTCTTTTCGGCCTTGGAGACCGCCTCCCTCAGGGTTGCCACCTCGGTCGTGGCTCCTGCAACATTACGTTGGTCCTGTCATTATTTGCAACCAAGTATTTCCATATACATTTACAGGCGGTACTATGTGCCCTCTTTATCCTCGAGCTGCTTCTTGGCACGGCCGAGCTCGCTCTCGGACCGCTCGAGGCTTTCTTTAAATGCATTGACCTCCGCAGTCAGTGCGGCAGAGGTCAGCAGCGCAGCCTGCATTCCCATATTGACACATTTCTATTAGACTCCTGCGTATATCTTTTTAGATCCTCAGCTCGGCTTTTCTCTCCGAACGCCGAACTGAGCATCAGGGGCTACTGTCTATGTGGTAACATTTTTATATGTTTATGAACACATACCTCAAAGCCTGTAAATAGGCTTGTACAGGCTTCCGTCAGCCCGCTCTTGGCGGACTGAACCTTCTGAATCACCGCACTCATGAAAGTGCGGTGTTCCTCGTTGATGGAAGCGCCGTTAAGCGCCTCCAGCAAATTGGCCGGCGCCTCCGGATGGACGGAGGTCACCGGCGTCGTAGGCTTACCTTTCTTATGAAGGCATCGCATGTCGGGCTCCGGAACCATCGGTGGTTCCGGAGCAGTGTCCGGCCCGGGGCCGGACTTAGATCCCTCCGGAGCTTTACCCCCTTTGGGCCTGGAGTCCGGGAGGTCGCCTTGTGGCGCCTCCAGGACCACCTCCTCCTGGTTTTGCCCCTTTCAGGACTCCACCTCAGCGTCGTCTGTAGGGAGAGGGGAGGAGGCCGTTGGAAGTGAAGCGCTATTCACATTCGACGAGTCCAGGTATCCACTCGACGAATCGCCGAGTTGAGCCCGGGGCGGACTGCATCATTAAATTCAGCATCAGAAGGAACCATGCATCAAAGGAGCGCCATAAGTTATTCGGATATCCGGATACTTACGATTTTGCCAAGGGCTTGACCCTGGGTGGCCATTCCTCCCCGTCGTCCTCGGCATCCGAGGCGTAGTCCGGCAGAGGGGTCTTCCCCTTCTTGGACCCTCCGGCCTCCCCAGTTGGGGCGGCCTTCCTTTTCTTTCCTCCCCTCGCGGTAGGGGGAGAGGCTTCTTCTTCCTCCTCTTCCTCCTCCTCGTCCTCCGAGGCAGAGGGTGCTTTGGGGTCGTCGGGCGATGAATTCGACACCACCGGGCGCCGGGAACTCTTTCGGGTCCTCGTGGCCTTCTCCTTGGCCTTCTCCTTGGCCTTCTTCTCCGGCACCACGTGAGGTGCCGGAACCAGTAGCTTCGCCAAGCATGCGTCTGCTGGGCCTTTGGGCAAAGGGGCCGGACAGTCAAACTGTCCGGATTTCCTCTTCCAGTCTTGTCAAAGGAACGGGAGTTTAGATCCCACATAGAGTCACACTATGAAATTCGGGTGTCCCGTAAGGGACTAAATGTAAGCTTACTTCGGAGGCTTGACGTTTGCCGCAGAATCCGCGGTCCTCGGTGATGGGAGGGGAGACCTCAGAACTCTTGAAAAGCACCTTCCAGGCGTCGTCGTGCTTCATTTCGAAGAGCCAGGATAGAGTCTGGTGCTGGGTCGGGTCGAACTCCCACAAATTGAAGTCCTGTCGTTGACACGGGAGGATCCGGCAGAAGAGCATGACCTAGACTACGTTGACAAGCTTGACCTTCTTGGTCACCAGGTCTCGGATGCAGGTTTGGAGTCCGGTCAC
This sequence comes from Triticum dicoccoides, assembly GCF_002162155.2. Lineage (NCBI taxonomy): Eukaryota > Viridiplantae > Streptophyta > Magnoliopsida > Poales > Poaceae > Triticum > Triticum dicoccoides. The sequence goes on from NC_041389.1 coordinate 462,268,284, forward strand.
CTCTTCCGGATTACCCCACGACAAGCCCGTCTCTTTCCAAGATGTGAGCTGGGTGGGGATGCCGGATCGAAATTCGGGGGTCGCTGCCCACTTAGGGTCACGCGGCTCGGTGATGTAGAACCACCCTGATTGCCACCCTTTGATGGTTTCCATGAAGGCACCCTCGAGCCAAGTGACGTTGGCCATCTTGCCCACCATAGCGCCTCTGCACTCTGCTTGTTAGCCTTTCACAACCTTCGGCTTGACGCTGAAGATCTTCAGCCATAGGCCAAAGTGAGGCTGGATGCGGAAGAAGGCCTCGCACACGACAATAAACACCGAGATATTGAGGATGAAGTTCGGGGCCAGATCGTGGAAGTCTAGGCCGTAGTAGAACATGAGCCCCCGGACGAACGGGTGAAGAGGAAAACCCAGTCCGCAGAGGAAATGGGGAAGAAAAACAACCCTCTCGTGGGGCCCGGGGGTGGGGATGAGTTGCCCCGCATCGGGAAGCCGGTGCGTGATGTCGTCAGACAGGTATCCGGCCTTCATCAGTTTCTAGATTTGTCGCTCCGTGACGGAGGAGGCCATCCATCTACCTCCCGCTCCGGACATGGTTGGAGAAGGTTGAGGTGGGAAGTGCGGGCTTGGGCGCTGGAGCTCGAGCGCGCAGGGACGGATAAGCAGAGGAGGAAGAAGCCGTGAATGGAAAGGGCGGATTCTTATCCCCTTATATGGGCGGCCGAAGCTACGAGCCCCCACCGGCCTAGTAAAACTCGCTTATCTCCCAAGAGCCATGGTTAATGGCGCGGTTGGGTTACCCACCCCCGTATTGATGAGAATCCCGGAATAAGGGGACATGATCTCTGCTTTGACAAGACGTGCCAGGGAAACCGCCTCGCTAAACGCGCTGAGGTGGAACAGTAAAACGATTCGAATGAAGGCCTGGCCGTGACGTCATGCTACGGAATATGTCATCAGATCCGATTGATGCAAATATTATTCTCTCTATGATGGAATGTGGAACTTACTTTGCAGAGCCAGACACTGTCCTAGTGTTCAACATCTTCTATGAAATATTCGGAGGAGGAACCCGCCTTGCAATGCCGAAGTCAACTTGCACGCCGTACTCGTCGTCATTGAAGCCTGGTTCAGGGGCTACTGAGGGAGTCCTAGATTAGGGGGTGTCCGGATGGTCGGACTAAGACCTTTGGCCGGACTCCCGGACTATGAAGATACAAGATTGAAGACTCTGTCCCATGTCCGGATGGGACTTTCCTTGGCGTGGAAGGCAAGCTTGGCGATACGATATGAAGATCTCCTCCCATTGTAACCGACTCTGTGTAACCCTAGCCCTCTCCGGTGTCTATATAAACCGGAGAGTTTTAGTCCATAGGACGAACAACAATCATACCATAGGCTAGCTTCTAGGGTTTAGCCTCTCTGATCTCGTGGTAGATCTACTCTTGTACCACCCATATCATCAATATTAATCAAGCAGGAGTAGGGTTTTACCTCCATCGAGAGGGCCCGAACCTGGGTAAAAACATCGTGTCCCTTGTCTCCTGTTACCATCCGCCTAGACGCACAGTTCGGGACCCCCTACCCGAGATCCGCCGGTTTTGACAGCGACACCGATCATCACCGAACTTTAAGCGTGTGGACCCTACGGGCTCGAGAACTATGTAGACATGACCAAGACACGTTTCCGGTCAATAACCAATAGCGGAACCTGGATGCTCATATTGGTTCCCACATATTCTACGAAGATATTTATCGGTCAAACCGCATAACAACATACGTTGTTCCCTTTGTCATCGGTATGTTACTTGCCCGAGATTCGATCGTTGGTATCTCAAACCTAGTTCAATCTTGTTGCTGGAAAGTCTCTTTACTCGTTATGTAATACATCATATCGCAACTAACTCATTAGTCACATTGCTTGCAAGGCTTATAGTGATGTGCATTACCGAGAGGGCCCAGACATACCTCTCCGACAATCAGAGTGACAAATCCTAATCTCGAAATACGCCAACCCAACAAGTACCTGTGGAGACACCTATAGATCACCTTTATAATCACCCAGTTACGTTGTGATGTTTGGTAGCACACAAAGTGTTCCTCCGGTAAACGGGAGTTGCATAATCTCATAGTCATAGGAACATGTATAAGTCATGAAGAAAGCAATAGCAACATACTAAACGATCAAGTGCTAAGCTAACGGAATGGGTTAAGTCAATCACATCATTCTCCTAATGATGTGATCCTGTTAATCAAATAACAACTCATGTCTATGGTTAGGAAACATAACCATCTTTGATTAATGAGCTAGTCAAGTAGAGGCATACTAGTGACATTTTGTTTGTCTATGTATTCACACATGTATTATGTTTCCGGCTAATACAATTCTAGCATGAATAATAAACATTTATCATGATATGAGGAAATAAATAATAACTTTATTATTGCCTCTAGGGCATATTTCCTTCACTCGGGCCCTAGTGAAAAGCATTAAGCATGGCAAAGTCATAGCAACATCAATCTTAGAACATAATGGATACTAGGGATCAAACCCTAACAATACTAACTCGATTACATGGTAAATCTCATCCAACCCATCACCATCCAGCAAGCCTACGATGGGATTACTCACGCATGGCGGTGAGCATCATGAAATTGGTGATGGAGGATGGTTGATGATGACGATGGCGACGGATTCCCCTCTCCGGAACCCCAAACGGACTCCAGATCAGCCCTCCCGAGGAAGATTAGGGCTTGGCGGCGGCTCTGTATTGTAAAACGCGATGAATCCTTCTCTTTGAGTTTTTTTCTCCCCAAAAGTGAATATATGGGGTTGGGGTTGAGGTCAGTAGAGTCCCAGGGGGCCCACGAGGCAGGGGGAGCATCCCAAGGGGGGCGCGCCCTACACCCTCGTGGACAGGGTGTGGGCCCCTTGATGTTGATTCTTTTGCCAATATTTTTTATTAATTCCAAAACGTGTCTCCGTGGATTTTTCAGGTCATTCCGAGAACTTTTATTTCTGCACAAAAATAACACCATGGCATTTCAGCTGAAAACAACGTCAGTCCGGGTTAGTTCCATTCAAATCATGCAAGTTAGGGGCTCTTTGGATATCGACCAAAACCAGCCCAACCAAAAAGTTGGCAAGCCCGTAAAATTTGGTGGCCGTTTGGATCGCTACCAAGGAATTGGCACGCCCAGCGCGCCTGCGAGAAGCCAGTGTAAATTTAGCCAACTCACGGGCGAGTTGAGGGCGGCGAAAAGCTCTGCCAAAATTTTGGCATTGCACCCTGCACTCTCTGTCTCATTGAGTCCCAGGTAACTATCTCTTTATTTTATTAGTATCTGGTGCATGCTGGCTATACTTTGATTTGTGGGTCCTCACAATGCATGCAAGTAGGATACTCCACAGTACGGGCCAAAACATGAACGGCTACAATTCAAACAATGATCACTTACCAAAATTTTTGTCATGCCCTCACATTGGTCATGCCAAAAAATTGGTGGGGCTAGATGGGGCACAATCCAAACAGCCCCTCAGAGTCCAAAACAAGGGCAAAAGTGTTTCGAGAAGTAGATACGTTGGAGACGTATCACCACCACCCCCGGGGGAACTAATGGGCCACCATGGGCCTTAGTGGAGAGAGGAGAGGGCCGCAGGAGGGATGCCCCCCCCTTGAGTCCGAATTGGACAAGGGAAGGGGGCAGCGCCCCCCCCCCTTTCCTACTCCCTCTCCCTATCCTTTCCTTCCTCCTCTCTTCCTTGGAGGGGAATCCTACTAGGACTAGGAAGTCCTAGTAGGACTCCTCTTGGGCGCGCCCCCCTAGGGCCGGCCGACCTCCCCCTCCCTCCTTTATATATGGGGGGAAGGGGGCACCCTAGAACACACAAGTTTCTCTTAACTGTGTGCGGTGCCCCCCTCCACAGTTACACACCTCGATCATACCATCGTAGTGCTTAGGCGAAGCCTTGCACCGGTAACATCATCATCATCATCGCCACGCCATCGTGCTAACAGAACTCACCCCTCATCCTCAACTGGATCAAGAGCACGAGGGACATCATCGAGCTGAACGTGTGCTGAACGCGAAGGTGCCGTACGTTCGGTACTTGATCGGTTGGGTCGTGAAGAAGTTTGACTACATCAACCGTGTTATTGAAACACTTCCTCTTTCATTCTACGAGGGTACATGGACACACTCTCCCCTCTCGTTGCTATGCATCACCTAGATAGATCTTGCGTGGTCGTAGGATTTTTTTTGAAATTACCGCGTTCCCCATAAGTGGCATCCGGCCAGGTCTATGCGTAGATGTTATATGCACGAGTAGAACACAAAGAGTTGTGGGCGATTATAGTCATACTGCTTACCACCAATGTCTTACTTTGATTCGGCGGTATTGTTGGATGAAGCGGCCCGGACCGACATTACATGACCGCGTTCATGAGACTGGTTTTACCGACGTGCTTTTGCACATAGGTGGCTGGCGAGTGTCTGTTTCTCCAACTTTTGTTGAATTGAGTTTGACTACGGCCGGTCCTTGTTGAAGGTTAAAACAACACACTTGACAAAAAATCATTGTGGTTTTGATATGTTAGTAAGAACGGTTCTTGCTAGAAGCCCGTAGCAGCCACGTAAAACTTGCAACAACAATGTAGAGGACGTCTAACTTGTTTTTGTAGGGTTTGCTGTGATGTGATATGGTGAAGGCATGATGTGATATAAATTGTTGTATGAGATGATCATGTTTTGTAACAAAGTTATCGGCAACTGGCAGGAGCCATATGGTTGTCGCTTTATTGTATGCAATGCAATCTCCATGTAATTGTTTTACTTTATCACTAAGCGGTAGCGATAGTCGTAGTAACAATGGCGAGACAACTACGATGCTATGATGGAGATCAAGGTGTCGCGCCGGTGATGATGGAGATCATGATGATGCTTCGGTGATGGAGATCATGAGCACAAGATGATGATGGCCATATCATGTCACATATCTTGATTGCATGTGATGTTTATCTTTTATGTATCTTATTTTTCTTAGTACTGCAGTAGCATTATAAGATGATCCCGTACTAAATTTCAAGGTATAAGTGTTCTCCCTGAGTATGCACCATTGCTACAGTTCGTCGTGTCGAGACACCACGTGATGATCGGGTGTGATAAGCTCTACGTTCACATACAACGGGTGCAAGCCAGTTTTGCACACGCAGAATACTCGGGTTAAACTTGACAAGCCTAGCATATGCAGATATGGCCTCGGAACACTGAGATTGAAAGGTCAAACGTGAATCATATACAAGATATGATCAACATACTGATGTTCAACATTGAAAGCTACTCCATCTCACGTGATGATTGGACATGGTTTAGTTAATTTGGATCACGTGATAATTCAGATGACTAGAGGGATGTCTATCTAAGTGGGAGTTAATTCTTAAGTAATATGATTAATTGAACTTTAATTTATCATGAATTTAGTCCTTATAGTTATTTTGCATGTCTATGTTATTGTAGATATATGGCCCGTTCTACCGTTCCTTTGAATTTTAATGCGTTCCTAGAGAAAGCCAAGTTGAAAGATGATGGTAGCAACTACATGGACTGGGTCCGTAACTTGAGTATTATCCTCGTTGTCGCACAGAAGAATTACGTCCTGGAAGCACCGTTAGGTGTACCACCCGCGCCAGCAATTACAGACATTGTGAATGCCTGGCAGACGCGTGTTGATGACTACTCGATAGTTCAGTGTGCCATGCTTTACGGCTTAGAATCGGGACTTCAAAGACGTTTTGAACGTCATGGAGCATATGAGATGTTCCAAGAGTTGAAGTTAATATTTCAAGCAAATGCCCGAGTTGAGAGATATGAAGTCCCCAACAAGTTCTATAGCTGCAAAATGGAGGAGAATAGTTCTGTCACTGAACACATACTCAAAATGTCTGGGTACCATAACCACTTGACCCATTTGGGAGTTAATCTTCCTGATGATAGTGTCATTGATAGAGTTCTTCAATCACTGCCATCAAGCTATAAAGGCTTCATGATGAACTATGATATGCAAGGGATGAACAAGACAATTCCCTAGCTCTTCGCAATGCTAAAGGCCGTGGAGGTAGAAATCAAAAAGGAGCATCAAGTGTTGATGGTCAACAAGACCACTAGTTTCAAGAAAAGGGGCAAAGGGAAGAAGGGGAACTTCAAGAAGAACATGAAGAAAGTTTCTGCTCAGGAGAAGAAACCCAAGTCTGGACCTAAGCCTGAAACTGAGTGCTTCTACTACAAAGGGACTGGTCACTAGAAGCGGAACTGCCCCAAGTATTAGGCGGATAAGAAGGATGGCAAAGTGAAAGGTATATTTGATATACATGTTATTGATGTGTACCTAAATAATGCTCGTAGTAGCACCTGCATATTTGATACTTGTTCTCTTGCTCATATTTGCAACTCGAAACAGGGGCTCCGGATTAAAGAAGATTGGCTAAGGACAAGGTGACGATGCGCGTGGGAAATGGTTCCAAGGTTGATGTGATCGCCGTCGGCACGCTACCTCTACATCTACCTTCGGGATTAGTTTTAGACCTGAATAATTGTTATTTGGTGCCAGCGCTGAGCATGAACATTATATCTGGATCTTGTTTGATGCGAGACGATTATTCATTTAAATCAAAGAATAATGGTTGTTCTATTTATATCAGTAATATATTTTATGGTCATGCACCCTTGCTGAGTGGTCTATTTTTTTTTTGGATCTCGATCGTGATGATACACATGTTCATAATATTGGAGCCAAAAGATGGAAAGTTGATAATGATAGTGCAACTTATTTGTGGCACTGTTGTTTAGGTCATATCGGTGTAAAATGCATGAAGAAACTCCATGCTGATGGACTTTTGGAATCACTTGATTATGAATCACTTGGTGCTTGCGAACAGTGCCTCATGGGCAAGATGACTAAAACTCCGTTCTCCGGAACAATGGAATGAGCTACTGACTTATTGGAAATAATACATACCTATGTATGCAGTCCAATGAATGTTGAGGCTCGTGGCAGGTATCGTTATTTTCTTACCTTCGCAGATGATTTGAGCAGATATGGTTATATCTACTTAATGAAGCATAAGTCTAAACATTTGAAAAGTTCAAAGACTTTCAGAATGAAGTGGAAAATCATCGTAACAAGAAAATAAAATTTCTACGATCTGATTGTGGAGGTGAATATTTGAGTTACAAGTTTGGTCTTCATTTGAAACAATGTGGAATAGTTTCACAACTTACGCCACCTAGAACACCACAGCGAAATGGTGTGTCTGAATGTCATAACCGTACTTTATTGGATATGGTGTGATCTAAGATGTCTCTTACTTATTTACCGCTATCGTTTTGGGGTTATGCTTTAGATACGGCTGCATTCACTTTAAATAGGGCACCATCAAAATCCGTTGAGACGGTGCCTTATGAACTATGGTTTGGCAAGAAACCAAAGTTGCCATTTCTTAGAGTTTGGGGCTGCAATGCTTATGTGAAAAAGTGAAAGTGCAACTATCCCTAGGTGGTTTTGTTAATTCCTAACAACATATAGCTCACTGAGCTAACACTATTTCAAGATAAATATTTCAGGAAAAGCTCAATGAATGGCATGGCATGGATGAGAAAAGTGGACCCTCAAAATGCTAAGGATAAAAGGATTGGCTCAAGCTCAAAGCTCAAGACTCTACATTTTATATTTTAGTGATCCAAGATCACATTGAGTCTATAGGAAAAGCCAATACTATCAAGGAGGGATGAGGTGTTGCTTAATGAGGTTCTTGCTCAACGTGCTTAGTGATATGCTCCAAAACCCTCAACTACTTTCTCACATCCTTATATGACCTAAACCAAAAGTCAAACTCGGCCCCACCAATTCTTTCTATCCGGCTCCACCGATTTTAGATGTCATAGCCACTGCCACAAACCCTAGGCAAACTGGTCTCACCGATAGGGATCTCGGTCTCACCGAGATGGGATTGTAATCTCTCTGTTTCCTTTCGTAACGTTTCAGTACCACCGAGATGAGCAATCGGTCCCACCGAGATTGCAATGTAAACTCTTCGTTTCCCTTTCGTAACATTTCGGTCACCGAAATGAGCAAACCGGTCCCACCGAGTTTACCTGACCAACTCTCTGGTTATCTTATTACCAAAATCGATCCCACCGAGTTTGTGTAATCGGTCTCACTGAGATTACATTATGCCCTAACCCTAACCATATCGGTCCTATCGAGTTGCATGCCGGTCCCACCGAAAATCCTAACGGTCACTAGATTTGCTGAATCGGTCCGACCGAGTTTCTCAATTCGTTCCCACCGAGATTGGCAAGTTGTGTGTAACGGTTACATTTTGTGTGGAGGGTATATATACCCCTCCACCTCCTCTTCATTCATGGAGAGAGCCATCGGAACAAACCTACACTTCCAACTTACATTTTCTGAGATAGAACCACCTACTCATGTGTTGAGACCAAGATATTCCATTCCTACCATATGAATCTTGATCTCTAGCCTTCCCCAAGTTTCTTTCCACTCAAATCTTCTTTCCACCAAATCCAAATCCTGTGAGAGAGAGTTGAGTGTTGGGGAGACTATCATTTGAAGCACAAGAGCAAGGAGTTCATCATCAACACACCATTTGTTACTCTTGTAGAGTGGTGTCTCCTAGATTGGCTAGGTGTCACTTGGGAGCCTCCGACAAGATTGTGGAGTTGAACCAAGGAGTTTGTAAGGGCAAGGAGATCGCCTCCTTCGTGAAGATCTACCTCTAGTGAGGCAAGTCCTTCGTGGGCGATGGCCATGGTGGGATAGACAAGGTTGCTTCTTCATGGACCCTTCTTGGGTGGAGCCCTCCGTGGACTCGCGCAGCCGTTACCCTTCATGGGTGGAAGTCTCCATCAACATGGATGTACGATAGCACCACCTATCGGAACCACGACAAAAACATCTGTGTCTCCAATTGCGTTTGAATTCTCCAAACCCTTCCCTTTACATTCTTGCAAGTTGCATGCTTTACTTTCCGCTGCTCATATACTCTTTGCATGCTTGCTTGAATTGTGTTACGATTGCTTGACTTGTGCTAAGTTAGCTAAAATCTGCCAAGAACTAAAATTGGGAAAAGGATAAGTTTTAGTTGGTCAAGTAGTCTAATCACCCCCCCCCCCTCTAGACATACTTCCGATCCTACAAGTGGTATCAGAGATTTGGTCTCCATTTTCTTTGATTTCCATAGCTTTTGGTGGTCATAGCCTTGGTTTCACAACCTAGGAGAGTATGGCGTCTAGCGAGGGAAACTACCACCGTAGAGGTCCTTACTTTGATGGTACGAATTTTGCTAGTTGGAAGCATAAGATGAAAATGCATATTCTCGGACATAACCCCGTCGTTTGGGCTATTGTGTGTATTGGCTTGCAAGGTTAATTCTTTGATGGGAGAGAACCGAACCGTGAAGCTAGCGCGGATGAGTTGAAGATGCTGCTATACAATGCTCAAGCTTGTGATATACTCTTCAACGGATTGTGCCCCAAAGAATTCAACAAAATCAGCCGTCTTGAGAATGCAAAGGAAATTTGGGATACTTTGATTGATATGCACGAAGGTACCGACTCCGTCAAGGAATCCAAGTTGGATGTGCTTCAAAGTCAACTTGACAAGTTCAAGATGAAGGATGGTGAAAGCGTTGCTAAAATGTACTCTAGGCTTGCTCTCATTACAAATGAGATTGCCGGCTTAGGAAGTGAAGAGATGATTGACAGATTCATCATCAAGAAGATCCTAAGAGCCTTGGATGGAAAATATGATACCTTGTGCACATTGATCCAAATGATGCCCAATTACAAGAATCTCAAACCAACGGAAGTCATTGGAAGAATTGTTGCTCATGAGATGTCACTCAAGGATAAGGAGGAGCTCCACAACAAGTCAAGTGGTGCTTACAAAGCCTCATGTGAAGCCCCCACATCATCAAGTGAGAAACAAACCTTCAATGAAGAATTGAGACTAGTGGTGAAGAACTTCAACAAGTTCTACAAAAGTAAAAGCAAAGAGAGAATCTCCAAGTCAAGGTCCTACAATGACAAAAGATCTTCTAGTCGAGAGTGCAATTGCTACAATTGTGGAAGACCCGGACACTACTCCAATGAGTGTACGGCTCCCTACAAAAGAAGAGAAGAATCACCTAAGAGGAGAAGTAGAAGATAAGAATCACCACCAAGAGAGAGAAGGAGTACAGATGATCGTTATGAACGAAGAACATCCCGGAGAAGCAAGGATTAGGAAAGGAAGGACAAGTCATCAAGGAGCTACACAAAACGAAGACATCAAGCTCATGTTGGTGAATGGGTATCCGGTTCCGACTCCGACAATCACTCCGAAAGAAGCTATCACTCTGACTCCGAACATACTCAAGATGAAGGTGTTGCCGGTCTAGCACTTGTGTCAACCAACTCCTACGACATATTTGATTCACCAAATGAGGGACTTGGAAGATGCTTCATGGCTAAAGGCCCAAAGGTAACACACCCCGAGTATGTTGATTTCAATAGTGATGAAGATGACTTGCTAGGTGATGATGATTTACTTATTGAAAACTCTAGTGATGAATACTATGATGAAATGCCAATTAATCATGCTAATCAAGATAAAATGAATGACGATGATAAGGAGAAGATTGAGCTCCTAACTAAAGAACTAAATACTCTTAAGTTAGCTCATGAAACTATCTTAGGGGATCATCGAGAACTTTTAAGGACTCATGAGAAGTTACGCTTTGAAAAGCTCAACTTTGAGCAAGAGCATGACTTCTTAAAGGCAATCAATGATGATCTTCGCAAGAAAAGTTCTTCTTACATTGCCAAGCATTTACTCTTATCTACTTACATGCCTCAAGTCAAGTCTAGTAACAAGAACAAGAAGGATTCTTCCTCTAGTAGTAACAATAATCATGTTAAATCTAATGTTGTTGCTTCTGGTAGTTCTCTTGATTCCACTAATGATTCTCTTAGTTACACTTGAGCAAGAAAATAGCTTATTGAAGGGAATTATAGAGAAAGGTGTTTAGAAGAGCCTTGCCGGGAGTAAGTAATTCGAGGAAATTGTACGCAAGCATGGAAGGCACCGGAAGAACCAAGGTGTTGGTTTTGAACGAAAGTTCAATGCCAATGTAGTTGAGTGGGAAGAGGATCAATACCCCAAGACGAAGTTTGTTCCTCAACAAGAGAAGTATGATCCTACTTCCTTCAAAGGGACACAAGCTCAAGATGATCTTCCACCACAAGACCACAAGCAAAAAGGCAAGGATGAGCTTCAAGAGGAGATTGATGCATTTGAAGAAGCTCCCAAGGCCTTGGTCAAGTGGATTCCCAAGACTACGTCGAGTTCTACTTCATGAAGTACGACTACAACCCCAAGGATTCCCATCAAGATGGTGTGGATCCCGAAGAAAAAGAACTAGAGAGTTCTTGAGGGTGACTCCGCCAACATACTTCACTCATATCATTTTGGCAAGGACAAGTGCAATCAACTTCCACATCTTGCACTAGTTCATGGAGTCACAAACCCTCTTGTTGGTAAGACAAGGGACAAGGTAACCTAATGCTTTCATAGACATCATTTTGTGTGTGCATCACTCTATGTCTATGGATATCCTTGTTTGTTCCTTGTGGGACTAACCCGTGTAGGTATTTAAAGTGCAACTCACTCCAAAGGATTGCTCCAAATGATCTACATCAACATTGAGCATCCACATCTTCAAGACCTACATGAAGTCATCATCGATAAAACCCAAGGTTAGTTCATCCCTCTAAGGGGGGTTCTCACATCTAGGGGGAGCTTTACTCTAAGAATTGAGTTAAAGCAACTCTAATGGTGTGAACACATCAATGCATTATGTAAAAGTGGCAACCCCACTTGAGCTTAAACGATGAGTATGACCTATGATCAAATGTTCTCATTTGACTCCTAAGTCAATATACTCATAAATAGATGGCCTAGTCATCGCCAATTGCTTGATAGATGCTAAAATGGTTGTGCATGCTTTGCCACATATTTCATTTGTCATTTTATTGTGTGAGCATGTTGGATGCATATTTCACTCATTCGAGGACATCCACTTGTTGTGTTGATTGTTTGGTTTCTTTTCTTTTGCCAAGTGGATGGACAAGAATGCCTAGGAACCTTCTCTTGCTATCTATGCTTTTCTTGTCTCAAACTCTATTCTTGCTACATCAAAAAGTTTGATCAAGTCAGATTCGAACCACTCTGTGTGAGGAGCACTCGGAGTCCTCGATTCGTCATAGACTTAAACTTCCAAAACTTCTTTGTGCGTTTTGGTCTGACTGATTCTTCTGTTTCAGTCATACCGAGATCACCAAGTCGATCTAGGTTTTCAATCTCGGTGCAACCGATTTGAACATTTCGGTCACACCGAGTTGCAGTAACTGCTTGCAGCAATGCATCTCGGTGCCACCGAGTTGTTCCACTCGGTCACACCGACAGGGTCGGGCTACATATATCCACGGGCAATTTTTTGGAAATTTCTCCGAACTCTTTCGCCCGCGCTTAGCCCGCTCTGCCTCCTAGGTCTCCGGATTGTCCTCCTCATTGCCAGCTGGCTCCCACCGCTGGTCTCTGCCGCCATCAATGGGAATCATCTCCGCCGTTGCCGCCGTAGCAAGTCCATCGCCGAACTAGGGTATGGACTTGATCATTGTGCTAATCTCACTCCGATTCCTAGCACATTGTTTTCGCCATGTATATTGCCACGATTGAGATCATCTTATCCACTAAAAACGCTCCGTAGATTAGGTTTGGATTGAAAATTTAGGGTTAGGTGTCAGCCGAAACCATCTCGGACCCACCGAGTTGTAGAAATCGGTTCCACCGATTTGGCCAAGGCCATTGCACATGTGATTCTCGGTCCGACCGAGAATTGCAAATCAGTGTGACCGAGTTCAGGACTTTGTGAAACCCTAACAGTCTTGGTGCCACCGAACTATGACTCGGTTTGACCGAGTTCACTAGTTTAGGTTCCTAAAGCTGCTCCAGTATCACCGAGTTTACAAATCGGTAGATCCGAAATGCTTTCTGTGGAAAACTAAAACTAAGTTTTTAACTCATTCTCTTGCAAAAACCTATGTATTTTGTGATGCTCATCCTATTTTGCCTCATCTATATCTATTCACAGGTCTGCTATCAGTGTTTGCAACATGTCTGATCAAAGTGACAGTCAGAACAAGTCTGAGGAGTAGATTCACATGAGTGAGGGCACTAGTCCCTCTAGCAGCTATGATGGTAGCAGATGCACACCTAGCAACTTGCCTAAGGCAGCCACCAGGGACAAAAAGAAGAAAACCTCAGAGTCTGAAGATGAAGACTATGTGGTTGTAGAGGATGAGGCCACTTCCAAGAAGAAGGTGCTCAAGAAGGAATATGGCATAGATGCTGCCACTAAGCCTGGAATGAGGACCAAAGCACCTGCTAGAATAGTTCCCATGTCCAAAACCAGAGCCTCCACTCAAGTTCCTTTGGAATCTGAACCCAAAGAGGCTGTTGAGGAAGGGAAGAAGAGGAAGGAAAGGGTCAAGAAGACCATGGCCAGGGTTGTTGGAAAGCCTTCCATGATGGAAGATGAAGAAGAAGAGGTTGTTGCACCAGCACCTAAAGCTCAGAAGCTTATGGGTGATGCCATCAGGTCAGGGGCTGCTTCATCAAAGTCCAAAGAAGTACCCAAGGCAGCCGCTCTAAAGCCTAAAATTGCACCCAAGAGGAATACTAGGAACATTCCTGCTGGAGAGAAGAACAAGGCCCCAGTGCCTGAAGTTGTTGTTGAAGAAGAAGATGATGAGGAACATGTCTTGAGAAAGTTGAAGCCCAAAATTCCAGATCACAATGATGCTCATCCTGTAGCTGAGGATATGAAGCTGAGAAAGGTGCGGGACTCAGACAGTGGAGGTTGACTGATCCCTATGCAATCAGGAGGAGAACTGTTGTGGACTACAGGTTCCATACAAAGGAACAATAGGATTTCTATGAGACAGTGCTGCTTAACAAGAAGCCAATTGTCTGTGATATGAGATGGGTGGACTGGAAATATATCAAGGAGAATGAAGAGCACTATCCTGGTGTGTATGATAGTTTCAATGCTTGTGGAGTGGATGACTTTGTTGGGCGGAAGCTCACAAAGTGGAATGATGAGTTTATAATGCAGTTCTACTCCACAACACACTTCTATCCAGATGGAAGGATAGTATGTATGTCTGAAGGTACTAGGTACCAATCAACTATTGAAGAATGGGCTAATCTGATCAATGCACCTAAGGAGAAAGAGGATGACTTGGATGTCTATGCCAAGAAGAAGAAGGATCACAACTCTATGGCACATATGTACAAGGAGATCCCAGATGCTGTTGTTGAAACACACAAGTTTGGATCAGTACATTACCTTCTGTCAGGATTGCCAACCATCAACTGGATCCTCAGGCACACTCTTTTGCCCAAGTCAGGTGATCACAAGATGATCAGAGGCCATGCTATCAATCTGCTTCACATATTTGATGTGCCTCAAAAGTTCAAGGTCATGAGCCTCATAGTGGAAACTATCAAGAGGACAGCTACTGACCAGAAGAGAAGTGGTGGGTATGTCCCACAGATCCAGGAGCTAATTAACTCCAAGATGGGCATTGGCACATACCTATTGGACAAGGATCACATGCCTATCTATCCAGATTTTGAGGACAACACAATGGTTATGGATGAAGATGAACCATCTTCTGTGCAAGCACAAGCAAAGAAGGAGAAGGCAAGGACTGAAAAGGCTGCCAAGATGCCAACCATCGATGAGGCATCTCAGTATTTCCTGAAGAGCAAGCAAGATCAGCTTGGCTACTTGATTGCCTCCACTCTAAGGATTGAGAAGGGATTGGCCACCCTGACTCAAAACCAGGAGAGCCTGGAGAGGATCATGGAGCAAAAGTTCTATGACTTGGATGTGAAGGTCACTGAGATACAGTCAGTTGTTGAGCAACTTCAAGATGACATGCAGGAGAAGAAGGGCAAGACAACCATTGATGCGTTTGCTAGAGTGCCCAGAGCTCAGAGATCAGCTGCAGTGCATGTTCCAGACACAAGAGAAACTTCATCTGCACCAGCTATAGCTTCAGTGCCACCAGCTCCAGCACCTACTCCACCAGCTCCAACTTCATCAACTGATGCTTTCGTCCTTGGCGTTATCTCTACACCACCAGCTGAAGACCAAGCCTGAGAGTCGATTTAGTACTATGCATTTTCTATGAACTTTTTGGTAAGTTGTTGCCAAAGGGGGAGAAAAATGTATAGATCATAGGCTTCGAGAGAGAGCGTTGTTTTTTATTCTCTCTTGTTTTGGTGGTTGAACTTTGTTTGCTTGTTTGATATACTTTATGCCTGTGTGATACTTGGATGATCATGTGTTTGATCATATGCTACATTAATGCTTGTTAGATGACATTATCCTTTTATCTCTATATGATCATTCACTTTGCTTGGTGATGAGTGCATGTATTTTAATTATTATCATTTTGAGCGCTCCACCAAGATGTATGTGACATGGGAGAGTAACTCATGATCCTAACTCATTGTGCATTTGCAGTCCAAAGCAAATCTTAAACTATGCACAAATTTAGGGGGAGCTCTCACATTTCACATACTTCTCAAAGCGACAATGTTTTTCAATCTTATTATCATTTGTCAAAGCTTTGATCTATATGTTGTCATCAATTACCAAAAAGGGGGAGATTGAAAGTGCAACTATCCCTAGGTGGTTTTGGTAATTCGTAACAACATATAGCTCACTGAGCTAACACTATTTCAAGATAAATATTTCAGGAAAAGCTCAATGAATGGCATGGCATGGATGAGAAAAGTGGCCCCCTCAAAATGCTAAGGATAAAAGGATTGCCTCAAGCTCAAAGCTCAAGACTCTACATTTTATATTTTAGTGATCCAAGATGACATTGAGTCTATAGGAAAAGCCAATACTATCAAGGAGGGATGAGGTGTTGCTTAATGAGGTTCTTGCTCAAAGTGCTTAGTGATATGATCCAAAACCCTCAACTACTTTCTCACATCCACATATGACCTAAATCAAAAGTCAAACTCGTCCCCACCGATTCTTTCTATCCGGCGCCACCGAGTTCAGATGTCATAGCCACTACCACAAACCCTAGGCAAATCGGTCTCACCGATACGGATCTCGGTCTCACCGAGATGGGATTGTAATCTCTCTATTTCCTTTCGTAACGTTTCGGTACCACCGAGATGAGCGATCGGTCCCACCGAGATTTCAATGTAAACTCTCTTTTTCCCTTTCGTAACATTTCGGTCTCACCGAAATGAGCAAACTGGTCCCATCGAGTTTACCTGACCAACTCTCTGGTTAGCTTATTACCAAAATCGGTCCCACCGAGTTTGTGTAATCGGTATCACCGAGATTACGTTATGCCCTAACCCTAATCATATCGGTCCTACCGAGTTGCATGTCGGCCCCACCGAAAATCCTAACAGTCACTAGATTTGCTGAATCGGTCCGACCGAGTTTCTCAATTCGGTCCCACCGAGATTGGCAAGTTGTGTGTAACGGTTAGATTTTGTGTGGAGGCTATATATACCCCTCCACCTCCTCTTCATTCATGGAGAGAGCCATCAGAACGAACCTACACTTCCAACTTACATTTTCTGAGAGAGAACCGCCTACTCATGTGTTGAGACCAAGATATTCCATTCCTACCATATGAATCTTGATCTCTAGCCTTCCCCAAGTTGCTTTCCACTCAAATCTTCTTTCCACCAAATCCAAATCCTGTGAGAGAGAGTTGAGTGTTGGGGAGACTATAATTTGAAGCACAAGAGAAAGGACTTCATCATCAACACACCATTTGTTACTTCTTGGAGAGTGGTGTCACCTAGATTGGCTAGGTGTCACTTGGGAGCCTCCGACAAGATTGTGGAGTTGAACCAAGGAGTTTGTAAGGTAAAGGAGATCGCCTACTTCGTGAAGATCTACCGCTAGTGAGGCAAGTCCTTTGTGGGCGATGGCCATGGTGGGATAGACAAGGTTGCTTCTTCGTGGACCCTTCTTGGGTGGAGCCCTCCGTGGACTCGCGCAGCCGTTACCCTTCGTGGGTTGAAGTCTCCATCAACGTGGATGTACGATAGCACCACCTATCGGAACCACGACAAAAACATATGTGTCTCCAATTGCGTTTGAATTCTCCAAACCCTTCCCTTTACATTCTTGCATGTTGCATGCTTTACTTTCCGTTGCTCATATACTCTTTGCATGCTTGCTTGAATCGTGTTACGATTGCTTGACTTGTGCTAAGTTAGCTAAAATCTGCCAAGAACTAAAATTGGGAAAAGGATAAGTTTTATTTGGTCAAGTAGTCTAATCACCCCCCCCCCCTCTAGACATACTTCCGATCCTACAAAAAGCTTCAACCTGATAAGCTCGAACCCAAATCAGAAAAGTGTGTCTTCATAGGATACCCAAAGGAAACTGTTGGGTACACCTTCTATCACATATCCGAAAGCAAAATCTTTGTTGATAAAAATGGATCCTTTCTAGAGGAGTTTCTCTCAAAATAAGTGAGTGGGAGGAAAGTAGAACTTGATGAGGTAATTGTACCTTCTCCCTTATTGGAAAGTAGTTCATCACAGAAATTAGTTCCAGTGATTCCTACACCAATTAGTGAGGAAGCTAATGATGATGATCATGAAACTTTAGATCAAGTTACTACCGAACCTCATAGGTCTTCCAGAGTGAGATCCGCACCAAAGTGGTACGGTAGTGTTGTTCTAGAAGTCATGTTACTAGACCATGGAGAACCTACGAACTATAACGAAGCGATGATGAGCCCAGATTCCGCAAAATGGCATGAGGCCATGAAATCTGAGATGGGATCCATGTATGAGAACAAAGTTTGGACTTTGGTGGATTTGCCCAATGATCGGCAAGCCATAGGAAATAAATGGATCTTCAAGAAGAAGATTGACGCTAACGGTAATGTTATTGCCTACAAAGCTCGACTTGTTGCGAAAGGTTTTCGACAAGTTCAAGGAGTTGACTAAGATGAGACTTTCTCACCCGTAGTGATGCTTAAGTCTGTCCGAATCATGTTTGCAATTTTATGATTACGAAATTTGGCAGGTGGATGTCAAAATTGCATTCCTGAATGGATTTCTGGACGAAGAGTTGTATATGATGCAACCAGAAGGTTTTGTTGATCCAAAGGGTGCTAACAAAGTGTGCAAGCTCCAGCGATCCATTTATGGACTGGTGCAAGCCTCTCGGAGTTGGAATAAATGCTTTGATAGTGTGATCAAAGCATATTGTTTTATACAGACTTTTGGAGAAGCCTGTATTTACAAGAAAGTGAGCGGGAGCTCTATAGCATTTCTAATATTATATGTCGATGACATATTGTTGATTGGAAATGATATAGAATTTTTGTATAGCATAAAGGGACACTTGAATAAGAGTTTTTCATAGAAAGACCTCGGTGAAGCTGCTTACATATTGGGCATCAAGATCTATAGAGATAGATCAAGACGCTTAATTAGACTTTCACAAAGCACATACCTTGATAAAGTTTTGAAGAAGTTCAAAATGGACCAGTCAAAGAAGGGTTCTTGCCTGTGTTACAAGGTGTGAAGTTGAGTCAGACTCAATGCCCGACCATTGCAGAAGATAGAGAGAAAACGAAAGTCATTCTCTATGCTTCAGCCATAGGTTCTATCATGTATGCAATGTTGTGTATCAGACCTGATGTGTGCCTTGCTATAAGCATAGCAGGGAGGTACCAAAGTAATCCCGAAGTGGAGCACTGGACATCGGTCAAGAACATCCTAAAATACCTGAAAAGGACTAAGGATATGTTTCTCGTTTATGGAGGTGACAAAGAGCTCGTCGTAAACGGTTACGTCGATGCAAGCTTTGATAGTGATTCTGATGACTCTAAGTCGCAAACTGGATACTTATTTTTATTGAATGGAGGAGCTGTCAGTTGGTGCAGTTCCAAGCAGAGCGTCATGGTGGGGTCTACTTGTGAAGCAGAGTACATTGCTGCTTCGGAAGCAACACATGAAGGAGTCTGGATGAAGGAGTTCATGTCCGATCTAGGTGTCATACCAAGTGCATCGGGTCCAATGAAATTTTTTTGTGACTATACTGGTGCAATTGCTTTGGCAAAGGAATCCAGATTTCACAAGAGAACCAAGCACATCAAGAGATGCTTCAATTCCATCCATCATCAAGTGCCGGAAGAGGACATAGAGATTTGCAAGATACATACTGATACGTCTCTGTCGTATCTATAATTTTTAATTGTTCCAAGCCAATATTATTCAACGTTCATATACTTTTGGCAACTTTTTATATTATTTTTGGGACTAACATATTGATCCAGTGCCCAGTGCCAGTTCATGTTTGTTGCATGTTTTATGTTTCGCAGAAACCCAATATCAAATGGAATCCAAACGGGATAAAACGGATGGAGAATTATTTTGGAATATTTGTGATTTTTGGGAGGAAGAATCAACGCGAGACGGTGCCCGAGGGGGGCACGAGGCAGGGGGCGCGCCCAAGGGGGGCAGGCGCACCCTGGACCCTCGTGGGCACCCCGTAAGGCGGTTGATGCTCTTCTTTTGCCGCAAGAAAGCTAATTTTATGAGAAAAATCTGGGCGAAAGATTCACCCCGATCGGAGTTACGGATCTCCGGATATAAAAGAAAGGGTGGAAGGGCAGAATCTGGGAACGCAGAAACAGAGAGAGACAGATAGACAGATCCAATCTCGGAGGGGCTCTCACCCCTCCCACGCCATGGAGACCATGGACCAGAGGGGAAACCCTTCTCCCATCTAGGGAGAAGGTCAAGGAAGAAGAAGAAGAAGGGGGGCTCTCTTCCCCTTGCTTCCGGTGGCGCCGAAACACCACCGGGGGCCATCATCATCACCGCGATCTACACCAACACCTCCATCATCTTCACCAACATCTCCATCACCTTCCCCCCTCTCTATTCAGCGGTCCACTCTCCCGCAACCCGATGTACCCTCTACTTGAACATGGTGCTTTATGCTTCATATTATTATCCAATAATGTGTTGCCATCCTATGATGTCAGAGTAGATTTTCGTTGTCCTATCGGTGATTGATGAATTGCTATGATTGGTTTAATTTGCTTGTGGTTATGTTGTTGTCCTATTGTTCCCTCCGTGTCGCGCAAGCGTGAGGGATTCCCGGTGTAGGGTGTTGCAATACGTTCATAATTCGCTTATAGTGGGTTGCTTGAGTGACAGAAGCATAAACCCGAGTAAGGGGGTTGTGGCGTATGGGATAAAGGGGACTTGATACTTTAATGCTATGGTTGGGTTTTACCTTAATGATCTTTAGTAGTTGCGGATGCTTGCTAGAGTTCCAATCATAAGTGCATATGATCCAAGAAGAGAAAGTGTGTTAGCTTATGCCTCTCCCACATAAAACTTGCTATCGGTCTAGTAAAGTAGTCAATTGCTTAGGGACAATTTCATAACTCCTACCACCACTTTTCCACACTCGCTATATTTACTTTATTGCTTTATCTAAACAGCCCCTACTTTTTGTTTACGTGCTCTTTATTATCTTGCAAACCTATCCAACAACACCTACAAAGTATTTCTAGTTTCATACTTGTTCTAGGTAAAGCGAACACTAAGCATGCGTAGACTCATATCAGTGGCAGATAGGGTTGAGAGAATATTTGTTCTACCTTTAGCTCCTTGTTGGGTTCGACACTCTTACTTATCGAAAGAGGCTACAATTATCCCCTATACTTGTGGGTTATCAAGACCTTTTTCTGGCGCCATTGTCGGGGAGTCATAGCGTGGGGTGAATATTCTCGTGTGTGCTTGTTTGCTTTATCACTAAGTAATTTTTATTTGCTGTTATTAGTTGTTTTATATCTTTATTTATGGGTAGGAAACGCAAATTACCAAAAAATCAGTTGTACCTACTACACCAATGGTTGAAGAACCACTCAAAATCTATCACACTCCAGAAGCTTTTTACTTGGATCATCTTCGATCCCTTTGTGCTCGTGCTGAAACCCCAACTAGCTTAGTTGAGGGCAAATCTTTAGATGAGCATGCTTGTTATGTGCGACACCGTATATTTGAAAAAGGGAAACTTTTACTGGATCAAATGCATCGGTTGCAATGCTATGCTTGGAATTTATGTGAAATTTATGATTTTACTTGTTGTTCTGAAGACCCTAAGAAACACCTACCCTATCAATGCTTGTTTAATGATAATGGAATCATATCTTCTTATGCTAAGGGTGTTTATAGTTACTATGATGTTCAACTAATTGAAGAATTTGTTGCTTTTAAGGGTGCTTATGAAATTGCTTCTTTGATTGAAAAGTATGATGCTACTCTTTTCAAATCTGAAAATTTTGCCATACTTGAATATTGTTATGATAATTGTGCTTCTAATGCCCATGTTAAACCATATATTGAGGTCTTCTCCGCTGTCCAAGAAGAGATTAATATTTTGCAGGAATCTATGGAAGAAGAAATTGATGAAACTATGAGCTCACTGGATGAAAAAGATGATGAGGAGAGCGAAGAACAAAAGGAGGAAGGGCGGATTAGCTACTCGTTCCCACCTTCTAATGAGAGTAACTCTTCAACTCATACATTGGTTAATTCCCCTTCGTGCTTACCGAAGGATGATTGCTATGATGATTGTTATGATCCTATTGATTCTCTTGAAATACCCCTTTTTTATGATGCTTGCTATGCTTGTGGCCAAGATGCCAATATGAATTATGCTGATGGAGATGAACTTGCTATAGTTACTTATGTTAAACATGAAATTGTTGCTATTGCACCCACGCATGATAGTCCTATTATATTTTTGAATTCTCCAAACTACACTATATCGGAGAAGTTTGTGCTTATTAAGGATTATATTGATGGGTTGCCTTTTACTGCTACATATGATGATTTTGATAGATATAATATGCATGTGCTTGCTGCTCCTACTTGCAATTATTATGAGAGAGGAACTATATCTCCACCTCTCTAGGTTTCCAATATGATAGAATTGCAAGAAACTGCTTATACTATGCATTGGCCTTTACTTGGTGTGCATGAATTGTTCTTTTATGACATGCCGATGCATAGGAAGAGAGTTAGAATTTGTTGATATACCTTGGGACCCGGGTGGATTCATTACTTGAGAACTACATGCCTAGCTTAATGGTTTTAAAGAAAGTGCTGCTAGGGAGACAACCCAGAAGTTTTAGAGAGTCATTTATTTCTGTTGAGTGATTTTATATAGTCTAAAAACAAAAAAATAAAGAGGAGAACCCAAAACTTTTCAAAAAGGAAAGCGAAAGTGAGAAAGACGAGCATTGTTAAAGTGGGAGCTAGCCTTGAACTTTGTTCATGCTCACGGAAACTTTGTGAATCTTGATTACAGAAACTTTTTTCAACAAAAATAATTATCCCCTTATACAATTCCATTGTATTATAAAAATAATGTGCCAAGGTTTGCCTTTAGGATGTTTGCAATGCTTGTTGGTTTGTATGGTGCAGGACAGAAACTTTAGCTATAGTGCGTGATTTTATATTTTTTACTGGAACGTCAAACGGTACTGATTCTTTCTGCACTGTCTTGATGTCCAAATTTTTTATTTTTAATAATTTTGGTAGAATTTTTGGGGTTCCATAAGTATGGTGAATGTTCAGATTTCTACAGACTGTTCTGTTTTTGACAGATTCTGTTTTTTATGCATAGTTTGCTTGTTTTGATGAAACTATCAATTTCTATCAGTGGATTAAGCCATGAAAAAGTTATATTACAGCAGACACAATGCAAAAACAAAAATATGAATTGGTTTGTAACAGTACTTAGAGTAGTGATTTGCTTTATTATACTAACGGATCTTACCGAGTTTTCTGTTAAAGTTTTGTGTGGATGAAGTGTCTAATCGAGGAGGTCTCGATATGAGGAAAAGGAAGAGAGGCAAGAGCTCAAGCTTGGGGATTCCCAAGGCACCCCAAGTAAATATTCAAGGAGACTCAAACGTCTAAGCTTGGGTATGCCCCGGAAGGCATCCCCTCTTTCTTCAACAAGTATCGGTATGTTTTCGGATTCGTTTCGTTCATGCGATATGTGCAAGTCTTGGAGCGTCTTTTGCATTTAGTTTTCACTTTTATTTTATGCACCATGCTGGTATGAGATAGCCTTTGGTTGATTTATAGAATGCTCATTGTACTTCACTTAAATCTTTTGAGTATGGCTTTATAGAATGCTTCATGTGCTTCACTTATATCATTTGAAGTTTGGATTGCATGTTTCTCTTCACATAGAAAACCGCCATCTGAAGAATGCTCTTTTGCTTCACTTATATTTGTTAGAGCGTGGGCATATCTTTTGTAGAAAAAAAATTAAACTCTCCTGCTTCACTTATATCTATTTAGAGAGATGACAGGAATTGGTCATTCACATGGTTAGTCATAAAATCCTACATAAACTTGTAGATCGCTGAATATGATATGTTTGATTCCTTGCAATAGTTTTGCGATATAAAGATGGTGATATTAGAGTCATGCTAGTGGGGGACTGTGGATTAGTAGAAATACTTGTGTTGAGGTTTGTGATTCTCGTAGCATGCACGTATGGTGAACCGCTTTGTGATGAAGTTGGAGCACAATTTTATTTATTGATTGTCTTCCTAATGAGTGGCGGTCGGGGACGAGCGATGGTCTTTTCCTACCAATCTATCCCCCTAGGAGCATGCGCGTAGTACTTTGTTTTCAATGGCTTGTAGATTTTTGCAATAAGTATATGAGTTCTTTATGACTAATGTTGAGTCCATGGATTATACGCACTCTCACCCTTCCATCATTGCTAGCCTCTTCGGTACCGTGCATTGCCCTTTCTCACCTCGAGAGTTGGTGCAAACTTCGCCGGTGCATCCAAACCCCGTGATATGATACGCTCTATCACACATAAGCCTCCTTATATCTTCCTCAAAACAGCCATCATACCTACCTATCATGGCATCTCCATAGCCATTCTGAGATATATTGCCATGCAACTTCCATCATCATCATATACATGACTTGAGCATTCATTGTCATATTGCTTTGCATGATCGTAAGATAGCTAGCATGATGTTTTCATGGTCCGTTTTTTGATGTCATTGCTACACTAGATCATTGCACATCCCGGTACACCGCTGGAGGCATTCATATAGAGTCATATCTTTGTTCTAGATATCGAGTTGTAATATTGAGTTGTAAGTAAATAAAAGTGTGATGATCATCATTATTAGAGCATTGCCCCAGTGAGGAAAGGATGATGGAGACTATGATTCCCCCACAAGTCGGGATGAGACTCCGGACTTTATGAAAAATAAAAGAGGCCAAAGAAGCCCAAATAAAATAAAGAGGCCAAAGAAGCCCACCAAAAAAATAAAAATAAAAATAAGGAAAATAGAAAAAACGAGAGAAAAAGAGAGAAGGGGCAATGTTACTATCCTTTTACCACACTTGTGCTTCGGAGTAGCACCATGTTCTTCATAGAGAGAGTATCCTATGCTTTCACTTTCATATACTAGTGGGAATTTTCATTATAGAACTTGGTTTGTATATTCCGATGATGGGCTTCCTCAAACGCTCGAGGTCTTCATGAGCAAGCAAGTTGGATGCACACCCACTTAGTTTCTAGTTTGAGCTTTCATACACTCATAACTCTTAGTGCATCCATTGCATGGCAATCCCTACTCACTCACATTGATATCTATTAATGGGCATCTCCATAGCCCGTTGATACGCCTAGTTGATGTGAGACTTTCCCCTTTTTTGTCTTCTCCACATAACCCCCACCACCATATTCTATTCCACCTATAGTGCTATGTCCATGGCTCACGCTCATGTATTGCGTGAAAGTTGAAAAAGTTTGAGATTACTAAAGTATGAAACAATTGCTTGGCTTGTCATCGGGGTTGTGCATGATTAAATACTTTGTGTGATGAAGATAGAGGATAACCAGACTATATGATTTTGTAGGGATAACTTTCTTTGGCCATGTTGTTTTGAGAAGACATGACTGCTTTATTAGTATGTTTTTATGTCAAATGATAGACTATTGCTTTGAATCACTCGTGTCTTAATATGCATGCCATGATTAGACATATGATCAAGATTATGCTAGGTAGCATTCCACATCAAAAATTATCTTTTTTATCATTTGCCTACTCGAGGACAAGCAGGAATTATGCTTGGGGATGCTGATACGTCTCCGTCGTATCTATACTTTTTGATTGTTCCATGCCAATATTATTTAACTTTCATATACTTTTGGCACCTTTTTATATTATTTTTGGGACTAGCATATTGATCCAGTGCCCAGTGCCAGTTCCTGTTTGTTGCATGTTTTATGTTTCGCAGAAACCCAATATCAAACAGAATCCAAACGGTATAAAAATGGACGGAGAATTATTTTGGAATATTTGTGATTTTTGGGAGGAAGAATCAACGCGAGACGGTGCCCGAGGGGGCCACGAGGCAGGGGGCGCGCCCCAAGGGGGCAGGCGCGCCCTGGACCCTCTTGGGCACCCCGTAAGGCGGTTGATGCTCTTCTTTTGCCACAAGAAAGCTAATTTTATGAGAAAAATCTGGGCGAAAGATTCATCCCAATCGGAGTTACGGATCTCCGGATATAAAAGAAACGGTGAAAGGGCAGAATCTGGGAACGCGGAAACAGAGAGAGACAGAGAGATAGATCCAATCTCGGAGGGGCTCTCGCCCCTCCCACGCCATGGAGACCATGGACCAGAGGGGAAACCCTTCTCCCATCTAGGGAGAAGGTCAAGGAAGAAGAAGAAGAAGGGGGGCTCTCTCCCCCTTGCGTCAGGTGGCGCCGGAACGCCACCGGGGGCCATCATCATCACCGCGATCTACACCAACACCTCCATCATCTTCACCAACATCTCCATCACCTTCCCCCCTCTCTATTCAGCGGTCCACTCTCCTACAACCCGATGTACCCTCTACTTGAACATGGTGCTTTATGCTTCATATTATTATCCAATGATGTGTTGCCATCCTATGATGTCAGAGTAGATTTTCGTTGTCCTATCGGTGATTGATGAATTGCTATGATTGGTTTAATTTGCTTGCGGTTATGTTGCTGTCCTATTGTGCCCTCCGTGTCGCGCAAGCGTGAGGGATTCCCGCTGTAGGGTGTTGCAATACGTTCATGATTCGCTTATAGTGGGTTGCTTGGGTGACAGAAGCATAAACCCGAGTAAGGGGGTTCTGGCGTATGGGATAAAGAGGACTTGATACTTTAATGCTATGGTTGGGTTTTACCTTAATGATTTTTAGTAGTTGCGGATGCTTGTTAGAGTTCCAATCATAAGTGCATATGATCCAAGAAGAGAAAGTGTGTTAGCTTATGCCTTTCCCACATAAAACTTGCTATCGGTCTAGTAAAGTAGTCAATTGCTTAGGGACAATTTCACCTACCACCACTTTGTTGGAGAACGTAGCAGAAATTCAAAATTTTCCTACGTGTCACCAAGATCTATCTATGGAGAAACCAGCAACGAGGGGAAGGAGAGTGCATCTACATACCCTTGTAGATCGCTAAGCGGAAGCGTTCAAGAGAACGGGGTTGAAGGAGTCGTACTCGTCGTGATCCAAATCACCGGAGATCCTAGTGCCGAACGGACGGCACCTCCGCGTTCAACACACGTACAGCCCGGTGACGTCTCCCATGCCTTGATCCAGCAAGGAGAGAGGGAGAGGTTGAGGAAGACTCCATCCAGCAGCAGCACAACGGTGTGGTGGTGGTGGAGGAGCGTGGCAATCCTGCAGGGCTTCGCCAAGCACTTGCGGGAGAGGAGGAGTAGGGGAGGTAGGGCTGCACCAAGAAGAGATGTTCTCGTGTGTTGGGCTGCTCCAATGCCTCCACTATATATAGGGGGAGAGGGGGCTGCGCCCCCACCTAGGTTTCCACCCCTAGGGGCGGCGGCCAGCCCTAGATGGGACTTGGAGGGGGCGGCCAAGAGGGGGAGAGAGGGGGCGCGCCCTAGGGTGGGCCTACAGGCCCATCTGCGCCTAGGGTTTCCCCTCTCCCCTCCTAGATGCGCCTTGGGCAAGGGTGGGAGGCGCACCAGCCCACTCTGGGGCTGGTCCCTTTCCACTCTAGGCCCATGCAAGCCTCCGGGGCCGGTGGCCCCACTTGGTGGACCCCCGGGACCCTCCCGGTGGTCCCAGTACGTTACCGATAAAACCCAAAACTTTTCCGGTGACCAAAACAGGACTTTCCATATATAAATCTTTACCTCCGGACCATTTCGGAACTCCTCGTGACGTCCGGGATCTCATCCGGGACTCCGAACAACATTCGGTAACCACATACAAACTTCCTTTATAACCCTAGCGTCATCGAACCATAAGTGTGTAGACCCTACGGGTTCGGGAGACATGTAGACATGACCGAGACGTTCTCCGGTCAATAACCAATAGCGGGATCTGGATACCCATGTTGGCTCCCACATGTTCCACGATTATCTCATCGGATGAACCACGATGTCAAGGACTCAATCGATCCCGTATACAATTCCCTTTGTCTAACGGTATTGTACTTGCCCGAGATTCGATCGTCGGTATACCGATACCTTGTTCAATCTCGTTACCGGCAAGATTCTTTACTCGTTCCGTAACACATCATCCCGTGATCAACCCCTTGGTCACATTGTGCACATTATGATGATGTCCTACCGAGTGGGCCCAGAGATACCTCTCCGCTTACACGGAGTGACAAATCCCAGTCTTGATTCGTGCCAACCCAACAGACACTTTCGGAGATACCTGTAGTGCACCTTTATAGCCACCCAGTTACCTTGTGACGTTTGGTACACCCAAAGCACTCCTACGGTATCCGGGAGTTGCACAATCTCATGGTCTAAGGAAAAGATACTTGACATTAGAAAAGCTTTAGCATACGAACTACACGATCTCTATGCTAGGCTTAGGATTGGGTCTTGTCCATCACATCATTCTCCTAATGATGTGATCCCATTATCAACGACATCCAATGTCCATAGCCAAGAAACCATGACTATCTGTTGATCACAACGAGCTAGTCAACTAGAGGCTCACTAGGGACATATTGTGGTCTATGTATTCACACGTGTATTACGATTTCCGGATAATACAGTTATAGCATGAATAAAAGACTATTATCATGAACAAAGAAATATAATAATAACACTTTTATTATTGCCTCTAGGGCATATTTCCAACAGTCTCCCACTTGCACTAGAGTCCATAATCTAGTTCACATCACCATGTGATTAACACTGACAGGTCACATCACCATGTGACCAACATCCAAAGAGTTTACTAGTGTCATTAAACTAGTTCACATCATCATGTGATTAAGACTCAATGAGTTCTGGGGTTTGATCATGTTCTGCTTGTGAGAGAGCTTTTAGTCAACGGATCTGTAACATTCAGATCCGTATGTACTTCGCAAATTTCTAGGTCATATTGTAAATGCTGCTTCCACGCTCCACTTGGAGCTATTCCAAATGGTTGTTCCACTATACGTATCCGGTTTGCTGCTCAGAGTCACTCGGATAGGTGTTAAAGCTTTCATCGACGTAACCCTTTACGCCGAACTCTTTATCACCTCCATAATCGAGAAACATATCCTTATTCCTCTAAGGATAACTTTGACCGCTATCTGATGATCCACTCCTTGATCACCTTTGTACTCTCTTGCCAGACATGTGGCAAGGCACACATCAGGTGCGGAACTTAGCATAGCATACTGTAGAGCCTACGTCTAAAGCATAGGGGACGACCTTCGTCCTTTCTCTCTTTTCTGCCGAGGTCGAGCTTTAAGTCTTAACTTCGTACCTTACAACGCAGGCAAGAACTTCTTCTTTGACTGATCCATCTTGAACACCTTCAAGATCATGTCAAGGTATGTGCTCATTTGAAAGTATTATTAAGCATTTTGATCTATCCTTATAGATCTTGATGCTCAATGTTCAAGTAGCTTAATCCAGGTTTTCTATTGAAAAACACCTTTCAAATAACCCTATATGCTTTCTAGAAATTCTACATCATTTCTGATCATCAATATGTCAACAACATATACTCATCAGAAATTCTATAGTGCTCCCACTCACTTCTTTGGAAATACAAGTTTCTCATAAACTTTGTATAGACCCAAAATCTTTGATCATCTTATCAAAGCGTACATTCCAACTCCGAGATGCTTACTCCAGTCCTTAGAAGGATCGCTAGAGCTAGCATACCTTTTAGCATCCTTAGGATCGACAAAACCTTTCTGATTGTATTACATACAACCTTTCCTTACGAAAACTGGTAAGGAAACTCGTTTTGACATCCATCTGCCAGATTTCATAAATGCAGCTAATGCTAACATGAATCCGACGGACTTAAGCATCGCTACGGATGAGAAAATCTCATCGTAGTCAACTCCTTGAACTTGTGAAAAAACTCTTCGCCACAAGTCGAGCTTCATAGACGGTGACATTACCGTCCACGTCTGTCTTCTTCTTAAAGATCCATTTATCTTAATGGCTTGCCGATCATTGGGCAAGCCCACCAAAGTCCATGCTTTGTTCTGATACATGGATCCTATCTCAGATTTCATGTCTTCTAAACATTTGTCGAAATATGGGCCCACCATCGCTTCTCCATAGCTCGTAGGTTCATTGTTGTCTAGCAACATGACCTTCAAGACAGGATTACTGTACCACTCTGAAGTAGTACGTATCCTTGTCACCCTACGAGGTACGGCAGTGACTTGATCCGAAACTTCATGATCACTATCATAAGCTTCTACTTCAATTGGAGTAGGTGCCACATGAACAACTTCCTGTGCCCTGATACACACTGGTTGAAGTGATGGTTCAATAACCATATCAAGTCTCCACCATCCTCCCACTCAACTCTTTCGAGAGAAACCTTTCCTCGAGAAAGGACCCAATTCAAGAAACAATCCATATTGCTTTCGGATCTGAATTAGGAGGTATCCCCAACTGTTTTGGGTGTCCTATGAAGATGCATTTTATCCGCTTTGGGTTCGAGCTTATCAATCCTGAAACTTTTTCACATAAGCGTTGCAGCCCCAAACCTTTAAGAAACGACAACTTAGGTTTCTCTAAACCATAATTCATACGGTGTCATCTCAATGGAATTACGTGGTGCCCTATTTAAAGTGAATGTGGTTGTCTCTAATGTCTAACCCATGAACAATAGTGGTAATTCGATAAGAGACATCATGGTACGCACCATATCCAATAGGGTGCAACTATGATGTTCGGACACACCATCACACTATGGTGTTCCAGGCGGTATTAATTGCGAAACAATTTCCACAATGTCTTAATTGTGTGCCAAACTCGTAACTCAGATATTCATCTCTATGATCATATCATAGACATTTTATCCTCTTGTCACAATGATCTTCTACTTCACTCTGAAATTACTTGAACCATTCAATAATTCAGACTTGTGTTTCATCAAGTAAATATACTCAACATCTACTTGAATCATCTGTGAAGTAAGAACATAACGATATTCACTGCATGCCTCAGCACTCATTGGACTGCACACATCAAAATGTGTTACTTCCAACAAGTTGCTATCTTGTTCCATCTTACTGAAAACGAGGCTTTTCAGTCATCTTGCCCATGTGGTATGATTTGCATATCTCAAGTGATTCAAAATCAAGTGAGTCCAAACGATCCATCTGCATGGAGTTTCTTCATGCGTATACACCAATAGACATGGTTCGCATGTCTCAAACTTTTCAAAAACGAGTGAGTCCAAAGATCCATCAACATGGAGCTTCTTCATGCGTTTTATACCATTATGAATTACATGGCAGTGCCACAAGTAAGTGGTACTATCATTACTATCTTATATCTTTTGGCATGAAAATGTGTATCACTACGATCGAGATTCAATAAACCATTCCTTTAGGTGCAAGACCATTGAAGGTATTATTCAAATAAATAGAGTAACCATTATTCTCTTTAAATGAATAACCGTATTGCGATAGACATAATCCAATCATTTCTATGCTCAACGCAAACACACAATGACAGTTATTCAGGTTTAATAATAATCTTGATGGTAGAGGGAGCGTGCGATGTTTGATCACATCAAACTTGGAAACACTTCCAACACATATCGTCAGCTCACCTTTAGCTAGTCTCCGTTTATTCCGTAGCTCTTTTATTTCGAGTTACTAACACTTAGCAACTGCACCGGTATCTTAATACCCTGGTGCTACTAGGAGTACTAGTAAAGTACACATTAACATAATGTATATACAATATACTTCTATCGACCTTGCGAGCCTTCTCATCTACCAAGTATCTAGGGTAATGCTGCTCCAGTGGCTGTTCCCTTATTACAGAAGCACTTAGTCTCGGGTTTGGGTTCAACCTTGGGTTTCTTCACTAGAGCAGCAGCTGATTTGCCGTTTCATGAAGTATCCCTTCTTGCCCTTGCCCTTCTTGAAACTAGTGGTTTCACCAACCATCAATAATTGATGCTCCTTCTTGATTTCTACTTTCGCGATGTCAAACAACGCGAATACCTCAAGGATCATCATCTCTATCCTTGATATGTTATAGTTCATCACGAAGCTCTAGCAACTTGGTGGCAATGACTTTGGGGAAACATCACTATCTCATCTGGAAGATCAGCTCCCACTCAATTCAAGTGATTGTTGCACTCAGACAATCTGAGCACAAGCTCAACGATTGAGCTTTTCTCCCTGAGTTTGCAGGCTAAGAAAATCGTCGGAGGTCTTATACCTCTTGACGTGGGCACGAGCCTGAAATCCTAATTTCAGCCCTCGAAACATCTCATATGTTCCGCGATGTTTCGAAAAACGTCTTTGGTGCCTCTACTTAAGCCATTTAACTGAACTATCACGTAGTTATCAAAACGTGTATGTCTGATGTTCGCAACATCCACAGACGACGTTTGGGGTTCAGCACACTGAGCGGTGCATTAAGGACATAAGCTTTCTACTGTCCGCATTATCGCTACTATCAACTTTCAACTATATTTTCTCTAGGAACATATCTAAAAAGTGGAACTAAAGCGCGAGCTTACGACATAATTTGCAAAGATCTTTTGACTATGTTCAGGATAATTAAGTTCATCTTATGAACTCCCACTCAGATAGACATCCCTCTGGTCATCTAAGTGATTACATGATCCGAGTCAACTAGGCCGTGTCCGATCATCATGTGAGACGGACTAGTCATCATCGGTGAACATCTTCATGTTGATCGTATCTACTATACGACTCATGCTCGACCTTTCGGTCTCCGTGTTCCGAGGCCATGTCTGTACATGCTAGGCTCGTCAAGTTAACCCTAAGTGTATTACATGTGTAAATCTGTCTTACACCCGTTGTATGTGAACATAAGGATCTATCACACCCGATCATCACGTGGTGCTTCGAAACGACGAACTGTAGCAACGATGCACAGTTAGGGGAGAACACTTCTTGAAATTGTTGTAAGGGATAATCTTATTTACTACCATCGTTCTAAGTAAACAAGATGCATAAACATGATAAACATCACATGCAATCAAATAGTGACATGATATGGCCAATATCATTTTGCTCCTTTTGATCTCCATCTTCGGGGCTCCATGATCATCATCGTCACCGGCATGACACCATGATCTCCATCATCATGATCTCCATCATCGTGTCTTCATGAAGTTGTCTCGCCAACTATTACTTCTGCTACTATGGCTACCGGTTAGCAATAAAGTAAAGTAATTACATGGCGTTGTTCAATGACACGCAGGTCATACAATAAATTTAAGACAACTCCTATGGCTCCTGCCGGTTGTCATACTCATCGACATGCAAGTCGTGAATCCTATTACAAGAACATGATCAATCTCATACATCACATATCATTCATCACATTCTTCTTGGCCATATCACATCACAAAGCATACCCTGCAAAAACAAGTTAGACGTCCTCTAATTGTTGTTTGCATGTTTTACGTGGCTGCTATGGGTTTCTAGCAAGAACGTTTCTTACCTACGCAAAACCACAACGTGATATGCCAATTGCTATTTACCCTTCATAAGGACCCTTTTCATCGAATCCGTTCCGACTAAAGTGGGAGAGACTGGCACCCGCTAGCCACCTTATGCACCAAGTGCATGTCAGTCGGTGGAACCTGTCTCACGTAAGAGTACGTGTAAGGTCGGTCCGGGCCGCTTCATCCCACAATACCATCGAAACAAGATTGGACTAGTAACGGCAAGCATATTGAACAAAATCAACGCCCACAACTACTTTGTGTTCTACTCGTGCAAAGAATCTACGCAATAGACCTAGCTCTGATACCACTGCTGGAGAAAGTAGCAGAAATTCAAAATTTTCCTACGTGTCACCAAGATCTATCTATGGAGAAACCAGCAACGAGGGGAAGGAGAGTGCATCTACATACCCTTGTAGATCGCTAAGCGGAAGCGTTCAAGAGAACGGGGTTGAAGGAGTCGTACTCGTCGTGATCCAAATCACCGGAGATCCTAGTGCCGAACGGACGGCACCTCCGCGTTCAACACACGTACAGCCCGGTGACGTCTCCCATGCCTTGATCCAGCAAGGAGAGAGGGAGAGGTTGAGGAAGACTCCATCTAGCAGCAGCACAATGGCGTGGTGGTGGTGGAGGAGCGTGGCAATCCTGCAGGGCTTCACCAAGCACTTGCGGGAGAGGAGGAGTAGGGGAGGTAGGGCTGCACCAAGAAGAGATGTTCTCGTGTGTTGGGCTGCTCCATTGCCTCCACTATATATAGGGGGAGAGGGGGCTGCACCCCTACCTAGGTTTCCACCCCTAGGGGCGGCGGCCAGCCCTAGATGGGACTTGGAGGGGGCGGCCAAGAGGGGGAGAGAGGGGGCGCGCCCTAGGGTGGGCCTATAGGCCCATCTGCGCCTAGGGTTTCCCCTCTCCCCTCCTAGCTGCGCCTTGGGCAAGGGTGGGAGGCGCACCAGCCCACTCTGGGGCTGATCCCTTTCCACTCTAGGCCCATGCAAGCCTCCGGGGCCGTTGGCCCCACTTGGTGGACCCCCGGGACCCTCCCGGTGGTCCCGGTACGTTACCGATAAAACCCAAAACTTTTCCGGTGACCAAAACAGGACTTCCCATATATAAATCTTTACCTCCGGACCATTCCGGAACTCCTCGTGACATCCAGGATCTCATCCGGGACTCAGAAAAACATTCGGTAACCACATACAAACTTCCTTTATAACCCTAGCGTCATCGAACCTTAAGTATGTCGACCCTACGGGTTCGGGAGACATGTAGACATGACCGAGACGTTCTCCGGTCAATAACCAACAGCGGGATCTGGATACCCATGTTGGCTCCCACATGTTCCACGATGATCTCATCGGATGAACCACGATGTCAAGGACTCAATCGATCCCGTATACAATTCCCTTTGTCTAACGGTATTGTACTTGCCCGAGATTCGATCATCGGTATACCGATACCTTGTTCAATCTCGTTACCGGCAAGTCTCTTTACTCATTCCGTAACACATCATCCCGTGATCAACCCCTTGGTCACATTGTGCACATTATGATGATGTCCTACCGAGTGGGCCCAGAGATACCTCTCCGCTTACACGGAGTGACAAATCCCAGTCTCGATTCGTGCCAACCCAACAGACACTTTCGGAGATACCTGTAGTGCACCTTTATAGCCACCCAGTTACGTTGTGACGTTTGGTACACCCAAAGCACTCCTACGGTATTCGGGAGTTGCACAATCTCATGGTCTAAGGAAAAGATACTTGACATTAGAAAAGCTTTATCATACGAACTACACGATCTCTATGCTAGGCTTAGGATTGGGTCTTGTCCATCACATCATTCTCCTAATGATGTGATCCCGTTATCAACGACATCCAATGTCCATAGCCAGGAAACCATGACTATCTGTTGATCACAACGAGCTAGTCAACTAGAGGCTCACTAGGGACATATTGTGGTCTATGTATTCACACGTGTATTACGATTTCCGGATAATACAGTTATAGCATGAATAAAAGACTATTATCATGAACAAAGAAATATAATAATAACACTTTTATTATTGCCTCTAGGGCATATTTCCAACACACTTTTCCATACTCGCTATATTTACTTTATTGCTTCTTTATCTAAAGAGCCCCTACTTTTTGTTTACGAGCTCTTTATTATCTTGCAAACCTACCCAACAACACCTACAAAGTACTTCTAGTTTCATACTTGTTCTAGGTAAAGTGAACACTAAGCGTGCGTAGAGTCGTATCAGTGACAGATAGGGCTTGAGAGAATATTTGTTCTACCTTTAGCTCCTCGTTGGGTTTGACACTCTTACTTATTGAAAGAGGCTACAATTGTCCCCTATACTTGTGGGTTATCACATACAGATCTGAATGTTGCAGACCCGTTAACTAAGCCTCTTCCACGAGCAAAACATGATCAGCACCAAAACTCCATGGTTATTAGAATCATTACTGTGTAATCTAGATTATTGACTCTAGTGCAAGTGGGAGACTAAAGGAAATATGCCCTAGAGGCAATAATAAAGTTATTATTTATTTCCTTAATTCATGATAAAT
The DNA here is from genome assembly GCF_002162155.2 of Triticum dicoccoides. Taxonomy (NCBI): domain Eukaryota; kingdom Viridiplantae; phylum Streptophyta; class Magnoliopsida; order Poales; family Poaceae; genus Triticum; species Triticum dicoccoides. Next base: position 462,304,043 of record NC_041389.1, read on the forward strand.
ATTTATTATTCATGCTAGAATTGTATTAACCGGAAACTTAGTACATGTGTGAATACATAGACAAAACATAGTGTCCCTAGTATGCCTGTACTTGACTAGCTCGTTAATCAAATATGGTTAAGTTTCCTAACCATAGACATGTGTTGTCATTTGATGAACAGGATCACATCATTACGAGAATGATGTGATGGACATGACCCATCCGTTAGCTTAGCATTATGATCGTTACAATTTCATTGCTACTGCTTTTTTCATGACTTATACACGTTCCTCAGACTATGAGATTATGCAACTCCCAAATACCGGAGGAACACCTTGTGTGCTATCAAACATCACAACGTAAATGGGTGATAATAAAGATGCTCTACAGGTGTCTCCGAAGGTGTTTGTTGGGTTGGCATAGATCGAGATTAGGATTTGTCACTCTGTGTTTCGGAGAGGTATCTCTGGGCCCTCTCGGTAATGTTCATCACTATAAGCCTTGCAAGCATTGTGACCAATGAGTTAGTTGCTGGATGAAGTATTACGGAACGAGTAAAGAGACTTGCCGGTAACGAGATTGAACTAGGTATGATGATACCGACGATCGAATCTCGGGTAAGTAACATACCGATGACAAAGGGAACAACGTATGTTGTTATGCGGTTTGACCGATAAAGATCTTCGTAGAATATGTAGGAGCCAATATGAGCATCCAGGTTCCGCTATTGGTTATTTACCGGAGATGTGTCTTGGTCATGTCTACATAGTTCTCGAACCCGTAGGGTCCGCACGCTTAACGTTCGATGACGATATGTATTATGAGTTATGTGTTTTGATGACCAAAGTTTGTTCGGAGTCCCGGATAAGATCATGAATGTGACGATGAGTCTCGAAATGGTCACGACATAAAGATTGATATATTGGACCATGATATTCTGACATCACAAGTGTTCCGGGAAGTTTCGGATAAAACCGGAGTGCCGGAGGGGTTACCGGAACCCCCCGGGGAAACTAATGGGCCACCATGGGACTTAGTGGAGAGAGAGGAGGGCCGCAGGAGGGCTGGCCACGCACCCCCCTTGAGTCTGAATTGGACAAGGGAAGGGGGGCGCCGCCCCCCCCTTTCCTACTCCCTCTCCCTCTCCTTTCCTTCCCCCTCTCTTCCTTGGATGGGAATCCTACTAAGACTAGGAGGTCCTAGCAGGACTCTTCCTCTTGGGCGCGCCCCCTAGGTCCGGCCGACCTCCCCCTCCCTCCTTTATATACGGGAGCAAGGGGGCACCCTAGAACACACAAGTTTCTCTTAACCGTGTGCGGTGCCCCCTCCATAGTTACACACCTTGATCATACCATCGTAGTGCTTAGGCGAAGCCCTGCACCGGTAACATCATCATCACCGTCGCCATGCCGTTGTGCTGACGGAACTCACCCTCGTCCTGAACTGGATCAAGAGCACGAGGGACGTCATCGAGCTGAACGTGTGCTGAACGCAAAGGTGTTGTACGTTCGGTACTTGATCGGTTGGATCGCGAAGAAGTTTGACTACATCAACCGTGTTATTGAAACGCTTCCGCTTTCGGTTTACAAGGGTACGTGGACACACCCTCCCCTCTCGTTGCTATGCATCACCTAGATAGATCTTGCGTGATCGTAGGAATTGTTTTGAAATTACCGCGTTCCCCAACATCATCTAGTTTACTTAATGCGCCATGGCAATTTCATTCTTAATAGGGTGTGCGTGTGTGTTCATAGTGATGAGTGTATGTGTGTATATATGAGTGTCTGCGCCAGTATAAAATTTTTTCTTAATATCCAGGCAAATTTAATTCTTAGACCATGGCAATATTTTTTACTTCATGCCACCATGGCATTTTTTACTAACGAATCACTTTATATCTATTTATTTATGTAATATGGAAAACTTACTTTATGGACGATAGCAAACTTAATGTATGGTTCAAGTTTAATTGAAATACCATGGCAAATTTCCTGTTCCGTATCAAGGCAAAATTATTTTACATACATGTCATTTTTCTCTTTTTATACAAAGCACGACAATTTATGATAAAGGAATAAAATGGCAATTGTCAATATGCATCTTGCCATGGTAATTTGGTTCATATTTGAATACATAGCTTCATGTTATAGTTCATTGTGCATTTCATGGCTACAAAATTGTGGGCATTGGTCATATGGGATTTTTTTCCCTAAAAAGTGTGTCTCATACATCATGGCAAAATATTTAATCTTCATAACATATTTACCTTTTAACATGGTAAACTTACTTTTATTGGCATGGAAAAACTATTTTTATCGCATTGGTGTTTTTTACTTTTATTGCATTGTTATTTCTATCGTCATTGCCATCATGCCATGGCAAATTTACTTTAGTCACTCATTTGAATTCAATTTTTTTTATTCTGCCTTGGTAAATTTTAAATAATGGACCATGGCAAATTTACCTTTACATTTCATGGAAAATTTTACATTCATGGTTCATGGGATTTTTTTGCTTTCATGAGACCTTAGTAAATTTACTTTATGAAGCATGGAAATTACTAGTAAACTATATATGGTACACTTTTTTTGTATTTCTACATGATGCCAACTTTAATCCACGTTTTTTCTAGTCTTCATGTTTATAGTAAAGATAACCTACAAGGCAATCCTCATTGGGTGCCAGCATGATGTACAGATGCAAATTGCAATGATTCATCTTTTGGGCCATTTTGAAAGGAAAAAACTAGACCACAGCAAAAAGAGAATCTTTACTTTTTCTTTCCATTTACGTTTTCTGCCATCTTGTTTTTATATGAAACAATGGCAACTATTAGGCAAGCATAATTGCTAAGTTTTCAAGTTCTGATCTATTTTTGAACATGTTGACAGTTTATTATACATATCACGGCAATTTTTCTTTCTTTGGCTATTCAAAATCAGGTCAAAGTCCAGTTTCAAGGTGTGATAGTAGTCGGTAGGAGTTTTTGGGCCCCACATACCGAGGGAAGGGAGGACGCGAGGCGGGCGAAAAGGCCGACCCAGCGACAGCGGGCAAAATTTCATGTTTTGACTCTTTTACGAAACTTGATCAAGATCTGATCATGCCTTGCAAAAATTTCGGGATCTGTTCTTTTTCTTACCGCCATAGTCCATGGCGGTTATAACAGCCTACCGCCAAGGTCCCTGACCGTGGGGTTGCACACCCTATCAATTTTTTTTCCTAAGTATGAAACACAGTGTATGCTTGCACCTATCACCGTGCACCTTGGTGGTAGGGTTGTACAGGCTACCGCCAGCCTGTTTGACGGTAGGGGTGTTTCTTACCGCCAAGGTCCCTGACGGTAGGTTGTTACACCCTACCACCATTGACCCTGGCGATAGCAAAAGGGTCAGATCCCAAAACTTTTACGAATTAGCGTCATATCTCGATTAACTTTCAGAGAAGGGTCAAAAACACGGAATTTTGCCGCGACGGCGACCAGCCGTGAGATGAGAAACGAAAGTTCAGAGGTGACATCACGTCGGAAAGATCCGGCCACAGATTTCAAAGCGCGCGTCCGGATACCGGCGGGGCGGGCAACATCTGCGCGGACGAGCTAGCTAGCTGCTCCTCCTCCGGACTAGCGTCTTTTCATTCTTTTGGCGCGTCGGCGTCGCTTTAAGCTACCCACGCCGTCGCCGGCCGTGCTGTGCCGCTCTTTTTTGTTGCTTCCCTGCCCTGCCCGGAAAGGGAAGCTAGCTAGCTATCCAGCGCGCGCAGCGCATCCAACGCCAGCCACAGCCTTCGTGGTTAAGCTAGTGCTCACAGGAACGCGCGTGTGATCGACGTGCGGCTGTGGCTCGCCCCGTATGGCCTCGCGCGGTGCCATTGTCAACGTCTGTCTTTCCATGGATGGGCTCAGCCGATCCAGGAGACGGACGGTTGGTTCAGCGAGCTATACTAGCTACGAGACTAAAGCAAACAGTAAGTGGGGCTGACTGGAGTAAAAAAGAAATTTTAACTTGTCGCGAGTTCGTGCTCTATTTTTTTAAAAGTTAATACCACTATTCATACATAAACTTGTAGGGGTGGGAACAGTTTCATACAAAAACTAAAAAACCCCACAAAACTAGCCCTCCAACTTGTCTGCTGTAACAAATTCATACAAAACAACTGTGGATGCGACATTTGGCATGCCACGCTGGATTTTGGCCTGCGCCTTTAATTTTACAAAAGCCCCCTCGCACTCTGTGTATTTTACAAAAAGCCCCCCGCCCTCTCTCTCTGCATCGATTCCCCATTCGTAAATCCCTAGCCGTCGCCCTCCCCTTTGCCGTCGCCCTTGTCCGCCGCCAGCCGTCTCCGCCTTCCCCCCCGACGCCAGCCGTCTCCGCCGCCCTCTCCGTCGGCAGCCGTCTCGGTTGCCCTGTCGAGATGAAGGGGTGCACATCATTGAGCGGGAAGCAGCAGGCAGGACGCCGTGGAGCAGGGGCGTCGTCATCCTCAAGCCACCCTCTCCCGCTCAATGGATGTGACCTCGCCGGTGCCGACATGACGAAGGACGGCGAGCCTTGGGCGAAAATCACCGGAGAGGTGCGCTACATGGATGTCGATTTCTGCAAGGTGCGTGTCCCCCTTCCCCTCGCCGATTTGGTTCGGATGCCCATGAATTTGGGCTTTCCTGATGAGTGCGAGCTTTCTGATGCTAACATTTGATTTGATGGCCATGGTAGGGGACTGAAAACCTACCTGAATTTGACTGGAGTATACCTCTATCCTCTCCTGATGCTGCTTTCAATGGCAGTGACAAAAGTGACCATTGTTGCCACTTACTGAACCCTGCGAGAAGAGTTTGCTCTGATGGATATGACTATGGTCGTAGATTTCTTGTTTGTCCTCGTGAGGTTAGTCAAGTGCCCAACTTTTGTTTAAAAAAGTGTGTTGTTTATCTGACCATTGTTATATGTTGATCTGACCATTGTTGTACTGAACAAATTGGTGTGTTTTGCAGGGTTATGATACATGTGCTTATCTGAAGTGGGTGGACAAAGAATGGCAGGGGAGACCTAGGCAGGTGATTGGCAAACTTGCTGAAGAGAATGTGGCTCTTCAGAAATTTGTGTTTGACAAGGATGCTGAAATTATGAGGCTGAAGGAAGAAAGGAAGGCCATGATCATGAAGCACAAGAAGGAGATCAGAACTAGGGATAGGAGGGAAATTTGGTTAGCCTGTTTGGTCTGCTGCTCTGCACTGTTGTATGGTGTTGTAGCACTAGTGATAAGAGGTTTTGTGTAGCACTAGTGATGTTAGAGGTGAAACTATTTGTTATCAGTTGCTACTTGTACTGATTATATGAAATCAGTGGCTACCTATTATCTATGTTCAGTGTTGTAAACATTCCAAACTGGAATCAGTGGCTTGAAATGAAATCAGTGGCTATGTTCAGTGTTCTGTTTACTTAACTGAAAATTCTATTATTTGACATGAAATCAGTGGCTTGTTTACTTAACTGAAATCAATGATTCTCTTATTTGACATGAAAATTCAGTTAACTTAAGCAAAATTCAGTTAACTTAACAGTGCAAATTTCAGTTAAGTTAACCATTTGGAAGGGGCCCAGGGATCTTCAGGTAGTACAACTTGGCATATTTGGCACAAAGTGAGCACCTAGTACATTCTATTTTAGGATGTGTGCACATGGGCACAACATAAGCAGACAACTTGGGCACATGCAAATTAACAGCAGATCAACATGGGCACATTCAGTTCAACAGCAGATCAACATGGGCACATGCAGTTCAACAGCAAATCAACACTAGATTGCCAAAGATACAGCAGTTCAACATCGACTGCTCAAAATAGATAACTTATATGCCAACATATAGATCAGCAGACCTAACTACTCTTCTGCATATTCACCTCTTCTGCATCTTCTTCAGTTCTTGAGCTGCTGCAGGCGGATGGAGCGGCGCACCTTCTTCACCTCTTTCTTCAGAGGCGCCTTCTTCTTGTTTTGCTCTGGCTCCTTCACCTCTTCTTCTTGTTCAACCTTCACCTCTTCTGGCAGGAGCTCGACGTCCGGCAGGAGCTCGACGTCGATGGGCATGTTCCTGCCACCCTCAACGGCGACCGGCGCAACGAGCACAACCTCGTCCGCATCTGTGTCGTCGTCACTGATGACAACAGTCTCTTTCAGGTCGTCGTCAGAGGCGTAGTCCGCAGGGTTGACTGGAGCAAGCAGCGCGAGCACGACGCCGACGATGTTCGCAGGGTCGTCGTCGAGGGGGACCGGGGCCAGAGAGGTGGTGGAGCGGTACATCCACCACCTAGCTCGCTGGTACGGATCCACGCTAAGCGTGCCCTCACGCATTGCCCAGACGAGGAACATCGGCGGCGGCACTTTGCAGCCTGTGGGGAAGGCACGGGCGTTCTCGCCGTCCGTCAACTGCTTGGCCAACCCGCGCGCATGCATGAGCATCATCTTCGGGGTGGTGAACCAGGTGCAGACCTCTTGAATCTGCGCGCGGAACGACTGGTCGTTGCCGGCCAGATCCTCCAGTGCGAGCTTCCAGCCCTCGATGTTCGCCATGGCGGCGGTGGTGAGTGGGGAGAGGAGGCGACGCGGTAGGTGTGTGGGGAGTGGTGAGTGGGGAGTGGTGGATGGAGCGATGGGTGGGCGGAGCGGTGGATTTATTGATGCGGCGACTGGGAACGCGAACCGTCCACAGTGGGAGTTGGCGACTGGAAGAGTAGAAGTAAGTTTCTGCATCTACAACTAACAAGCTCCTACTCTTACCGTACTGGCATTGCACCCTACTTCTCTACCCACGGGTCCTGGGTTCAAGACCCAGGCCAAACAATTTTTTGTTTATTTTTTTTAATTGTGGGATTTCACCAAATTCAGTTCAGCAAATGCAGAAAATTTAGTACATTCAGCAAATGCACATTCAGTACATTCAGACATTTTTCATGTAATGCACAAACAACTCAAATGTGTTGGTATTCAAAACTCAGATGTTTTTAATTCTTCAGTACATGGCCATGAAGTTCACTACATGTCTAACTGTCATTGCAACAGAAAATTGGTATTACATGAAAAATGCTAGCATCAAGTTCAGATATGAACTTCTACAGTTTAGCATGAAGTTCATTGATGAACTAAACAGACATCTAAATGTCAACCCCAGGTGCATTCTGAGAAACTGGAATTTCTTCAGTTAAGTTGAGATCAGGTATTGGCTCCCCCCTTGCTCCATCTTCACCAAACATGAGCCTGTATGCTGGAAAAGAGCTAGCTTCCCTCCTGTCTCTTCTCCCAGCCACTCCTCTGCCTCTTGCTCTACTCCGAGAAGATCCTCTTCTCTCTGTAGTGCCAGATCTCACTGTCTTTCCTTTCTTCCTTCCTCTTCCTCCAGTTGCACTTGACCCTGGCTCATCTGGATGTGGTACTGCTGCAGCTTTCTTCCTTCCTCTTCCTCTTCCCCTCACACTTGTTGTGGCTGTGGTTGTGGTTCTTCTGGGAGGGATAGAATCCCTAGCTTTCACCACAAAAGCAGACTCTTCAGGAAGTGGCCCAGGAGGATTCCAAGTGCTCACATATGCCCTTTCCTATGCAGGATCACAAAATGTCAGGAAGATACAAAATGAGAAAAGGAAATGCAGATACAAATTCAGAGAAAAACAGTTAACTGAAAATGAAAGACAGTAATATTAAAGGTGCACCTCCTGGCCTATGGTGTAGACCATACTGCTTCTGTCATTCATAGGATCAAGCCTAGGATCAAGTCTTGTTGGCATAATATCCTGTAGTCAGAAAACAATTCATGTTAGTAACATAAATAAACTTAAATGCAGTTAACTGAAATCACTGTTCAAAGTCCAAATTCAGAGAAAAACAGTTAACTGAAATCACTGATTTAACCTGCAGAATTGAAGGATCTTCTACTTCATCATCATCTTCTAATTGAGCTTCCTGTTGCCTCATAAACTTGGCATGTCCTCTCTTGTTGTGGTCAGCACTGCCACACACTGAGCAATGCATGGCCACTCCTTTTTTGTTGATGTAAACAGTTCCATCTTTCTTCTTCTTCTCTTCTAGTGTCTTTCTCCTGTTATTTGTTGGCCTGCCTATTTTCTTTGTGAAGACTGGAGGGTGGATGGGAATGCCATTCATCTTTTCCCAGCTTTTCCTGTCCCTCATAGGCATGATGTTGTGCCCATATGCCTTTAGATAATTTTCTATGCTATAGCACTTGTGAAGCAATGTTTCAGGGTCAATCCTATCAGCTCTACAACAAGCAATCACATGATTGCAAGGGATGCCATCCAATTGAAATTTTTTGCAATCACAAGTTCTTGCTGGAATATCCACAACATACTTGTTGTTGCCTGATTCAACACCATAAATTCCAAGTCCTGAATGTGTTGGAAAGCAGTTACCTGAGTACTCTGCATTTTTGTCCAGTTTCTTCCTAATCTTGGGGCAGATAAGTCCAGTCCACTTTTCTGAAGCTTCTTTGTACTTTTTTTCATGCCTCACAGTAATTTTATGTGTTATGCATTCTAGCATTGATATAACACACAATTCTCTTGCATCCAAGATGTAGCTGCAAGAGATATATAGTAAAGTTTTGTCAGAACTAACTGAAGTTTTATGTGTTAAACATAACATAACTTGTTTGCTAGAAAAGTGAACTAACTGAAGTTTACCTGTTGTACACCTCTGACATGTTGTTCAGCAAAATGTCACACTTGGAGAAATCTCTGAAGTATGCTTTCACCCACTGGTTGGGGGGCTTGCCATCCAACCAATTATATGCCTCCAAGTTCTGTGCCCTAAGCTTCTCTCTGTTCAAGGTCCACTTGTCCACATTAGTTGACCTAGCAATGGCCCACAACATATTCTTCAGTGTTTCTCCTTTGAACTTCTGGTGGAAGTTTTGATAAAGATGTCTAACACAGAATCTGTGTTCTGCATCTGGCCATATCTTCTCAACAGCATTGATCAAACCCTGCAAAATTAGTTCATAAACATGTGAGACAACAGCACCATATGGAAATATGCAACAGCAGCATGTTTGGACAAATGGAACACACCTTTTGCTTGTCACTCATTATAGTGAAAGGGGAGGTGTTAATGATGTTCAAATCATTCTTCAAAGTGGTGAGAAACCATTCCCAAGAGTAAGTTGACTCCACCTCCACCATCCCCATTGCAATTGGAAATATGCAATCATTGGGATCAATCCCAACAGCTATAAGCAACACACCCTTGTATTTGCTCTTCAGGTGACAGCCATCAACAAATAGAATTGGCCTGCACCCCCTCAGGAAACCTCTCTTGCAGGCATCATAGGACCAATATAGTGAAGATAGTTGATCTTTTGGAAGCAGGTCACCTATTTCCTTCACTTTGGTTGTGCAAACAATGAATTTGCTCCCTGGATTACTTCTCCTCAGTTCTTGTCCATAGTCCCACAACAGGCTGTATTGTGCTTTCTCATCACCATGTATGATCTTAAGTGCAGCACTCCTGGCCCTGCCAAGCTTCATTCTCACTGGATTAAGCTTGAACTTTTGCTGAACTTTTCTTCCAAATGCACCCAAGTCCATGCTCTTGTTGTCTCTGAACTCATCCATAAATATCTCAGTCAGGTACTTCACTGTCAAGCACTTGGAATCCCATGTTTTCTGACAGGTGTGCTCTCCGTTGTACTCTCTGGTGACAATGCTTCCTGTTCTATTGTCTCTAGATGCTTTCAACCTCCAAGGGCAATCAGGTTGACACACACCAATGAATCTCTCTGCCTCATTTCTAGCTTTGATGATTTTCACTCTGTTTTTGACTGTGTATGCAGTGACTGCTTCCCTTAGCTCTTTCATTTCTCCAAATACTTGCCCAACCCTAAAGATTGGGTTGCTCATGTCCATTTCTGCATTGAATGTTATGAATGTATATTTCAACTTCTCCAACTCATCTTTTGACAGGTTGAGCTCATCATCATCTAGTGGATCTTCCTCCTCAAATATCTCTTCCTCTTCTTCATTGTTGTCATTCAATGATTTGTCCACATTCTGAGCAAACAAATCATCATCTCCATCTTCACAATCATAGTCACTCTCATAAAAGTCTGAGTCAGTTTCATTCAACTCTCCTTCTCCATCATTGTTTTCAACTGCATTATCTGCATTGTCTGCATCTACATCATGATCTGACTCTGCATCCTCTCCTTCCATTGCATTCTCTGCATCATGATCTGCCACTGCATCCTCTCCTTCCTCTGCATTCTCTGCATCATGATCTGCATCCTCTCCTTGTTCTTCATCCTCATTTCCATCTGCAGTTGGGCATCCCTTTAGTATGATTTCAGGATATAATGTCTGAATCTTGTTCTCCTCATCAACTAACAAATCCAATGTCTTGGCTTCTCTGCTGGACCTCACCATAGCAGCTATAACATCTGGATTGTCCACACATAGCAGGCCATCACCATAGTCTTTATCTGGCAAAATCCAGTACACCTTGATTTGAGGGTCTGTAGGGTCATAGTCCATCCTTGACAAGCAATACTTGATCATCCCCAGTGACCATGTGTCTGAATGACAGTAGTCAAAAGCTTCATGACTGCACCCAATGTAAGAGAACTTCAATTCTCCACCTATGCATTCCCCCAAGAAAATTCCATTGTGCTCAAACTCCACTGAGAAAAACTGGCTAGCTTCTCCATTTGTCACTGCAACAATTGACAGATGATATATTCAGTGCAACTCAATCTTAGTTTCAGTGATCAAACTCTAACTGAATCTGTACATGATTTTCAAACACAACTATGTACTGAATATCAACTAAAAGACAACCCTTTCATCACAAAT
>NC_041389.1:462315248-462330564 GCF_002162155.2 Triticum dicoccoides
TCATGGAAACTAGTTCCCCTACGAACCCTGGGGACGCACACAACCAACCCTAGTGAGCAGATCGACCCAATTTTCAACCCTACATCGCCATGATCGGCCTGAAAAACCCTAGTGCGCCGGTGCAGGAACAGGGGAAGCAGAGGAACAGGGGAAGCGCCGGGTGCAGGTCCTTACCGTATTCAGGAGGGAACTCGCCGGGTTCCCTACGCCGCGGCTCCATGGCGCCTTGTGTCGCCGCCGATGAGGCCGACGGCGGCGTCGCCTCGCAGGAGGAGCGAGCAGAGATGAGGAGGAACAGGGGACGTGGGCGAAAGAAGGGGAAGGTTTTGGAAGGGCTTTGCATCGGGGGCGACGACCAGGTGCTTTACTGTCCAGGGATGGATTTGTCTGCGAAATTGCTAAAGCGCGAGGGTTTCTTTGTAAAAACGTGATCCGGGCCCGACAGAGCCTACATGGCATGCCACGTGTGCAGTTGGGGGTGGTTTTGTATGAATTTGTTACAGCAGACAAGTTGGAGGGCTAGTTTTGTGGGGTTTTTTAGTTTTTGTATGAAACTGTTCCCACCCCTACAAGTTTATGTATGAATAGTGGTATTAACTCTTTTTTCAACTAGCTCTTGCTCTGGTCCATCTTTTAGTTAAGGCTCCCAGCACCGAACGTAACGTGAGGTTCTGTACCTTGAAAGTGTAAGCGAGGCTTAATTGGCCGTTAAATTCGGGTCGTCACACGCACGTACATGCGCCCGTACCCCCGCACGACTAGTCAAGAAGAGCCAGACTCAGCGGAAGCGTAAGTACAGTGCCCTCCCCGCCGCACTTACGTGCCGGAGCGGAGAGCACATAGTGGTTGGTTAAGTAGCAGTGGAATTTTCGGACCGATCTCCTCGTATAATAATAGTACAACATAGCAACCGTGTGGAGTGGAGGCCATGCTAGCTAGCTGAACGATCTCTTCTCCGGCCGGTCGCGTCCCGATCGACCTGATACGAGCTACAGTACGTGCCATCCCCATCCGCACGTACGGACGAGAGAGGCTTTCTGCAGTCCTGCCTTTGCGCTACGCCGACGAGCCAGCCACCGATCCACGACGTACGGCACGTCGGCACCAACCTACTCCTACGTCGCATCTTGCATGCACTGCGGTACTGCCACCACGTAACGGAGGGACGCTGCTGAGCAACATGGAGCATTGCCATTGGCAGCGAGGAGTGAGTGTGCCAAGAGTGTCGCGTCCGGGCTCGATCTGGTCCCTCCCTCCTCCGCGAGGACGAGGCTTCCCCGGGCAGGGGCAGGGAGACGCCGGAGGACCACGGCGTCCGGCGCGCCGTAATGGGGGTTCTGCGCCGCGGTCCAGCGCCATTGATGGATGGCTCAAGCGAGCTTCCCTTGGATGCGCTCTCTCCCGTCACTGTGTTGTTGTCTGCTCGGCGGCCGGCGCGCATGTTAGCTCTGCCCGGTTTTTCAACGTACGGCGTACGGAGGTGGGCGACGGACCGACGTACGTTTGGCGCGCCGGCGGCCCCGCTCCACGGCGTCGGTCAGGCTGAGGCCTGAGGCCTGAGCTAACATGCACCGCTCGATCCGAGTGGGGTGGACGTTGGTAGGCTGTCCAATCGGGCCAAAAGCGTCATCTCCGAATGTTCTAATCAAGCAACAGCAAATGCATTTCTCAAAAAAAAAAAGGCCCAAGTGCCGGTTTGGTGCATGAGCAATTGATTATAGCATTTGCTGTTCTGATTAGAGGGAATTGTACTTGTGCTCCCGTTTAGCACTCTGCTACGGCGAGGTCACGGGCTAATCATCAGCCCCTACATATCACACGACAATGATCCCGTGCGTTGTCTCTTGTCCAGGCTCAAGAAGGTGCCGTGGTCAGTACATCGATCCCACTGCATCGCACCTAGCAGTCTTTCAAGGAGTGGGAACGGTGATCGGATAGGGATAGGTTTGGCCCGAAATAGACACATGGTACCGCCTCGATAAGAGTCGACTGTACGCACAAATGGGTAAAACGGCACGAGCGTGTTCAGAGAAACAAAGGTGATGATCGAGCAAAGCACTGCAACAAGAGTGGAATCCAGTTAAAAGTCGGCACGCCACTAGGTACTGTACACCGGATCATCGCGGGATACAATGTACTACTGTGCAGCTTTGGCGGCACAAAAGGGAGGGACGGCCACATGAAGATACCTCAGCCTTGATTGGGCAAGGAAGGAAGCTGTCACGCAGATCTGGATGGATGGATCACGGCGATTGGGCCAAGATGCAGCCAGTACCTGCGCAGTTCGTCAATAATGCCTCCCTCCACCATGGGGATCCTCCATGTGAAAGCCCTCAAGATCCTGTGCAGAGTGCAGACCAACCTCATCTTCTTCCATGCGATCCTGCTCCATGGCAGGATCTTGCTCCGCACTCGCGCCGACTTCATGGCAGGACCAAAGCGCGCAATTTTCTGAAACAGCATTATAACCAGAAAAGAGCGAGTAAGTATGGATTCCAGAAGCTTTGCTCTAGGAAAATTTTCATTTCCGAGCTTTCAACGATAATATATATTATATATTATACTCTTCCAGTCAGCCACACTCTCTGAATTTCAAAAACCACCGCCTGTTTACAGAGAAGATCATCAGCTGGACGTACTATGAGTTCTATGACAAACAGTCAGATCAGTCCATTTTCAGAAATAAGAGTAGGTAAAAAGGAAGCAATACAGCACAAGCTGATTCAGGGATCCACTAGGCACCAGCACCCGGCGTCAGCGTCGAGCGGGATTTTTCGCACTACTTACTCAGATATAGTCCCAGTCCCACTGTTGCACCTTACCCTTCCTAGGACTGCTGTCAACTTGCCCTTCCCACTACTCACACAGGTATATGCGAGTCAACTGCAGAATATTCATCTACCACTAGGACTTTCTTCAGGCTCGGCCCTTCTCAGTTCTGACTACCCACCAGACACTAGTACAGCACAGGGCGATACAGAAATCATCGTACTGTTTCCGACCTCATCTAACAAGATATGGCCACCTTCTTTAAAAAGACCGCCAGCATAGCTGAGAACGAAATCAAAGAATGAGTTACTGTGGATGAAATAATCTAGCTCCCCGTCATGGGTCAGCATGAGTGATAGATCAAGTGAAGTCTAAAAATAAAGAAGTGAAGGTTCTAACCAGAAGGATTGAGCTGAACACTTTCTGAATCTGAAGCAAAAGTGCCGGGTTGTTGTAACTGAATATTGCATGGTCTGAAAGTTTTGAAGCTTCCAGTACAAGCGCCCATAAAGGATGCAAAGGTTTGCAGATGGGCTTAACTGTTATAAGAACATCTTCTGCCAAGGTAGCTGTATATGTATCCACCACTTGCACAAAAAGCAAAGAGCACTCACGAAAAGAGATAGAGTAACAGTGGAAATGCCACTTCCAAAGAGAGGTAAAATGAGTACTCGTTATGAATGTACCATCCATAAATCTTGTAAACGTCAAGTTTAACCATTTGTCATCGAAATTTCATTCACACAACATTCGGAATTGAGCAGCCCATACGAATGACTCGGTGGGTTCTAAGTGATTGGAGCATTAAAAAAGGGCAGCCAGGTGCACGCAGCTCCCGCTTGCGAAGGGTACCGGGAGGGGTCCGACCACTTTGGGTCTTTTGTACATAACCTTCCCCAGAATTTCTGCAAGAGGTTGTTTCCAAGACTCGAACCCTTTTAACGCTGCGCCAAGGCTCCCCTCTAAGTGATTGGAGCATTCATAGCAAGAATTTCAACTTTTGTGCACCAACCACCCTAACACAGTAACACCATCCTCCAACTCAAATAGTGCCAAAAGTTTTTCTTTTCCCTTTTTTGGTGGTGGGGAAAGATGAGTGCCAAAGGATGGTAGAAGGCCATCTTGAGATTCAAACTGTACAATTTTGTCACTAGAAGTTGAATTGCAAAAATTTAGATGACTAGCATATTCATTTACATAATCACAAAACAATGCTATAGGAAAATTTCATCAAAAGAAGAATAGTGCAGTGTGACAAAGAATGAAGTATCCCTAACATAGTAAACATGATAAGTAAACAGAAGTACATGCAGAAAAACATACTATTCTATAGCACGTTTTGCAGACATACTATTCTATAGCAAATTTCACAGGCACCTTAAAAACTCATTTATCAGTAACCCATCTTCATTTTAGAACTGTGCATATGCAAATACCTTGAACAGATCACCACATCTTCTAAACAATACCAAAAATAAAACGGACAATTACAGTTCCACATGTACCTTTTTTTTGCCGCAGTGAACATTAATTCCACCATCCATGAGTTTCTGTTAAAATAATCTTCATTCACCAAAATCGATGTCCTGTTAAGTCACACATTCAACAGATGCTAAAATAGTCTGTCTTCTCCTCAAATATTCAGCCATTTCACTTTTTACAATCTCAACAGTGTCCAAACACAGCTAAAATAATTTGCTTTCTTATTGTGTATTCTTAATCTTCCCAGTGCAAATGTGTAATAAAAATGTTGTTACATAACTTTTTTTCCTGCTGTTCCAAGATTACTTTTAGTACCTTCAAGTGAAATATCAAAATACGGCTCCAGCATGCGTAGCCAACAATACCAGTTGCAAGGATTGACAGATAACAGTTCGAAAAATAAAACACATCCATCCATGAGTTTCTGGTAAAAATAATCTTCATTCACTAAAATCGATGTCCTGTTAAGTCACACATTCAACAGATGCTAAAATAGTCCGCCTTCTCCCCAAATATTCAGCCCTTCCCCTTTTTACAATCTCACCAGTGTCCAAACACAGTTAGAAATGATTTGCTTTCTTATTTCGTAGTATTCTTTGTTTTACCAATGCAAACGTGTAATCAAAATGATGTTACAACATAACTTTTTTCCCCGAGGTTCCAAGATTACTTTTAGTATTTTCAAGGGAAAATTATCTGCAAGCCTGAGACTGGATATTTGGATGTAATCATCTCAATACAACTTCAACAAGCTGTGTTCATCAGAATAACAAAAAATGCGGAACATTTTGACCTGGTAGTAGTTATCAGTGCAACCCATATCGATCACTACCAGTTCATGCAAAAGCAGCAAGGATTGACAGATAACATAAATCTTTGAACTAATTGAGAGCAAACCATAAAAGCGCAAATTATTCCGTCACGTTTCATAGATACAGATACAGGCAACAGCTAGAAAACATCACCAGGGAGAGATCCATCCGAGAAGGCTGAACCTAGATCAGAAGTAGAGCCCCATCTGGACGTTCTTCTCCACGAATCCGCACTTGGCGTAGAACCCCCTCAGCTCCGGAGTGCAGTTCAGTATAACCTTGTAGCACCCCCTCGCCCTCGCGTGCTCCACGAGGCGGCGGACGACGCGCTCCCCGAGCCCCCGGCCGCGCGCCGCGGCGTCCACCACCACGTCCTCCACGTGCCCCACGGTGCCGCAGCGGCGGATGAACTTGCGCTCCACGAGAACCGCCCCCGCGGCGGCGATGCGGCCCGTGCCGGCGTCCTCGGCGACGAGGACGAGGTGGTCGCCGCCCAGGGCCGCGAGCTCGGCGAAGCGGGAGCGGAAGGAGTCCTCGGTGAGGGGCGCGGAGGGGGAGAGCTGCGCGAGGAGGTCGCAGAAGCCCTTGGAGAGGTCGCCGAGCTCGAGCGGCCGGATGCGGTACGCGTCGGCGTCGACGCCGGCGCCGGCCTCCGACGCCATGGCTGCTTGCGGTTGTTCCATCGGCGTGCCGTCTGACTATTTCGGCCTGGGAGACGGAGGGACGTCAAATAAGGCCCAACTGGTGTTAGTACCAGGCCCTGTTACATTTTGATTGGGCCTTTACAGGGACTGAACTCATGGGCCGGATCTACAAAGATTCGCCCGTTACACACGTCGCTTCAACTTGGCATTTCGAAAACCACTTTCCCGAAGCCACCCGCCCAAAGCCCCAAACACAGCCGGAAAAATCCCAAAATCGAAACGCGTCACGTCTCCATGGTCGCCGCCCCCGCCCCCGCCCCCGCCGCCGGCGAGGCGACCCCGCCCCCGGAGCCGCCTCCGTCCCGCGTGTCCGTTCGCTCCTCCTCGTCGTCCTCCCGGCGCCGATGCGCCCTCTCGAGCCGTTTCCGTGAGCCGGCGAGCCCGCGGCGCCACGCGTGGGTCTCCCTCCAGGGCCGCCTCGTCGGCGCCGAGGAGGCGGCGTCCGCTGATGCGGCCGCGCCGGGCCTCCCGTCGGACGAGGCGACGGCGTGGGAGCTCTTCAGCCCGATGCACCGCGTCCTCCTCGTCGCCACCGTGGCGGCCGCCTCCTCCCGCTCCCACGCGGCCCGCCGCATCGAGCAGCTCCAGCGATTGATTCATTTCAGGGTTTGCTTCTTCTCATCTCTTCCGTTTCGATCTTATTTGGATACACAGTGGCCACCCAATGCTATCAAGTGCCTGTATAAGTTTCTGCTGTTTAAACGAGTTATTATATGAGATCTCCACCTCCACTAAGACGGTGCACATTTGTATTCTAGCAATTTTTTTAAAAAAAAATTAGCGTGTTGAATCAGCAGTACAAGTGAACAACAAAATAATGTTTTCGTTGTGCAGGATGAGGTGCTGCAAAGCATGCAGCAGAAGCTGGATGATCTGTTGTCCGAGATGCACTCCCTGCAACAGCAATATGTCAAGTGCGACAGCTTCATTTCCACCCAGAGTGAAAAGGTTGAGTTGGTAAGCAGCAAGAAGCTAATGGATGAGGAGGGAACCAGATGCTGTGCGTGCTCACAGCTGGTGACTGCTGCTACTCCTTACAAGACAAAGGTATATGTTTACAAAGAGTATGCTCCCAGAGTTGCTTTTGTCTCCCTTATATTCTCTTATGCTGGACAAATGTGCAGGATTTCTGTGGAATGGATGATGCAAAGAGCGATGTAGTTGATAGGACTAGTGTAAGTCTTGTGGATCATGAGGAGCGCCGGATGTCGGATCTCTCAGACATTTGGAGTGTCGTATCCTCTGTGGATAATCATTTAAGCGGGGACAATCAGGTAACTAAGAATGTACTTTTCCGTGGCGGAAGTATCTATTTTGTGTTTATATTCGTTTATGATTATAGTTTGTGCTGGTCATATACACCTCCATGTTTCCATGGCATATGCATTGTTTATGCTAATGTCAAATGTGCTCTTATCATCATTCTTAGTGATGACGCTTGTAAATTATATCCAGCTAAGTTCACTGGCAGCAGAACAAGAGTTGTATAACATTCAGAAGGAATGTGAAGAGAAGGATGCAATTATAAAGGAACTGACTGCAGCTGCACATACATCTAGCACTGCTGATGCCAAGGTATGTCTTATCTCAATGCTTGCATGCTACTTTGTGGGTGGCATATTCTTACAATATTTTTCTCTTTTTGTGTGTAGAGAATTGCAGAGCTGCAGGATATTCTCAAAAGGAAAAACATGGTGATATCCAAACTGAAGAAAGACATGTCAGCTCTGAAGCAGATGGTAAGCAGTTATTCTAGGTTCTACTGTGTGTACATTGTTATTTGTAAATTATTTTTTTTCAGGTCAAATGCTGACTTCTCGTGTCTTTTGTTTGATAACAATAGGTTGTTGAACTAACAAGGGCTAAAAGAGCATCTTCTGTCAACTTAAATACAGCCTGCTCTGAACTCCCAGTGATGTCAAGCAATATTTTATATGATATGAGTAGCACTAGCCCATCATCATCGGATTCTGAGTCTCCTGTAACAACGAGAGAATGCCTTAATGTGCAGCCCACTGACGGCACTCCCGGAGACTGTGAATCCACAGGAAGCTCTAGAGTATCAGTGCGAAAAACATCTCTTCCTCCAGCAAAATCATCAGTGCGCTCGACTGCCCCACTCAAAGAGAAATGTTTAAATCCGAAAGTGGAAACAAGTTTGGTTGGTAGACAGAAGCAACTTTTATCCTCTAATGGAGACTTTAAAAAGACTAGAAGACAAAGTCACCAAGATTCACGGAATAAAGCTACAAAGAGATGGATGTAGAATCTGGACTGCAAGAACTTATTACCAGATAGGTACACTGTTTATGCTTGAATTCACCTCATCTCATTATGCCACGAAGTTTAGTGTATATCTTACGTCATAGAAGAAGAAGCAACCTATCAAATATGCCATTCTGTTCAGTTCATCTTTTTGACGGGTTCTGTTCAGTTCATCTTTGTTGAATGCATAATTCTTCTCCCTCAATACATTTTTATATCAATTCTTTTTTGTGTGTGGCTGCATCTTTGTAGTTGTCACCCTTCATTAGTTCCTAGTGCTAGTCGTCACTTAATCTTCCACTCAGAAAAGGAAAGGCGTATTTAATCTTACCAATTAGATACCCTTTTTCAAGAACGTGAGAATCTAGCACTTTGATTATTCTGTCAAATGAACACATTGAACTAATTGATTGAGCGAAATGCCTAGACCCTATCCCCTGATACTCTGCATATTGGCTTCTTCCCTGATACAATTTTTAATGTCATTAGCCACCCTGTTACACAAGCCCTTTTAGGACGACACTTCTATGAATTCAACAGCTGCACACGTTCCTTTCTTGTTTGCTCACCTCTTATGTAAGTGCATTCTACTTTTTTGGTAATGATATCCATTGCATAGTGCTTGATGTTACAGCCAGTTATCTTCATTCCCCATCTTTGCTGCAATAGCAGGTAACAATTTCCTCTTGCAACTTCTTTAATTAATTACATCCATTTTCTTACATTTCAGATCAGGAAGGAAGGAAGTTGGTTGGTTAGGATAGCCTGTCAGGGTGATGCTTCCTAGCTCCTGCT
Organism: Triticum dicoccoides; assembly: GCF_002162155.2. Lineage (NCBI taxonomy): Eukaryota > Viridiplantae > Streptophyta > Magnoliopsida > Poales > Poaceae > Triticum > Triticum dicoccoides. The sequence continues at coordinate 462,324,076 of NC_041389.1, forward strand.
GTTGTCCGGTGAAAGAAAATGGATCCATGTGATGCAAGTTGCTACATACTTTAGTTATGTCTGTCATGGAGCCAACCAATCCATGATCTAGGCTCGCCATTGGTATCTTCTCCGTTGTAAAATATGTCATTTGGATCTCAACAGTCGGCATCTCCCTGGTCATGATTCTTGAACCCATCGTTTATAGTATTTAATTGCTGGATTAGTTTATCTGACGGAATCTCGGAGCTCGTTTTAAAATTAAATGGTACTCCCTAATGTGGTTTCTGGTTCCCCATAGCAAAGCTGTCATGGTGAAGTTAGTTGTCTGGTAATGCTAAGAATTTGTCTGTCAGGGTAGCAGGCACCAATAATTGTTTCTGAATTTTGTCCATGTGACAGAATTATTTCCGGATACACAGATCATCGTGCTAGCAAAAGAGTGTTTGCCATACTTTATGTGTTTGAACGATCTCACGTGTAGAACTGTAGATTGGGTGGGCGGCTGTGCAGAGTTGTAGTGCTGAAGCGGAGCAACGGTCTCGTGGCGGTAGGACACCGCCGGCTGATGCCGGCAAAGTCATGGTCTGGACCTGGGTTCACATGCTCTCGTCTCCAAATTTTAGCAAGTGACATCATTGGAATTTTGAAAAATAAAAATAAAACTATGCATGTAGAGAATGGACACGATAATGCTCATGTAAAAGTTGAAGCTTAAAGATACGATTTGCAAACTGTGCAAAAATCATAAGGCGGTTCTTTCTTTTACGAGGGTAAAAGAGTTTTATTCCAAATGATTAAGGTTACAATTGAGAGGCAAAAGTTCCTCTATACGGGGCGGACCTATATCTAGCCACACAGCACTATTACTCTCCATACGACTATAAAAGCCAATCGATCTGCTACCTTATTTTGCTCACATTTAATCTTTAGTGAAATAAACTCCTTCTCTACTATAAGATGCTTGATTTCAGCAACTAAATGACCATATGCCGACCGGGATAGGCTGTCTCCAGTCAAAGCCGAAAGTGCCTCCCAAGAATCAGATTGAACGATGACCGGGAAGTTAGTGTGTTGGACTGCCAGAGCCATAACTTGCATTGGCGCGTGTAACTATGCCTCTAGTGCATCGTTACAATTAAATAGACAACGGTAGGCCATAAAGATCACACACCCATCATATCTTCTCAAAATCATACCAGCCGACGCCGATTCATCCAAAGGGAGAAAGCCCCATCAACGGATAAAGCGATCCTGTTCGCTAGTGGGCTCGGTCATGGTAGCGAAGCAGTAGCCACCCTTTCATGAGGCAGTTCTTTCACAACAAGTTATAAAACTTACAATGAAGTTTGGTCATTTGTTGATTTTTATACAGTTCGCAAATAATCATGTTTTAATTTTGAATTTTGAATGCACATGCTTGTATACTTACACGTTTTTTCTTCGTAACCTTAAATGATGCGATTTTTGCTAGAAAATTTCTTGACAGATCGCGGAAAAAAACATCTACTCCCTCCTATTCATATTAATTGTCATTGATTTAGTACAGTAGTAAAGATCATATAGAACCCCCACATTTCAAATATTCCCTCTATAGTTGGCGTTGTTCCTTTTCGACGCCCCCGCTGCAACATTTAGACTTGCAAAAAGGCCTATGGTCATATACTAGCGAAAGAGTCTGTACGTTGCAACAGGAGGGAAAATAACACATACTCTTAACCCAATAACCATGCCCCAAAACGCTAGTAGGTCCATGTCCTTTATTTTCACATGACATGACATTTTGTGTTGCCGACGGTGGCCTCAACGTGTTTGAATGTGGTGAGGCCTCTCTCTCTCGCCCATACACACTCGCTCGGAATAAGATGAAAAATATTTTGTTTTCTCCACAAGGTTTTTCAAAGGTGTACATGCATGGTTAATGATCTTTTCCCTCCCAGTCTAGTTTTAATGGGTGTACATACGGATCGCCGCTGGTATGAAAGAAAAATGGACCGTGCACTATAGATTAAGTTTGCACAAAAATAATATGTTAAAATTATTTAACTGATAGAGGCGAGGGTGTCTCGATGTTTCGATGAGATGGCTATCATTTTCTGCCGGAGTTGACTTTAACGATCTGACTACGAACGTGCGAAGACGCCGCACCTTAACAATTACTAAACCAACTTCCGAAGGGTTATTGACCACGTCGGAGCACGATCAACCTAACCACGAGGGTCTATTTCCTGCAAGCAAACGAAGAACAAGCAAGAAACTGAGATTGCAATCTGGATATTGCGAATATAAGATGAAAGCTTTATTGATCAAGGTGAGGTTCTGTGACGTCTTGGTCTGATTGTTGGACACAAACGAAGTACGGAAGTTGTAGCTATGGCAAACTTTTAATCTAAACAAAACCCAAAGTCTAAACGGCGCCCTAAGAACTGTATATATGGAGGAAGAGGGGGGAATTTCGTGGCCCTTGGAGGAGGGGTCCGAAACCAACCCTAACTCTTGTTTCCCCACACATACGGACTCTAAAAAACATCCTATACTCACGTATTTCAAAATTACAAGGGCATGTCCCAATAATAAGGTGACGCAACACCTATAATAGCCTCTGAACGAAATTTGTGAAGTGACATCTTGTATATTTCATCCAAGCCTTCATGCACTCATTACAGTGGCTTCAAAGTCCTGAAATCATCACTTGAAACTCCATTATTGTTCCCCTTGCGCATACCATCATCTCCATGCTTGTTCTTGCTCAAATGTCCATCCTTCTCCAAGCTAGGCACTTCATTTGTAAGCAAAACAAATGTATCCAATTTAGGTAGCATCATATTCTCATGAACATTAGAATCATTACCAAGAAACGGAAGTACCTGGTAATTTAATTGGCGTGCACGAGCTCTAGTAATTGGTCCAGTATGTATAGCAGCAGGGGCCGTGGGTGTAAAAATGGTATTAATGTCCTCATCATCCTCCCCTTCTTGAAATGAAGTCGTCCTCGACGGAAGCTCATCTTTCTCACCCAAATAAGGCTTCAAATCTGCAATGTTAAAAGTGGGACTAACCCCAAAATCTGCAGGCAGCTTAAGTTGATATGCATTATCATTTATTTTCTCTAACATCTTAAAAGGACCATACGTGGCATTAGCTTTCATTTGCGCAAATCAGGAAATCTATCCTTACCCAAATGTAACCAAACAAGATCTCCAGGTGTAAACACAACATGTTTTCTACCCTTATCTCTAGCAAGTTTATATTTAGCATTCATACGCTCAATGTTTTCCTTAGTTAACTCATGCATTTTTAAGATCAATTCAGCATGTTGTTTAGCATCAAAATTAACCTTCTCCGAAGATGAAAGAGGCAACAAATCAATAGGTGCACGAGGTAGGTAACCATACACAATTTCAAAAGGGCACATCTTAGTAGTATAATGCAATGAACGACTATAAGCAAATTCAATATGAGGCAAGCGTTCTTTCCACATTTTCTTATTATTCTTTAAAACATCTCTAAGCATAGTAGACAATGTTCTATTGACTACTTCAGTTTGTCCATCAGTTTGGGGGTGACAAGTAGTATTAAAAAGCAGTTTAGTCCCCAACTTAGCTCATAAACATCTCCAAAAGTGGCTAAGAAATTTAGTAGCATGATCTAAAACAATAGTATTTGGCACACCATGCAAGCGAATAATTTCACGAAAGAACAAATCAGCAACATTAGCAGCAGCATCGCTTTTATGACATGGTATGAAGTGTGCCATTTTCAAAAATCTGTCCACGACAACAAATATGCTATCCCTCCCCTTCTTTGTTCGAGGTAAACCTAAAATAAAGTCCATAGATATATCCTCCCATAGAACAGTAGGTACAGGCAAAGGCATATATAAACCATGAGGATTTAGTCATGACTTAGCTTTTTGACATGTAGTGCAGCGAACAACAAAACGCTCAACGTCCCGTCTCATCTTTGGACAAAAGAAATGTGTAGCAAGTATGACCTCCGTCTTCTTGACGCCAAAGTGTCACATTAATTCTCCTCCATGCGCCTCCTGCAACAACAGAAGACGAACGGAGCTAACTGGAATGCATAGCTTGTTAGCACGAAATACAAATCCATCATTAATGATGAACTTGTTCCATGTTCTCCCTTCTTTATAATCCTGCAATACATCTTTAAATTCAGCATCATGCACATATTGATCTTTGATGGTCTCTAAACCAAACAGTTTAAAGTCAAGTTGTGAAAACATAGTATAACGACGAGACAAAGCATTATCAATAACATTTTCTTTACCCTTCTTGTGTTTAATGACATAAGGAAAAGTCTCAATGAATTCAACCCATTTAGCATGTCTACGGTTCAGTTTTGCTTGACTTTTAATGTGTTTCAAAGATTCATGATCAGAATGAATAACAGATTCTTTGAGCCATAAATAATGTTGCAATGTTTCCAAAGTCCGAACAAGAGCATATAATTCCTTATCGTAAGTAGAATAATTCAGACTAGGCCCACTCAATTTTTCAAAAAAGTATGCAACAGGTTTGCCATCTTGTAATAACACACCTCCTAATTCAATTCCACTAGCATTACATTCAAGCTCAAAAGTCTTATTAAAATCAGGAAGTTGGAGTAATGGAGCATGTGTCAACTTATGTTTCAATAACAAGAAGGCTTCTTCCTTTGCGGTACCCCAAACAAAAGGCACATCCTTCTTTGTAAGCTCATTGAGAGGTGCAGCAATGGTGCTGAAATCTCTCACGAAACACCTATAGAAACCAGCAAGGCCAAGAAAACTCCTCACTAGTGTGACCATTTTGGATTGCGGCCAACTATCAATAGCTTGAATCTTGGCTTTATCAACTTCAATTTGTTGTGGATTAACAACATAGCCAAGAAAATATACTCGGACGGTGCAAAAGGTGCACTTACCGAGGTTACCAAATAAACGTGCATCACATAGAGCAATGAAAACAACACGTAAATGTTCCAAATGTTCCTTCAAAGATTTGCTATAAATTAGTATATCATCAAAATATACTACCACAAATCGTCCAATGAAAGTGGGGAAGTGCCACCCTTCACTAGGGGTGGGAGTCCTACTCCCACCCCCTTGGCTGGCGCACCAATGGAGGCTTTCCTCCCTTGGTGGCTGCCCTCTTCTCCCCTCCTGACCTATATATACTAGAGCTTTTCCACCCTATTGCAACACAAATTTTGGAGCCTCCTCTAGTTGATCTAGTTCTAGTTGGTCCTAGTTGACTAATTAGAGCTAGACCTAGCCACCTCTAATCCTCATAATTAGAAGCCCAGTGTTGTCCTAATCGCCTCCCTTTAATTCTCCGCCGACGATTAGCTCTGGACGGCCAAGTGCTTCCGGATCATGAAGACTGTACGCTTGTAATCAAGTAGAGAGGCCATGCTTTCGGTCTTCCGTTCGAGGGATCGTTCAAGGGGGGTTCATGGGATCGTCATCGACGTTTGAGGGACTTCAAGTATTATCTACACCAACTCGTCTACTACTGCTGCACTCTGGAGTCGGTAACGATCGTTGATCACAACCCGTTATGCATCTTCATATAGTTCTTGGGTGTTCGTAGGGCAATTTTTTGTTTTCTACTATGTTTCCCGACAGGAGTGCGCGCGAAGAAACAACATTGGGAAGCAGATGATTTTGTGCAACCGCGTGTAGCGAGGATTTATGTGTAAACGACAGTTTAGTTTTCCCACTTCCCCCACTCCCCCACAACTTCCGCATAATTTCCCTTTCTCCCCCTCTCTTCTCCCCTCACACATTCTTCTCTCTTTATGTCTCTACTCTTCAAAGTAGTTCACGAGAGAGTTTCTGAGGTAGTATTCTTTGATATTTGATTGATTATATCATTGTGACAACATTTGCTTCTGCCTAATTTTTTTATTTCGTGTGAATGTGTCCATCTTAGTCTAATCAAGAGAGCATGGATCCCAGCAAGACCATCGATAGTGACAGTGAAAAGGCCAAGGAAAATCCGATAAGGATTTTTTCCTTTGGATTGAGGTCCCTATCAATGCCCTTCACTACTGGAATCAGGATCTTTGTCATCAGCTAGATGACGGCAAAGAAGGTCTTTGCCATCAGCTGACAGAAAGCTGACGACAAAGAACAGGCAGATGGCAAAGATTATGTTTGCCATCAGCCTGCTCTTTGCCATCTGCTAACAAATGGTAAAGAAGCTTTGCCGTCTGCTAGCGAACGGCAAAGAGGGAGGGTGGCCCACGAATGAGAACCACCTAACGGCCATTTTATTTGCCGTCCGCTAGCGGACGATAATGAAATTACCCAACCTAACGGCCGTTTCCCCTCGGCCCCATCCCACTAGTTACGCTCTTTGCCGTCTGCTAGCAGACGGCAGAGAAATTAAACCTAACCAAAATACGACCGTTCCCTGCGCTCCACCCATCTCTCTCTCTCCTCTCTCTCTCTTCCTCACCTCACCTGCGCCGCCCCCGTGCTCGCCGTCCCCATGCCCGCCGCCC
>NC_041389.1:462331752-462452186 GCF_002162155.2 Triticum dicoccoides
CCGAGACCGCCTCGACACCCCGACCCCCCGACCCCCGACACCCGAGACCCCGACATGGCACCCCTGAGCCCTGACCCCGACACGACACCTCCCGAAAAAGGTGCTCTTCGGTCATTGCAGGTGTTGACAGATGGTGGGCGCGGGTCGAGAGCGCTCCGAGCCTCCTTCCTCAGGGCGTGCTGGGAGGTGTGCTGTTATTCCACCCCCAGCACCTTCGGAGAGCACTAGTAGACATTGCAGACACCCCCAGCACCTTCGGCGGTGGGCGCTTCTTCTTCGGCAGCTAGAGGTCGGGGGAAGAAGAGGGGTGGAGGTAGAGGTGGACGTGGTGCTGGGAGAGGTAGGAAGGCTGCTGTACTGCCTTCCTCGCCGCCACCCCCCGCTAATTCTCCAGACCACCGGAGTGCTCCGTCTCAGGTGGACCCGTCTCGGACTCTGGTCCACGAGCCTCAGGTCAACGAGCCTCGGGTCGCCGAGCCTATGTCCGACGAGACTCGGGTCCCACAGTCTTCCTCCCAGGAGACTCGGGTCCAACAGTCTTCGTCCCACGTGACTCCGGAGACTAGCGGCCATGTTGATGGTGTCGAGGAGACCTTTTCTGAGCATAGCTATAGTGAGGGCGAGCTGGTTGAGGAGGGCAAGAAGGTCTACCAGTGCGGTGGTAGTAAGCTCCCGTCCATGTCGGTGACCCGCGACTAGAGGTGGTTGATTCAGCCTAACAGGGAGAAGTAAGTGCATTTACTCTTTTTTAACCTTTTCCCTTCATGTTTCTTCAAATTAATATCTAATGTATCGGCCTTGTTGTACTGCAGGGGTTGGATACACGCAGATGGTGTCCGCAGGCCCATTCAACTCCTTGGTACTCTTTGCCGGCACCACTTCCCGGGGTGGGTCACGTTGCCCGGTGAGGGTGAGGTTCCATAGCTAGCACTGACCTAGGAGCTGTACGAGGCTGTCCCGGCCCTGCCGGGGGAGATGGTCAACAGTGTCGTGTGCGAGACAATGGCCGACATTGTGAGACGGCGGTTTTGGGTAATTTCTCCTTTACAGAATTAAAAATCAACAGTACCTAGTGATTGTACTAATGATTAGTGTTGTCTTGTTTGATTGCAGACCTTCTACATGTGTCTTGAGGAACACGAGGCGGACACGGCTATGGTTCTCGAAGCTGAGTGCAAGCGGCTACTTCAAAACTTACGACACGAGGCTCGGGTGCAAGCTGTTCGAGATTACTACGCCTCGACTAACATCAGGAGGCAGAAGAAAAAGTGATGCGCCAAGTATCGGAGTAAGGAGAAGTACATGAAGGTAATTACCTATTCTTAATGCCTTGTACTTAGTTTCCTTGATTTGATTCATAGGTGTAGCGCTGAAATTTCTCTTTGTCTAACTTAGGTGCCCCCGAGATGGTGTGCGGATAAGGTGGACTGTTGGGAGAGGTTGGTGGATGAGTGGTGCTCTCCCAAATATTTAGCCGTCCACAACAAGGCCAGGGACAAGCGTGCCCAGATGCAAGGTGTGCCACACCATCAAGGGAGCTCCAACCTGTTTGAGTATGGGGATCACTGGGTATGTGGTTCGAGCCCTTCACGATTCATGCAATTTCATTCTTCATGCTAGCTTCAGCCCTTTAATTACTAACTTACCCTGTTCTCTCTTTCAAGTGCGACACAACAGAAGGAGGTGCCACCGCTGTACGACCTCTATGCCATGGCACATAGTAACCCGTTCAAGAAGGCCAAGGCATTCTTGGAGGATGAACTCGGTCATCCAGAGAGCTTCACCAACATTTCCTCCCACAACAAGCTCGTGAGGTACAGAGACTGGGGGAAGAAGATGAAAGGTGAGGACTTCAACCCAAGCCGGAGTCCTTTTGATCCTGAGCTTGTGATGTTATCTAGTGATGGGAGGGAACATGGCTCGGTAGCCATTGGGGACGGACTGATACGTTGTCCTAGAAGTCTTACGGAGATCAAGAAGCACCAGACGAGGTCTCTTCCTGAGATGAGGCCTCGACCACGGCCAATGGAGCTCGCCGTCGAGGCTAGGGCCTAGGAGCTTCTTGCGGAGGCAACCAGGGAGGCAAAGCAGAGGGAGAGGGAGTTCGAGGAGAGGACGGCTAGTATGTTGGAGGCGGAGAGGAACCGGAACGACGCGAGTCACCGGGCCCTATACGACCTCCTCATGGTAAGTTTCTCCCGCATACTAGCCAAATCATGCACATAATGTTCATTTCATTACTAATTAATATGATTGACTCGTCAAGACAAAATGTGCAGTCTGTGTGCGAGAAAACCGGCCAGATCCCTCCGCCAATGCCCCGGATTGGTATAGCAGACACGGTGAGTTTCATTTGAATGGTCATTAGTTACTAGTATTCACATTTCAGTTGAATCATGCTAACTAAACACTGCAAATGATCTTTGCTGCAGCACGCCTCCCGACAAGCATCGACCAATCCTTCTCCATCTCGTGGTGGCACAACCCCGACCAGTCCTTCTCCATTTGGCACTGGCGCAAACCCGACCGTTCCTTCACCTCCCTGGTGATGGTAAGTTTTCCCAAGTGTTTTTCTTAACAAATGCATACTTAGCTTAAGAAATGACCTATACTTAGCTTATTTTCCTTGAATAATGACAGAATAACCTTACTTACCTCAAAAATGGCATAACTACCTCGGATAGCTCAATAATGATCTATAGCTAGCTTAGCTAGTTCATTTATGACATAATTAGCTCACTTAGGTAAAAATGACCTATACTTAGCTTATTTTCCTCGAAAATGACATAATAATCTTACTTAGCTCCGAACTGACATACTTTACCTAGGATAGCTATAAAATGACCTATACTTAGCCCTTTTTCCTCCTAAATGACTTAATATGCTTAGTTAGATCAAAAATGTCATTACTACCTAGGATAGCTAAACAATAATCTATACTTAGCTTACCTAGTTCATTTATGACATAATTAGCTAACGTAGGTAAAAAATGGCATAATAACCATACTTTAGCTCCAAACTATCATATAATTAGTTTAGTTTCCTCCAAAATGAAAAAATAACCTTACCTAGCTCCAAAATGACCGATTTTAATTAGGATAGGTCAAAAATGACCTACACTTACCATTTTGTCCTCCAAAATTAATAAATATGCTTATTTAGCTCAAAAATAGCATAACTACCTAGGTTAGCTCCAAAATGAACTATTTACCTAGCTTAGCTCTAAAATGACCTACACACTTAGCATTTTTACCTATCTTAGCTAAAAAATGGCATTTTTACCTACCTTAGTTACAAGAATAAGAAGATAAAGAAGTGGAGAGGAGAAAAAGAAAGAGAAGATAAATTCTTCTTCTTCTTCTTCTTCTTCTTCTTCTTCTTTTTCTTCTTCTTTTTATTCTAGCTAGTCTTCTTCTTCTTCTAACTTTCATCTTTCCTAATTTGCAGATTTGCTTGAGATGAGGAAGCTAGCATTGATGGACTGTACTCTTCTACTTTTGCTTCCTTTTTGTTTATGTAAACTTGTTGGATATGTATGTGTATGGAAATGTTGTTGGAAACCATTGTATGTTGTTGGAAACTTGTATATGTTCATGTTGTTGGAAACTTGTATATGTTGTTGGAAACTTGTTGTTGGTATGCTTGTTGAAATTATTTTGAACTGTGTGTGTGTATATATATATGTGTGTGTGTGTGTGTGTGTGAAATTTTGTCAAATTGAATGAATTTAGGAAAAAACAGAAAAAAACAGGGGCTATATAGCCACTTTGCCGTCAGCTGGCAGACGACAAAGGCCTTTGTCGTCAGTTAACAGACGGCAAAGCTGCCACGTGGCAGCTACCTGTACAACCTGGAGTGTACTGGTCTGGCCTATTTGATAGATTTGCCGTCAGCCAGCAGACGGCAAAGGCCTTTGCAGCTTTGTCATCTGCTGGCTGGCGACAAAGATGCAAAGGCCTTTGTCGTCTGTCAGCTGACGGCAAAGCACACCGTTGACCACTTAACGGACCTGAACTGCCACATGTGCCATCCAGGCTCTTTGGCGTCTGCTAGCGGACGACAAAGACCTTTGCATCTTTGTCGTCCGCCAGAAGACGACAAAGAGGCCTTTGCCGTAGCCTATTCAGCCGAACCTGTTGCCGTCTGCTGGCTGACGGCAAAGCCCTTTGTCGTCAGCCTAGCATGCCTTTGCCGTCAGCCATGGCTGAGGGCAAAGTGCTTGATTCCTATAGTGCTTGCAAGTTCAGTTCATCTCTTGTGCTAGCTAGTTTGAGCGAAAGTTAGTTCTCATGTCAATCTGGGTAAAAGGGCTTGTATTTTGATTTTCTTGATTAGGAAATGAATAGGAAAATCATAGGAGTAGCAAAAGTATATGATTTTTTCCTTTGGATTGAGTTTCTTATGCATGCCCTTCCAAGTTATGTTCTATTCATTTTATCTGGCATGTATTTTGAACTATATAGGGCCTATTTGATTCATAGGGAAAGTAGAGAAAACTCATATCTCTTTTTCACATGTCAATCAGGAAAAGAGGCATGTTCATTTCCTGTGCTAGCTAGTTTTAATGCTCATATTAGCGCTTGTTTGATTCACATGAAAAGTAGAGGAAAATTGTAGCAGTAGGAAATCTCAACAGATGATGTCACATGTAGCAAGCGAAGTAAGAATGTTGAATAGATAGGCGAGTTTGTATTTTGTAATTTGGTAATTGGTTATCTGTTTGCTAGTAATCTGTACTAGGTCCTATTCATACACACATAAATATGTAATATGTAAATGTTAGTTAACGATCAACATTATCCTAAACATTGGTTCAGGCGTTAAACTTGTTTTTTTACTAGATGTGTTTAGTTTGTTTTTGGGTGCAACATTTATTTAGATTATTGTTCAATTGCCTTTTCCGTTGTACGATCGAGCTTCTAAATTTTACACCAAGCTATCATAGCCAAGATACAGTTCGAGGTGGAATATGGCCCGGTGAACAATGTCGTGGAGTTCAGTGTTTCTAAGCCCAGATGTTCAACTAGCATCAAGACTGGCATCTTTGTTGCATATGCTATGTACAACTTTTTAGGTTCTTAGGATTTCAAGATGACGGATCATTATGTCCCAAAAATATTGTGGTTGTCAAATTCAACACACTGTTGTCAACTAGCTATTTCCATAGTCTCAATCTAAGGCAAGGCCATATCACCGAGGACCCAATAGTTGTGATGGCAACTAGGATCTCAGAGCTGAGGCCCAAGGATCCAGAACTCTACAGCTACCTAACAATTTATATCATGCATATTCCTGAATATCCACAAGATGATGAGCCTGATTAAGATGATGGTGGTACTGGACCTCCACATGCAGGAGGCAGTGGTGCTTCATTGTAGCCTTGTGTTAGGATCTTTGTTTTGTATAGAACTGGTTTTATTGGGGATATAACTATTAGGTATGACCCCCTAGGAGGGGCTGGGTTATACCTATGATGATTCATGAAGCCCAAGACGATGCTTGAAGATGGCAGCTCTGTTAAGGGCCCAAAGCCCAAAGGCGACTTAAGGCCCGTAGAGATAAACCGCCATATGTATATAACTTGTATTGTAAGGCAGGAATAGAGAGAGACCAACCTAGACACTGTTTATGAGCCGACCGAGACTCTGTGAGCCGCTGGGCGTCGACCTCTGTATATAAAGGGACGGCCCGACGGTGGTTCAAGACAAGTAACAATAGATCGAGAACTAGGTCAAGCGGAATCGCTCCCTGGTAATTGATACATAAGCAATACCACCCAAAAACTGGATCGTAGGCTTTTACCTTCACCGCAAGGGGCTGAACCAGTATAAACCCCGTGTCCTTTGTCCCGATTAACCCCTTTAAGCTTCCTAGTTGCGATGGCTCCACGACTAAGTCCTTTCACTAGGACATCTGACGTGACAATTCCACGATAGGTTTTATAAGTTGTTATGTTGAACTGTTTGAACTCTATTTTATTTGCGGTTTGTATCACTGTTGCGTTGAACATGTATACTACTTGTTTGTTATGAGTTTTTGTGTTTAATTTAAATTTTAGTTCTAATTCACTTATAGGGCTAGTTAGCAAATAGCATGGGTTATTACGAAAAAACTAGAAACTAAGGCGGTTATTCGCATAAAACCCTCGCGGTACATAAAGCATTGCAATTAGTTATTTGTGCGAAGCTGCATGTGCTTTCTGTGACATTGGAGACAGTTTCCCTAACCGTTGTTTGGAGAGTTAGCGATGCAGGATTTGAGGCAGAATGTGGAACCGTCGCCGACTCATTTACGAAAACCTCCAATGCCTGATTCTGTACCAGTGTTCTTGTGGGATTCAGTTGGTGTTTGTCTTCAGTGGATCTTTATGTTTTCGTTCGTCTACGCTCGTGTGTCATACAGGTTGGATCCTTTTGATCTACCATTCTCTTCATCAACGACAGTTGCTTGTTCTGTTGCACCGATCCTTTGGGGCTTTAGCACGACAGCTTCCCGGCTATCTTTGACAACAAGGTCTGCCCAGCTTTAGTGGTTCCAATGCTTATAGTTGTCACTAGGTTGTTTTATAGACCTGGATGCAATTTATATTACTTTTAGTATCCTTCTCAAGGGGATATTTGTTAGTGTTCTTTGTACTGCCATGATGCTTGATGAATAGATTAAAAGTTTTCCCGCAAGAAAGGTCGGTGGTTGTGTAAGGAATCCATGATTCTAGGATGGGAGGCATATACCTCATCCCAATCACTAGGAGAGGTTCAACATGATGGGTCAGGTACTTTAATTCTTTGCAATTTTTGAAATGCATTGGGGAGGGGCATCTTATTTCTCGTTTTTGTGGTTTATAGAGCTTTATTCGAACAAAAGTGACCCTGGACCATCAGCCAAGAGGCTGCTCAAGAGGAAGCTCAGGGTGTTCTTGAGCCAGCTATCAGTCATATTCAAAGTGCAAGCACGCTTGGCACAAAGATGCGTTGATATATTAGCTGATCTATTTACATGCTAGATTACAAAAAGAGAAAAACAACAATTAGCTCTCCAATTTCTACTCACATAGAAGCCACAATTGATCGAGAATTGTGGCGAGTGTTCCAGAGATCAACCATCTCCAGGCAGCCCACCTCCATTATCGCATTCTTGTATCCATGAAGTTTGGGAAAGATGACACCATCATGCAACGGATGTGCTTCGGCGATAAGAGGATCAATTATACCCACATATGGTTTGCACCATGCACCCAAAAGAGCACTGGTAGATCGAGCCACTCTACCTGCCCGGTTGTGTTAGAATCAAAGGATATAGCACCATCTATGTTGATTTTAACTAGGCCTGGTTCAGGTGGTCTCCATCCATGCCCAGCATGACCAAAGCTTGCTTTCGTGGAAGTTCAAGAAGCGCAAGGGCTTCTCTGGTCATGCACATGCATTTAGCCAGAGCGGGTCCTTCCTCCTCATGCTTCAGCTTTTTCCTAAAGTGCCAAATAGACCACATGATCATGATAATCTTGGCCTATGTGTTGGAAATATGCCCTAGAGGCAATAATAAAAGGATTATTATTATATTTCCTTGTTCATGATAATTGTCTTTTATTCATGCTATAATTGTATTATCCGGAAATCATAATACACGTGTGAATACATAGACTACAATATGTCCCTAGTAAGCCTCTAGTTGACTACCTCGTTGATCAACAGATAGTCATGGTTTCCTGACTATGGATATTGGATGTCGTTGATAATGGGATCACATCATTAGGAGAATGATGTGATGGACAAGACCCAATCCTAAGCATAGCACAAGATCGTGTAGTTCGTTTTGCTAGAGCGTTTCCAATGTCAAGTATCTTTTCCTTAGACCATGAGATCGTGTAACTCCCGGATACCGTAGGAGTGCTTTGGGTGTACCAAACGTCACAACGTAACTGTGTGACCATAAAGGTGCACTACAGGTATCTCCGAAAATGTCTGTTGGGTTGACACGGATCGAGACTGGGATTTGTCACTCCGTATGACGGAGAGGTATCTCTGGGCCCACTCGGTAATGCATCATCATAATGAGCTCAAAGTGACCAAGTGTCTGGTCACGGGATCATGCATTACGGTACGAGTAAAGTGACTTGCCGGTAACGGGACTGAACGAGGTATTGGGATACCGACGATCGAGTCTCGGGCAAGTAACGTACCGATTGACAAAGGGAATTGTATACGGGGTTGCTTAAATCCTCGACATCGTGGTTCATCCGATGAGATCATCGAGGAGTATGTGGGAGCCAACATGGGTATCCAGATCCCGCTATTGGTTATTGACCGGAGAGCCGTCTCGGTCATGTCTACATGTCTCCCGAACCCGTAGGGTCTACACACTTAAGGTTTGGTGATGCTAGGGTTGTATGAATATGAGTATGCAGCAAACCGAAAGTTGTTCGGAGTCCCGGATGAGATCCCGGACGTCACGAGGAGTTCCGGAATGGTCCGGAGGTGAAGAATTATATATAGGAAGTGCAGTTTGGACCATCGGGAGAGTTTCAGGGGTCACCGGTATTGTACCGGGGCCACCGGAAGGGTCCCGGGGGTCCACCGGGTGGGGCCACCTATCCCGGAGGGCCCCATGGGCTGAAGTGGGAGGGGAACCAGCCCCTGGTGGGCTGGTGCGCCCTCCCCTGGGCCCCCCTCTACGCCTAGGGTTGGGAACCCTAGGGGAGGGGGCGCCTCCACTTGCCTTGGGGGGCACTCCACCCCCTTGGCCGCCGCCCCCCCTAGAGATCCCGTCTCTAGGGCCGACGCCCCCCCTGGGGGCCTATATTAAGGAGGGGGGAGGGAGGGCATCCGCACCTGAAGTTTTGGCGCCTCCCTCTCCCCTTGCTACACCTACTCCTCCCGTAGTTGCTTGGCGAAGCCCTGCCGGAACTCTGCTGCATCCACCACCACGCCGTCGTGCTACAGTATCTTCATCAACCTCTCCTTCCCCCTTGCTGGATCAAGAAGGAGGAGACGTCATCCGCTCCGTACGTGTGTTGAACGTGGAGGTGTTGTCCGTTCGGCACTTGGTCATCGGTGATTTGGATCACGACGAGTACGACTCCCTCAACCCCGTTCTCTTGAACGCTTCCGCTTGCGATCTACAAAGGTATGTAGATGCACTCCTATCACTCATTGCTAGATGAACTCATAGATGGATCTTGGTGAAACCGTAGGAAATTTTTTATTTTCTGCAACGTTCCCCAACAGCGGCATCATGAGCTAGGTCTATGCGTAGTTCTCTATTGCACGAGTAGAACACAAATTTGTTGTGGGCGTAGATGTTGTCAACTTTCTTGCCGCTACTAGTCTTATTTTGCTTCAGCGGTATTGTGGGATGAAGCGGCCCGGACCGACCATACACGTACGCTTACGTGAGACAGGTTCCACCGACTGACATGCACTAGTTGCATAAGGTGGCTAGCGGGTGTCTGTCTCTCCCACTTTAGTTGGAGCGGATTCGATGAAAAGGGTCCTTATGAAGGGTAAATAGAAGTTGACAAATCACGTTGTGGCTTTTTCGTAGGTAAGAAAACGTTCTTGCTAGAACCCTATTGCAGCCACGTAAAAGATGCAACAAAAATTAGAGGACGTCTAACTTGTGTGTGCAGCAATTGCCTTGTGATGTGATATGGCCAAAAGTTGTGATGAATGGTGAATGATATATTGTGATGTATGAGATCATGTTCTTGTAACAGGAATCACGACTTGCATGTCGATGAGTATGACAACCGGCAGGAGCCATAGGAGTTGTCTTAATTATTGCATGACCTGCGTGTCAATGATTTGACACCATGTAATTACTTTACTTTATTGCTAAACCGTTAGCCATAGTAGTAGAATTAATAGTTGGCGATCAACTTCATGGAGACATGATGATGGAGATCATGATGATGGAGATCATGGTGTCATGCCGGTGACGAAGATGATCATGGAGCCCCGAAGATGGAGACCAAAGGAGCTATATGATATTGGCCATATCATGTCACTATTATATAATTGCATGTGATGTTTATTATGTTTATGCATCTTGTTTACTTAGAACGACGGTAGTAAATAAGATGATCCCTTATAACAATTTCAAGAAAGTGTTCTCCCCTAACTGTGCGCTGTTGCTAAAGTTCGTCGTTTCGAAGCACCACGTGATGATCGGGTGTGATAGATTCTTACGTTCACATACAACGGGTGTAAGACAGCTTTACACATGCAAAACACTTAGGGTTAACTTGACGAGCCTAGCATGTATAGACATGGCCTCGGAACACAGAGACCGAAAGGTCGAACATGAGTCGTATGGAAGATACGATCAACATGGAGATGTTCACCGATGATGACTAGTCCGTCTCATATGATGATCGGACACGGCCTAGTCGACTCGGATCGTGTAACACTTAGATGACTAGAGGGATGTCTAATCTGAGTGGGAGTTCATTAAATAATTTGATTAGATGAACTTAATTATCATGAACTTAGTATAAAACCTTTGCAAATATGTCTTGTAGATCAAATGGCCAACGCTCATGTCAACATGAACTTCAACGTGTTCCTAGAGAAAACCAAGCTGAAAGATGATGGCAGCAACTATACAGACTGGGTCCGGAACCTGAGGATCATTCTCATAGCTGCCAAGAAAGCATATGTCCTAGAAGGACCGCTAGGTGAAGCACCCATCCCAGAGAACCAAGATGTTATGAACGCTTGGCAGTCATGCGCTGATGATTACTCCCTCGTTCAGTGCGGCATGCTTTACAGCTTAGAACCGGGGCTCCAAAAGCGTTTTGAGCAACACGGAGCATATGAGATGTTCGAGGAGCTGAAAATGGTTTTCCAAGCTCATGCCCGGGTCGAGAGATATGAAGTCTCTGACAAGTTCTATAGTTGTAAGATGGAGGAAAATAGTTCTGTCAGTGAGCACATACTCAAAATGTCTGGGTTGCACAACCGCCTGTCCCAGCTGGACATTAACCTCCCGGACGAGGCGGTCATTGACAAAATCCTTTAGTCGCTCCCACCGAGCTACAAGAGCTTTGTGATGAACTACAATATGCAGGGGATGGTGAAAACTATTCCTGAAGTATTTTCAATGCTGAAGTCAGCAGAGGTAGAAATCAAGAAGGAACATCAAGTGTTGATGGTCAATAAAACCACTAAGTTCAAGAAGGGCAAGGGCAAGAAGAACTTCAAGAAGGATGGCAAGGATGTTGCCGCACCCGGTAAGCCAGTTGCCGGGAAGAAGTCAAAGAATGGACCCAAGCCTGAGACTAAGTGCTTTTATTGCAAAGGGAAGGGTCACTGGAAGCGGAACTGCCCCAAATACTTAGCAGACAAGAAGGCCGGCAACACTAAAGGTATATTTGATATACATGTAATTGATGTGTACCTTACCAGTACTCGTAGTAACTCCTGGGTATTTGATACCGGTGCTGTTGCTCATATTTGTAACTCACAGCAGGAGCTGCGGAATAAGCGGAGACTGGCGAAGGACGAGGTGACGATGCGCGTCGGGAATGGTTCCAAGGTCGATGTGATCGCCGTCGGCACGCTACCTCTACATTTACCTATGGGATTAGTTTTAAACCTCAATAATTGTTATTTAGTGCCAAGTTTGAGCATGAACATTGTATCTGGATCTCGTTTGATACGAGATGGCTACTCATTTAAATCCGAGAATAATGGTTGTTCTATTTATATGAGAGATATGTTTTATGGTCATGCCCCGATGGTCAATGGTTTATTCTTAATGAATCTCGAACGTAATGTTACACATATTCATAGTGTGAATACCAAAAGATGTAAAGTTGCTAACGATAGTCCCACATACTTGTGGCACTGCCGCCTTGGTCACATTGGTGTCAAGCGCATGAAGAAGCTCCATGCTGATGGACTTTTAGAGTCTCTCGATTATGAATCATTTGACACATGCGAACCATGCCTCATGGGCAAAATAACCAAGACTCTGTTCTCTAGAACAATGGAGCGAGCAACCAACTTATTGGAAATCATACATACCGATGTGTGCGGTCCAATGAGCGTTGAGGCTCGCGGAGGATATCGTTATGTTCTCACTCTCACAGATGACTTGAGTAGATATGGGTATGTCTACTTAATGAAACACAAGTCTGAGACCTTTGAAAAGTTCAAGGAATTTCAGAATGAGGTAGAGAATCAACGTGACCGAAAGATAAAGTTCCTACGACGAGATCGTGGAGGAGAATATTTAAGTCACAAATTTGGTACGCACTTAAGGAAATGTGGAATCTTTTCACAACTCACGCCGCCTAGAACACCTCAGCGTAACGGTGTGTCCGAACGTCGTAATCGCACTCTATTGGATATGGTGCGGTCTATGATGTCTCTTACCGATTAACCGCTATCATTTTGGGGATACACTCTAGAGACAACTACATTCACTTTAAATAGGGCTCCGTCTAAATCCGTTGAGACGACACCGTATGAATTATGGTTTGGGAAGAAACCTAAGTTGTCGTTTCTAAAAGTTTGGGGATGCGATGCTTATGTCAAGAAACTTCAACCTGAAAAGCTCGAACCCAAGTCGGAAAAATGCGTCTTCATAGGATACCCTAAGGAAACCATTGGGTATACCTTCTACTTAAGATCCGAGGGCAAGATCTTTGTTGCCAAGAACGGATCCTTTCTGGAAAAAGAGTTTCTCTCGAAAGAAGTAAGTGGGAGGAAAGTAGAACTCGATGAAGTACTACCTCTTGAACCGGAAAGTAGTGCAGCTCAGGAAAATGTTCCTGTGGTGCCTACGCCGACTGGAGAGGAAATTAATGATGATGATCAAGGTACTTCAGATCAAGTTGCTACTGGACTTCGTAGGTCCACAAGGACACGTTCCACACCAGAGTGGCATGGCAACCCTGTCCTGGAAATCATGTTGTTAGACAACGGTGAACCTTCGAACTATGAAGAAGCAATGGCGGGCCCAGATTCCAACAAATGGCTTGAAGCCATGCAATCCGAGATAGAATCCATGTATGAAAACAAAGTATGGACTTTGACAGACTTGACCGATGATCGGCGAGCGATAGAAAACAAATGGATCTTTAAGAAGAAGACGGACGCGGATGGTAATATTACCATCTATAAAGCTTGACTTGTCGCTAAGGGTTATCGGCAAGTTCAAGGGGTTGAATACGATGAGACTTTCTCTCCCGTAGCAAAGCTGAAGTCCGTCCGAATCATGTTAGCAATTGTCGCATACTATGATTATGAGATATGGCAGATGGACGTCAAAACGGCATTCCTTAACGGACATCTTAAGGAAGAACTGTATATGATGCAACCGGAGGGTTTTGTCGATCCTAAGAATGCTAACAAGGTATGCAAGCTCCAGCGATCCATTTATGGGCCGGTGCAAGCATCTCGGAGTTGGAACATTCGCTTTGATGAGATGATCAAAGCGTTTGGGTTTATGCAGACTTATGGAGAAGCCTGCGTTTACAAGAAAGTGAGTGGGGAGCTCTGTAGCATTTCTCATATTATATGTAGATGACATACTTTTGATGGGAAATGATATAGAACTTTTGGAAAACATTAAGGCCTACTTGAATAAGTGTTTTTCAATGAAGGACCTTGGAGAAGCTGCTTACATATTAGGCATCAAGATCTATAGGGATAGATCGAGACGCCTCATAGGTCTTTCACAAAGCACATACCTTGATAAGATTTTGAAGAAGTTCAAAATGGATCAGTCCAAGAAAGGGTTCTTGCCTATATTGCAAGGTGTGAGATTGAGCTCGGCTCAATGCCCGACCACGCCAAAAGATAAAGAAGAGATGAGTGTCATCCCCTATGCTTCAGCCATAGGATCTATTATGTATGCCATGTTGTGTACCAGACCTGATGTAAACCTTGCCGTAAGTTTGGTAGGAAGGTACCAAAGTAATCCCGGCAAGGAACACTGGACAACGGTCAAGAATATCCTGAAGTACCTGAAAAGGACAAAGGACATGTTTCTCGTTTATGGAGGTGACTAAGAGCTCGCCATAAAGGGTTACGTCGACACTAGCTTCGACACAGATCTGGATGACTCTAAGTCACAAACCGGATACGTGTATATGTTGAATCGTGGAGCAGTAAGCTGGTGCAGTTGCAAGCAGAGCGTCGTGGCAGGATCTACATGTGAAGCGGAGTACATGGCAGCCTCGGAGGCAGCGCATGAAGCAATATGGATGAAGGAGTTCATCGCCGACCTAGGAATCATACCCAATGCGTCGGGGCTGATCAAACTCTTCTGTGACAACACTGGAGCTATTGCCCTTGCCAAGGAGCCCAGGTTTCACAACAAGACCAGGCACATCAAGCGTCATTTCAACTCCATCCGTGAAAACGTTCAAGATGGAGACATAGATATTTGCAAAGTACATACGGATCTGAATGTCGCAGATCCGTTGACTAAACCTCTTTCGTGAGCAAAACATGATCAACACCAGAACTCTATGGGTGTTCGATTCATCACAATGTAACTAGATTATTGACTCTAGTGCAAGTGGGAGACTGTTGGAAATATGCCCTAGAGGCAATAATAAAAGGATTATTATTATATTTCCTTGTTCATGATAATTGTCTTTTATTCATGCTATAATTGTATTATTCGGAAATTGTAATACACGTGTGAATACATAGACCACAATATGTCCCTAGTAAGCCTCTAATTGACTAGCTCGTTGATCAACAGATAGTCATGGTTTCCTGACTATGGATATTGGATGTCGTTGATAACGGGATCACATCATTAGGAGAATGATGTGATGGACAAGACCAAATCCTAAGCATAGCACAAGATCGTGTAGTTCGTTTTGCTAGAGCTTTTCCAATGTCAAATATCTTTTCCTTAGACCATGAGATCGTGTAACTCCCGGATACCGTAGGAGTGCTTTGGGTGTACCAAACGTCACAATGTAACTGGGTGACCATAAAGGTGCACTACAGGTATCTCCGAAAATGTCTGTTGGGTTGACACGGATCGAGACTGGGATTTGTCACTCCGTATGACGGAGAGGTATCTCTGGGCCCACTCGGTAATGCATCATCATAATGAGCTCAAAGTGACCAAGTGTCTGGTCACGGGATCATGCATTACGGTACGAGTAAAGTGACTTGCCGGTAACGAGACTGAACGAGGTATTGGGATACCGACGATCGAGTCTCGGGCAAGTAACCTACCGATTGACAAAGGAAATTGTATACGGGGTTGCTTAAATCCTCGACATCATGGTTCATTCGATGAGATCATCGAGGAGTATGTGGGAGCCAACATGGGTATCCAGATCCCACTGTTGGTTATTGACCGGAGAGCCGTCTCGGTCATGTCTACATGTCTCCCGAACCCGTAGGGTCTACACACTTAAGGTTCGGTGACGCTAGGGTTGTATGAATATGAGTATGCAGCAAACCGAAAGTTGTTTGGAGTCCCGTATGAGATCTCGGACGTCACGAGGAGTTCCGGAATGGTCCGGAGGTAAAGAATTATATATAGGAAGAGCAGTTTCGGCCATCGGGAGAGTTTCGGGGGTCACCAGTATTGTACCGGGGCCACCGGAAGGGTCCCGGGGGTCCACCGGGTGGGGCCACCTATCCCAGAGGGCCCCATGGGCTGAAGTGGGAGGGGAACCAGCCCCTGGTGGGCTGGTGCGCCCTCCCCTGGGGCCCCCTCTGTGCCTAGGTTTGGGAACCCTAGGGGAGGGGGCGCCTCCACTTGCCTTGGGGGGCACTCCACCCCCTTGGCCGCCGCCCCCCTAGAGATCCCATCTCTAGGGCCGGCGCCCCCCCTGGGGGCCTATATAAAGGAGGGGGGAGGGAGGGCAGCCGCACCTGAAGTTTTGGCGCCTCCCTCTCCCCTTGCTACACCTCCTCCTCCCGTAGTTGCTTGGCGAAGCCCTGCCGAAACTCTGCTGCATCCACCACCACGCCGTCGTGCTGCTGGATCTTCATCAACCTCTCCTTCCCCCTTGCTGGATCAAGAAGGAGGAGACGTCATCCGCTCCATACGTGTGTTGAACGCGGAGGTGCTGTCCGTTCGGCACTTGGTCATCGGTGATTTGGATCACGACGAGTACGACTCCCTCAACCCCGTTCTCTTGAACGCTTCCGCTCGCGATCTACAAAGGTATGTAGATGCACTCCTATCACTCGTTGCTAGATGAACTCATAGATGGATCTTGGTGAAACCGTAGGGAAATTTTTATTTTCTGCAACGTTCCCCAACACTATGTCCATCCAAAAAGTGGGGTTCACAGAGAATATCTCTTGCCCATGAATCTGGATGTAGTCAGGGGAGTCGAAGATCAAACCAGAGAAACGCCTTGTTCCAAAAATGTGTTGCATGTGAATAGTGGATCAAGGCATGTTGGAGATCTTCCTCCATCGCAAGGCGGATTTTGCATCTGCTTAAAACACTGATATGTCGTGAATTTAGGGTGTGTTCATCATGCAGAACCCTATGTAAGACCCTCCACCAGAATACTCTAACCTTTGGCACAAAATTCAACTTCCATAAGGCATTCCACAACTATTGATCACTCACTGAGGTGCCGGTAGTCGTTCCTTCTTCTAGAGCCAAACGCTCTTTCTGAGTCACGAGAGTATAGTACGCCAATTTGATAGTGTAGTTTCTTGACTTTTCAAAAGGACAGTCAAGAAAATCCTCGCTCCCACCCTGCCAAATTGGGATACTTAAGATGGAAGTCGCGTCGGGCGGGATAAATGTGTATCTGACCACCTGATGATCCCATGTCCAGTTGTCCTGATCAATCAACTCAGAGACCTTTTCAATCATTGTATTCTCCGGTTTTAGCAATGATGACATGGAAATAGTTCCCCGGATCCATTTATCATCCCAAACCAAAATTGATGAGCCATCACCAACTTGTTTTATCAATCCGGCCTTTATGGCGTGTTTGCTAGCCTTCCCGAGCGAGGCTGGCTTAGCTCAGCCTAGCTTAACGGAGGTTGGTTGATGAAATGCAGGCCAAAAACTAACATATGCATATTGTTTGGTTGCCCGCATCTAGTCCTCTCGAATTACGGGAGCAATTTTGGCATAGCGTTTGTTCGCCTGCATTGGCTCGGCTCACGCAACTACACGGGGTTTGGTTTACACGGGGTATGATTAAAAGCTAACACTTACACTTAACACACACATTGTGCCTTGCAACAGCAGTGAACGGTGACCACGATACCGCGTACGTGAAAGGATTGAGAAGAGGTGTCTAGAGGGCCGGTGACCCTCAACACGTAAAGTTGGCAGTTTTTAAGTTTTTCAAGTTGAGGTTGGAAATTAGCACAATTTCAAACATTCACAATACAATTCAAGCAAGCATGCAAAGATTTTATGAGCAACGGAAAGTAAAGCATGCAACTTGCAAGAAAGTAAAGGGATGGGATTAGAGTGTGCAAATGCAACTGGAGACACGGAGATTTTTGGCGTGGTTCCGATAGGTGGAGCTATCGTACATCCATGTTGGTGGAGACTTCAACCCACGAAGGGTAACGGCTGCGCGAGTCCACGGAGGGCTCCATCCACGAAGGGTCCACGAAGAAGCAACCTTGTCTATCCCAACATGGCCATTTCCCACGAAGGACTTGCCTCACTTGGGTAGATCTTCACAAAGTAGGCGATCTCCTTTCCCTTACAAACTTCTTGGTTCAACTCCACAATCTTGACGGAGGCTCCCAAGCGACACCTAACCAATCTAGGAGACACCACTCTCAAAAGGTAATAGATGGTGTGTTGATGATGAACGCCTTGCTCTTGTGCTTCAAATGATAGTCTCCCCAACACTCAACTCTCTCTCACAGATTTGGCTATGGTGGAAAGATGATTTGAGTGGAAAGCAACTTGGGAAAGGCTAGAGATCAAGATTCGTATGGTTGGATTGGAATGTCTTGGTCTCAACACATGAGTAGGTTGTTCTCTCTTAGAAAATGAGTAGTGGAAGTGTAGGCACGTTCTGATGGCTCTCTCCACGAAAGAAAGAGTGGGTGGAGGGGTATATATAGCCTCCACACAAAATCTAACCATTACACACAGATTCCCAAACTCAGTGGGACCGAATCATGAAACTCGGTCAGACCGATTAAGGTCAAAATATGAACGTTAGGATTTTCTGTGGGACCGACATGATCAACTCGGTGGGACCGATGTGCTAGGGTTAGGGTAAAACCTCGTCTCGGTGAGACTGATTACGCAAACTCGGTGAGACCGATTCTGGTAATAATAAAAACAGAGAGTTGGTCAAGCAAACTCGGTGGGACCGATTGCATATCTCGGCGGGACCGAAATTATTGCAACGGGCAATAGAGAGTTTACAAGCCCATCTCGGTGAGACCGAGATCCCATCGGTGAGACCAAAGTGATTAGGGTTTGTGGCAGTGGCTATGTCAAATGAACTCGGTGGCGCCGGATAGATCAAATCGGTGGGGCCGAGTTTGACTTTTAGGTTTAGGACATATGTGGAAATGAGAAATTGGTTGAGGGTTTTGGAGCATATCACTAAGCACTTTAAGCAAGCAAGCCATTAAGCAACACCTCATCCCCTCTTAATAGTATTGGCTTTCCTATGGACTCAATGTGATCTTGGATCACTAAAATGAAAATGTAGAGTCTTGAGCTTTTGCCAATGTTTGTCCTTAGCATCTTGAAGGGGTTCCACATCGTCTTGTCCATGCCACTGCAATGTTGAATTTATCTGAAATATACTAGATGAAAATATTAGTCCAACAAGAGATATGTTGACATTAATTACCAAAATCACCCAGGGAGCACTTGTGCTTTCAATCTCCCCCTTTTTGGTAATTGACGACAACATACATCAAAGCTTTAGATAAGGATATAAAGAGATAGCAAGTAAAGCTTTGGAAAGACATGTAACATTCATTAGCTCCCCCTACATGTTTGCAAACATGTGAATATAGAGCATGCAAGCATGATAATGCATAAGCATGACAGAGCAAGCAATGAGTTACATGTGTATTGGCTATATGCATCATAGTAGAATGTGTGTGTCAGAGCAAATGTGTGTAGATGCTGGAGATATACCTTCTTGTTTATGAATCTCTCTTGCAAACAATATGTACATCAACAAGAGATCCTCATGCACATGAGTGTGATGCATATACTTACCTTTTGGTCTTCAACTGGCTTTGGAAGAGATGAACCTGTCGTAAACAGGGTTAGATAACACAAGAACATCTACTAGACAGAGCAAGAACAGAAGATCACAAGAATACCAATACTGGGATGACATGTAGAGACTGAGTACTGAGTAATCTAGTTGGTTATAGACATGTACCCAAACATAAAGATATCCAATGAATTCCAGAGATTTTCTTCCCTTAGATGTCTTACTCCCCCTGAATCTGACATTGGATAATGGAGAAGATAGGGTAATAGAAAATTAGAGCAAACAAGAAACTCACAAAAAAATAACCATAGTATATACTATCTTGTCTTTCCCCTCTTGAAGACATGAGACAACTTTCCTCTTAAGAATTAAGAAGCATCAGGAGAAGCTTTATGAGTGCATTCTCTCTTATGTAATAAGCTTTGATGTGCTCTCTCTCTCTCCCCTTTTGACATCAATTTCCAAGGAGGGACTTCTGGAGCATGAGTCAAGAAGGTTTGGTCCTTGGGTCACATTACAAAGCAACATGTAATATGATGCTGGTAGAGGACAAGTAACAAAGAGTGGAGCTGACACAAATGTGCGGGATACAAATGACAGGATGTTTTTCTCACCATTGAAATCGGTAACACCGAGTTGTTGTTTTCGGTGGCAGCGAGATGGTTCGGTTTAACCGAATGAAACAAGTCGGTGAGGCTGAGTTCAATCCAGAGAGAAACAACTATCACCTTAGATCACTTAGACATATAATATCTCACAAAGATCTGCAAGGAATTAACTGAAGGATTTGCAATGAATTGGAATGCAGGAAATGCAAAACAAAACAGAGAAAAGAAAAGAAAAGAAATTCTAGATGAAGTTTTTTTGAAAGGGGAAGTGCAAACAAGAAACAAATTCAAGAACACAGAGAAACAACAGAGAACTTCATCTAGAGTTGGTCGGCGAAAAAGTCACCTATGTTAGAGTATGTTGACTTAGGAGTCAAGTGAAGTCACTTGATCATAGGGCATACTCATTGTTTAAGCTCAAAATGGGGTTGCCATTTTTTGTTCAAGCATTTTGATGTATTCACATCTTGTTGAGCTGCTTTGACCCATGTCTTGGGGTAAAGTTTCTCTAAGATGGAATGACATACCTTGGTGGTGGCGTTGATCTTGATTATGTAGTTGAACTTGTGTAGGATGCTCAAGGTTGATGTAGTCCATCCAGAGTTGGGAGCACCACTAGTAGTTGAAGTTCATCTTCCTACATGGGTTAGGCTTGCAAGGAAGAGCACTTGTGTATCTAAAATGGCAATCATGAAATTTGATATAAGAGAAATCGTCAAAGGATATATTGAAGGGATTTGTGCTTTCTTGTCTTCAACCACCATATTGTAGAGACTCAGAGATGTAGAGATTGCTTAGAGTGTGATTGAGTTGCAATCTCATAGAGTTGAGCTCATCCAAGTACCTACAAGGATTAGATAGCATGCTAGATTACAAGTATATCCATGACATATGATCATCATCATAAGAGAAGTATCAAGGATTAGTCATATAAAGGCACATGCCTTGCATGCAGCCACATGGAGTTTCTACTCCAAATTTGAGGCATCAATGATGTTCAATTCACCTCTTAAACGACAAAACACTTTCTCATCAAGTGGTTTGGTAAATATATCTACCAACTGCTTATCGGTACGAACATGCTTAAGATTGATATCCCCCTTGGCAATATGATCTTGAATGAAATGATGAAGAACTTCAATGTGCTTAGTTCAAGAATGTTGCACGAGATTGTGAGCAATCTTAATGGCACTCTCATTGTCACAAAGCAAAGGAGCATGTTTCACATATATCCCATAGTCTTTAAGAGTTCGGGTCATCCAAAGTAATTGATCACAACATGAACCGGTGGCAATATATTCCGCTTCGGCGGTGGATAAGGATATCGAGTTTTGTTTCTTGAGGGACCAAGACACAAGAGATCTACCAAGAAATTGACAAGTAACCGAAGTGAACTCTCTATCAACCTTGTATCCGGCATAGTCCGAGTCGGAGTCGCCAACAAGATCAAAAGAAGACCTCTTAGGATACCAAATGCCAAATTTTGGTGTGTGAATTAAGTATCTCACTATCCTTTTCAGAGCCTTAAGATGACATTCTTTGGGGGCCGCTTGATATCGTGCACACATGCACACACTTAGCATAATATCGGGACGGGAGGCACATAGATATAACAATGAACCAATCATAGAGCAGTAAACCTTTTGGTCAACCGGTTCGCCATCCTTTATCAAGTCAAGATGTCCACTAGTAGGCATGGGGGTATTCATACCTTTGCATTCTTGCATGTTGAAATTCTTGAATAGGTCCTTTGTGCACTTTGTTTGAGAGATAAAGGTTCCCTCCTTAGTTTGCTTGATTTGCAAACCAAGAAAGAACTTGAGTTCACTCATCATAGACATCTCAAACTTCTCCGACATTGGCTTTCCAAACTTTTCACTAAAATGAGGGTTAGTTGAACCAAATATGATATCATCAACATAAATTTGGCACACAAATAATTCTCCTTTAGCCCTTTTAGTAAAAAAAAAGTGTAGAATCAATTTTACCAATTTCAAAACCTTTCTCAATAAGGAACTTTGTCAAGCATTTATACCACGCTCTAGGAGCTTGTTTAAGACCATAAAGAGCTTTGTGGAGTTTGTAAACATGGTCGGGTTTCTTAGGATTAACAAAGCCGGGAGGTTGTTTAACATAAACTTCCTCCTCAATTTCACCATTAAGAAAAGCACTTTTGATGTCCATTTGATATAAAGGGATATCATGATCATTGGCATAAGCAAGTAAGATGCGAATGGATTCAAGTCTAGCAACGGGGGCGTATGTCTCACCATAGTCCATACCTTCGACTTTCAGTGTAGCCTTGAGCAACGAGACGAACCTTGTTGCGTACAACTTGTCCATCTCATCTTGCTTGTTTTGAAACACCCATTTGGCTCCAATGACATTGTGCTTGTCATCGGGCTTTTCAACCAATGTCCACACTTGGTTTGTCTCGAAGTTGTGTAGCTCTTCATGCATGAGTTTCACCCAGTCCGGGTCATCAAGGGCTTCTTCAACCTTCATAGGTTCAATGCTAGAGATGAATGAGTAATGTTCACTGATAACCCACAAGTATACGGGATAGTTGTAGCCTCTTTCGATAAGTAAGAGTGTCGAACCCAACGAGAAGCTAAAGGTAGAACAAATACTCTCTCAAGTCCTATTGGCCACTGATACGACTCTACGCACGCTTGACGTTCGCTTTACCTAGAACAAGTATGAAACTAGAAGTACTTTGTAGGTGTGATAGGATAGGTTTGCAAGATAATAAAGAGCATAAAAATATAAAGTAGGGGCTGTTTAGATAAATATGCAATAAAGTAAATATAGCGAGTGTGGAAAAGTGGTGGTAGGAGTTGTGAAACTGTCCCTAAGCAATTGACTATGTTACTAGACCGGTAATTACTATTGCAATTCTATTTGAGGGAGAGGCATAAGCTAACATACTTTCTCTTCTTAGATCATATGCACTTATGATTGGAACTCTAGCAAGCATCCGCAACTAGTAAAGATCATTAAGGTAAAACCCAACCATAGCATTAAAGTATCAAGTCCCCTTTATCCCATACTCAACAATCTACTTACTCGGGTTTGTCTTTCAGTCACTCACGCAACCCACCATAAGCAAATCCTAAACATATTGCAAACCCTACAGCGGGAATCCCTCACGTTTGCGCGACACGGAGGGCACAATAGGACAGCACCAATAATAAAACATGCAACTCAAACCAATCATAGCAATTCATCAATCACCGATAGGACAACGAAAATCTACTCAGACATCATAGGATGGCAACACATCATTGGAAAATAATATGAAGCATAAAGCACCATGTTCAAGTAGAGGGTACAGCGGGTTGCGGGAGAGTGGACTGCTGAATATAGAAGGGGGAAGGTGATGGAGATGTTGGTGAAGATGACGGCGGTGTTGGTGAAGATCGCGGTGATGATGATGGCCCCCGGCAGCGCTCCGGCGCCACCGGAAGCAAGGGGGAGAGAGGCCCCCTTCTTCTTCTTCTTCCTTGACCTCCTCCCTAGATGGGAGAAGGGTTTCCCCTCTGGTCCTTGGCTCCCATGGCTTGGGAGGGGCGAGAGCCCCTCCGAGATTGGATCTATCTTTCTGTTTCTGCGTTCCCTGTTTCTGTCCCTTCACTGTTTCCTTTATATCTGGAGATCCGTAACTCTGATTGGGGTGAATCTTTCGCCCAGATTTTTCTCATAAAATTAGCTTTCTTGCAGCAAAAGAAGGGCATCAACTGCCTTATGGGTGGCCCACGAGAGTCCAAGGCGCGCCCAGGGGGGAGGGCGCGCCCCCTGTCTCGTGGCCACCCCGGACACCGTTTCACGTTGATTCTTCCTCCGGAAAATCCGAGATATTCCAAAATAATTCTCCGTCCGTTTTATCCTGTTTGGATTCCGTTTGATATTGGTTTTCTGCGAAACATAAAACATGCAACAGACAGGAACTGGCACTGGGCACTGGATCAATATGTTAGTCCCAAAAATAATATAAAAAGTTGCCAAAAGTATATGAAAGTTGAAGAATATTGGCATGGAACAATCAAAAATTATAGATATGACGGAGACGTATCATTCACAGAAATTAGCCAAATGAGTTTTAGAGCGAGTAATTCTCCCGGTTTGAATATCATCAAAGATTTGTTCGACGGGATGATCTCTTGAGACTCTTGCTCGAACTCGTGAGAGCTTTTGTTTGGGTCGGGGTGGAACATTCTCTTCATCATTTTGCTCTTCTTCTTGTCTTTCTTCGTTGTTGTTGGCGTTGTTGTTCTCCCGTGGAGGTGGAGAAGGAAGTCGCGAGTTTCATCTTGTTGTACATCCTTGTTTTCATCATCTTGATGTGTCCCACTCGTGGATGCCTCCAAGTCAACTTCTGGTTCACCTTGGCATGAAGTTGAGGCTTCCACTTGGATGGACGAGGTACTCTCCTTCACCTCCGTTGGGCGAATCTTGCCTATATACAAGTCTTGGATTGCTTTCGAAGGATCTTTGTCACCTACATCAATTGGTTGCTCTACTTGCTAGCCGTTAGATTCATCAAACTTCATATCTACCGTCTCTTCAACCTTTCGGGTGAAATTGTTGTAGACACGGTAAGTGTGAGAGTTTGAGCCATAACCTAGTAGGAAACCTTCATGAGATTTGGGAGAAAACTTTGAACAACGATGCTTATCAAGAATGTAGCACTTTGAGTCGAATACCCGAAAGTATCCAACTTGGGTTTGTTACCGGTGAGAAGCTCATATGTCGTCTTGTCGAGTAGCTTGTGAAGATATAGACGATTCGTTGCATGGCAAGCTATCTCAACTGCTTCCACCCAAAAGTGTTTTGGCGCCTTGTACTCTTCAACCATCGTCTTCGCCATTTCGACGAGTGTCCATTTCTTCCTCTCAACAACTCCATTTTGTTGAGGTGTGTACGTAGCCGAGAACTCATGTGAGATCCCTTCTTCGTCAAGAAAGGTGTCCACATTGGCGTTCTTTAACTCCGTTCCGTTGTCGCTGCGAACCTTCTTGATCTTCACTTCAAATTGGTTCTGGGCCTTCCTGGCGAAGTTTTTGAAGATCTTTTGGACCTGCGATTTATCATCGAGAAAGAACACCCATGTAAATCTTGAAAAATCATCAACAATGACCAATCCAAATGAGTTACCACCGAGACTCTTGTAGGCATTGGGACCAAAAAGATCCATGTGAAGTAGCTCAAGTGGTCTTCTCGTGGTCATGATGTTCTTCACGCGATGACTTCCTCCAACTTGTTTTCCTGCTTGGCAAGCACTACAAAGTCTATCCTTGTCAAATATAACATCTTTAACACCAAGGATATGATCACCTTTAATAAGCTTGTCAAGATTTTGCATGCCCACATGGCCTAACTGTCTATGCCACAACCAGCCTTTAGAAGATTTAGCAATTAAACAAGTTCTAGGTTGAGCCTTTTTTGTGAAACCAACAACGTATAGATCACCTTCACATATGCCGGTAAAGACCATTTTATGATTATCTCTTCAATACACTTGGCAGTCTACTTTGGTAAATATGACATTAAATCCAAAGTCAACTAATCTAGATACAGAAAGTAAATTATAGCCAAGGGATTCAACGAGCATAACATTTTGTATGGAGCTATCATGTGAGATGGCCACCTTAATTACCAAGGCCAACCACCTTACCCTTTGAGTTATCACCAAAAGTGACATACTTTCGAGGGCCGTCGTTTTCAGCAAGCTCACGAAACATATCTTTGTCCCCGATCATGTGATCGGTACATCCACTATCAAGGACCCACTCCTTTCCTCCAGCCATGTAGCGGCGAAGATTAGCCATAAGACCAAAGTGTCTCATAGACTCCTCAAGATCAAAGTCATTATCATCATCCTCATCATAGTATCCATGTTCAACATCGTCTTGTGCAAGTGATCATTTCCTAGAGAGAGTAATTCATTAGATATATGATTTTGACAATGTTCATCTCTATGAATTGTAATAGCTTCGGAAATGATATTGCTAATAATGTTGGAAATATGCCCTAGAGGCAATAATAAATTAGTTATTATTATTATATTTCCTTGTTCATGATAATCGTTTATTATCCATGCTATAATTGTATTGATAGGAAACTCAGATACGTGTGTGGGTACATAGACAACACCATGTCCCTAGTAAGCCTCTAGTTGACTAGCTCGTTGATCAATAGATGGTTACGGTTTCCTGACCATGGACATTGGATGTCGTTGATAACGGGATCACATCATTAGGAGA
The DNA here is from genome assembly GCF_002162155.2 of Triticum dicoccoides. NCBI lineage: Eukaryota > Viridiplantae > Streptophyta > Magnoliopsida > Poales > Poaceae > Triticum > Triticum dicoccoides. Next base: position 462,357,786 of record NC_041389.1, read on the forward strand.
ATGATGTGATGGACAAGACCCAATCCTAAGCCTAGCACAAAGATCGTGTAGTTTGTATGCTAAAGCTTTTCTAATGTCAAGTATCATTTCCTTAGACCATGAGATTGTGCAACTCCCGGATACCGTAGGAATGCTTTGGGTGTACCAAACGTCACAACGTAACTGGGTGGCTATAAAGGTACACTACGGGTATCTCCGAAAGTGTCTGTTGGGTTGGCATGAATCGAGACTGGGATTTGTCACTCCGTGTGACGGAGAGGTATCTCTGGGCCCACTCGGTAGGACATCATCATAATGTGCACAATGTGACCAAGGGGTTGATCACGGGATGATGTGTTACGGAACGAGTAAAGAGACTTGCCGGTAACGAGATTGAACAAGGTATCGGGATACCGACGATCGAATCTCGGGCAAGTACTATACCGCTAGACAAAGGGATTTGAATACGGGATTGATTGAATCCTCGACATCGTGGTTCATCCTAGGAGATCATCGTGGAACATGTGGGAGCCAACATGGGTATCCAGATCCCGCTGTTGGTTATTGGCCGGAGAGTTGTCTCGGTCATGTCTACGTGTCTCCTGAAACCGTAGGGTCTACACACTTAAGGTTCGATGACGCTAGGGTTATAGAGAATAGATGTACGTGGTTACCGAATGTTGTTCGGAGTCCCGGATGAGATCCCGGGCGTCGTGAGGAGTTCCGGAATGATACGGAGGTAAAGATTTATATATGGGAAGTCCTGTTTTGGTCACCGGAAAAGTTTCGGGTGTTATCGGTAACGTACCGGGACCACCGGGAGGGTCCCGGGGGTCCACCAGGTGGGGCCACCGGCCCCAGAGGGCTGCATGGGCCAAGTGTGGGAGGGGACCATCCCCAGGTGGGCTGGTGCACCTCCCCACCAGGGCCCAAGGCGCCTAGGGTTTGGGGAGGGGACGCCTCCACCTTGCTTGGGGTTAAGTTTCCCCCTCTCCCCCCCTTGGCCGCACCCTAGATGGGTTTTGGGGCTGGCGCCACCCCTTGGGAGGGAACCCTAGATGGGGGCGCAGCCCCTCCCCTTCCCTCTATATATACTTGAGGTATTGGGGACTGCAAACACATGAGTTTTCCTCTCCCTGGCGCAGCCCTACCTCTCTTCCTCCTCGTCTCTCGCAGTGCTTGGCGAAGCCCTGCTGGAGTGCCACGCTCCTCCACCACCACCACGCCGTCGTGCTGCTGCTGGATGGAGTCTTCCCCAACCTCTCCCTCTCTCCTTGCTGGATCAAGGCATGGGAGACGTCACCGGGCTGCATGTGTGTTGAACACGGAGGTGCCGTCCATTCGGCACTAGGATCATCGGTGATTTGGATCACGACGAGTACGACTCCATCAACCCCGTTCACTTGAACGCTTCCGCTTAGCGATCTACAAGGGTATGTGGATGCACTCTCCTTCCCTTCATTTCTAGATTACTCCATAGATTGATCTTGGTGATGTGTAGAAATTTTTGATTTCTGCTAAGTTCCCCAACAGTGGCATCATGAGCTAGGTCTATGCGTAGTTTCTGTGCACGACTAGAAGTGTAGAACACAAGTTGTTGTGGGCGTTGATTTTGTTCAATATGCTTACCGTTACTAGTCCAATCTTGTTTCGACGGTATTGTGGGATGAAGCAGCCCGGACCGACCTTACACGTACACTTACGTGAGACATGTTCCATCAACTGACATGCACTTGTTGCATAAGGTGGCTAGAGGGTGCCAGTCTCTCCCACTTTAGTCGGATCGGATTCGATGAAAAGTGTTCTTATGAAGGGTAAATAGCATTTGACATATCACATTGTGGTTTTGCGTAGGTAAGAAACGTTCTTGCTAGAAACCCATAGCAGCCACGTAAAACATGCAAACAACAATTAGAGGACGTCTAACTTGTTTTTGCAGGGTATGCTATGTGATGTGATATGGCCAAAAGAATGTGATGAATGATATGTGATGTATGAGATTGATCATGTTCTTGTAATAGGAATCACGACTTGCATGTCGATGAGTATGACAACCGGCAGGAGCCATAGGAGTTGTCTTAATTTATTGTATGACCTACGTGTCATTGAACAACGCCATGTAATGACTTTACTTTATTGCTAAGCCGTTAGCCATAGTAGTAGAAGTAATAGTTGGCGAGACAACTTCATGGAGACACGATGATGGAGATCATGGTGTCATGCCGGTGACGATGATGATCATGGAGCCCCGAAGATGGAGATCAAAAGGAGCAAAATGATATTGGCCATGTAATGTCATTTTTTGATTGCATGTGATGTTTATCATGTTTATGCATCTTATTTGCTTAGAACGACGGTAGTAAATAAGATGATCCCTCATTAAAATTTCAAGAAAGTGTTCCCCCTAACTGTGCACCGTTGCAAAAGTTCGTTGTTTCGAAGCACCACGTGATGATCGGGTGTGATAGATTCTAACATTAACATACAATGGGTGTAAGCCAGATTTACACACGCGAAACACTTAGGTTGACTTGACGAGCCTAGCATGTACAGACATGGTCTCGGAACACAAGAGACCGAAAGGTCGAGCATGAGTCGTATGGTAGATACGATCTACATGAAGATGTTCACCGATGATGACTAGTCCGTCTCACGTGATGATCGGACACGGCCTAGTTGACTTGGATCATGTAATCACTTAGATGACTAGAGGGATGTCCATCTGAGTGGGAGTTCATAAGATGAACTTAATTATCCTAAACATAGTCAAAAGGTCTTTGCAAATTATGTCGTAAGCTCGCGCTTTAGTTCTACTGTTTAGATATGTTCCTAGAGAAAATTTAGTTGAAAGTTGATAGTAGCAATTATGCGGACTAGGTCCGTAACCTGAGGATTGTCCTCATTGCTTCGTAGAAGGCTTATGTCCTTAATGCACCGCTCAGTGTCCTGAACCTGGAACGTCGTCTGTGGATGTTGCGAACATCTGACATACACGTTTTGATAACTACATGATAGTTCAGTAATGTTAAACGGTTTAGAGTTGAGGCACGGAAGACGATTTCTAAACATCGCGAAACATCTGAGACGTTTTGAGGGCTGAAATTGGGATTTCAAGCTCGTTCCCACGTCAAGAGGTATAAGACCTCCGACGAGTTTCTTAGCCTGCAAACTAAGGGAGAAAAGCTCAATCGTTGAGCTTGTGCTCAGATTGTCTGAGTACAACAATCACTTGAATCAAGTGGGAGTTGATCTTCCAGATGAGATAGTGATGTTTCTCCAAAGTCATTGCCACCAAGCTGCTAAAGCTCTGGGATAAACTATAACATATCAGGGATAGAGATGATGATCCTTGAAATATTCGCGATGTTTGACACCGCAAAAGTAGAAATCAAGAAGGAGCATCAATTGTTGATGGTTAGTGAAACCACTAGTTTCAAGAAGGGCATGGGCAAGAAGGGATACTTCATGAAATGGCAAATCAGCTACTGCTCTAGTGAAGAAACCCAAGGTTGAACCCAAACACGAGACTAAGTGCTTCTGTGATAAGGGGAACACTCACTAGAGTGGAATTACCCTAGATACTTAGTAGATGAGAAGGCTGGCAAGGTCGATAGAAGTATATTGGATATACATTATATTAATGTGTACTTTACTAGTACTCCTAGTAGCACCAGGGTATTAGATACCGGTTCGGTTGCTAAGTGTTAGTGACTCGAAATAAAAGCTACGGAATAAACGGAGACTAGCTAAAGGTGAGCTGACGATATGTGTTGGAAGTGTTTCCAAGATTGATGTGATCAAGCATCGCACGCTCTCTCTACCATCGAGATTGGTGTTAAACCTAAATAATTGTTATTTGGTGTTTGCGTTGAGCATAGACATGATTGGATTATGTCTATCGCAATACGGTTATTCATTTAAGGAGAATAATGGTTACTCTGTTTATTTGAACAATACCTTCAATGGTCTTGCACCTAAAATGAATGGTTTATTGAATCTTGATCGTAGTGATACACATGTTCATGCCAAAAGATATAAGATAGTAATGATAGTACCACCTACTTGTGGCACTGCCATGTAAGTCATATTGGTATAAAACGCATGAAGAAGCTCCATGTTGATGGATCTTTGGACTCACTCGTTTTTGAAAAGTTTGAGACATGTGAACCATGTCTATTGGTGTATATGCATGAAGAAACTCCATGCAAATGGACCGTTTGGACTCACTTGATTTTGAATCACTTGAGACATGCAAATCATACCTCATGGGCAAGATGACTGGAAGCCTCGTTTTCAGTAAAATGGAACAAGAAAGCAACTTGTTGGAATTAATACATTTTGATGTGTGCAATCCAATGAGTGCTGAGGCACGCAGTGGATATCGTTATGTTCTTACTTCACGGATGATTTGAGTAGATACTGAGTATATTTACTTGATGAAACACAAGTATGAATTATTGAATGGTTCAAGTAATTTCAGAGTGAAGTTGAAGATCATCGTGACAAGAGGATAAAATGTCTATGATATGATCATAGAGATGAGTATCTGAGTTACGAGCTTTGGCACACAATTAAGACATTGTGGAAATTATTTCACAATTAATACCGCCTGGAACACCATAGTGTGATGGTGTGTCTGAACATCATAGTTGCACCCTATTGGATATGGCGCATACCATGATGTCTCTTATCGAATTACCATTATCGTTCATGGGTTAGGCATTAGAGACAACCGCACTCACTTTAATAGGGCACCACGTAATTCCATTGAGACGACACTGTTTGAACTATGGTTTGAGAAACCTAAGTTGTCGTTTATTAAAAGTTTGGGGCTGCGACGCTTATGTGAAAAAGTTTCAGGTTGATAAGCTCGAACCCAAAGCAGATAAAATGCATCTTCATAGGACACCCAAAATAGTTGGGTATACCTCCGAATTCAGATCCGAAAGCAATAGGGATTGTTTCTTGAATCGGGTCCTTTCTCGAGGAAAAGTTTGTCTCGAAAGAATTAGTGGGAGGATGGTGGAGACTTGATGAGGTTATTGAACCGTCACTTCAACTAGTGTGTAGCAGGGCACAGGAAGTTGTTCCTGTGGCGCCTACACCAATTGAAGTAGAAGCTTATGATAGTGATCATGAAGTTTTGGATCAAGTCACTACCGTACCTCGTAGGGTGACAAGGATGCGTACTACTTCAGAGTGGTACAGTAATCCTGTCTTGAAGGTCATGTTGCTAGACAAAAATGAACCTACGAGCTATGGAGAAGCGATGGTGGGCCCATATTCCGACAAATGGTTGGAAGCCATGAAATCTGAGATAGGATCCATGTATCAGAACAAAGCATGGACTTCGGTGGACTTGCCCGATGATCGGCAATCCATTGAGATAAATGGATCTTTAAGAAGAAGACGGACGTGGACGGTAATGTCACCGTCTATGAAGCTCGACTTGTGGCGAAGAGTTTTTCACAAGTTCAAGGAGTTAACTACGATGAGATTTTCTCATCCGTAGCGATGCTTAAGTCCGTCGGAATCATGTTAGCATTAGCTGCATTTATGAAATCTGGCAGATGGATGTCAAAACGAGTTTCCTTACCAGTTTTCGTAAGGAAAGGTTGTATGTGATACAATCAGAAAGGTTTTGTCAATCCTAAGGATGCTAAAAGGTATGCTAGCACCAGCGATCCTTCCATGGACTGGAGTAAGCATCTCGGAGTTGGAATATACACTTTGATAAGATGATCAAAGATTTTTGGTTTTATACAAAGTTTATGAGAAAATTGTATTTCCAAAGAAGTGAGTGGGAGCACTATAGAATTTCTGATGAGTATATGTTGTTGACATATTGTTGATCAGAAATGATGTAGAGTTTCTGGAAAGCATATAGGGTTATTTGAAAAGTGTTTTTCAAGGGAAAACCTGGATTAAGCTACTTGAACATTGAGCACCAAGATCTATAAGGATAGATCAAAAACCGCTTAATGGTACTTTCAAATGAGCATATACCCTGACATGATCTTGAAGGTGTTCAAGATGGATCAGTCAAAGAAGGATTTCTTGCCTAAGATGTAAGGTATGAAGTTAAGACTTAAAGCTCGACCACGGCAGAAGAAAAGAGAGAAAGGACGAAGGTCGTCCCCTATGCTTTAGACGTAGGCTCTACAGTATGCTATGCTGTGTACCGCACCTGATGTGTGCCTTGCTACATACCTGGCAATAGGGTACAAAGGTGATCAAGGAGTGGATCACCAGATAGCGGTCAAAATTATCCTTAGAGGAATAAGGATATGTTTCTCGGTTATGGAGGTGATAAAGAGTTCGACGTAAAGAGTTGCGTTGGTGCAAGCTTTAACACCTATCCGAATGACTCTGAGTAGCAAACCGGATACGTATAGTGGAGCGACCATTTGGAATAGCTCCAAGTGGAGCGTGGAAGCAGAATTTACAATATGACCTAGAGATTTGCGAAGTACATACAGATCTGAATGTTGCAGACTCGTTGACTAAAACCTCTCTCACAAGCAAAACATGATCAAACCCCAGAACTCATTGAGTCTTAATCACATGATGATGTGAACTAGTTTAGTGACACTAGTAAACTCTTTGGATGTTGGTCACATGGCGATGTGACCTGTGAGTGTTAATCACATGGCGATGTGAACTAGATTATTGACTCTAGTGCAAGTGGGAGACTGTTGGAAATATGCCCTAGAGGCAATAATAAATTAGTTACTATTATTATATTTCCTTGTTCATGATAATTGTTTATTATCCATGCTATAATTGTATTGATAGGAAACTCAGATACGTGTGTGGGTACATAGACAACACCATGTCCCTAGTAAGCCTCTAGTTGACTAGCTCGTTGATCAATAGATGGTTATGGTTTCCTGACCATGGACATTGGATGTCATTGATAACGGGATCACATCATTAGGAGAATGATGTGATGGACAAGACCCAATCCTAAGCCTAGCACAAAGATCATGTAGTTCGTATGCTAAAGCTTTTCTAATGTCAAGTATCATTTCCTTAGACCATGAGATTGTGCAACTCCTGGATACCGTAGGAATGCTTTGGGTGTACCAAACGTCACAATGTAACTGGGTGGCTATAAAGGTACACTACGGGTATCTCCGAAAGTGTCTGTTGGGTTAGCATGAATCGAGACTGGGATTTGTCACTCCGTGTGACGGAGAGGTATCTCTGGGCCCACTCAGTAGGACATCATCATAATGTGCACAATGTGACCAAGGGGTTGATCACAGGATGATGTGTTACGGAACGAGTAAAGAGACTTGCCGGTAACGAGACTGAACAAGGTATCGGGATACCGACAATCGAATCTCGGGCAAGTACTATACCGCTAGACAAAGGGAATTGAATACGGGATTGATTGAATCCTCGACATCGTGGTTCATCCGATGAGATCATCGTGGAACATGTGGGAGCCAACATGGGTATCCAGATCCCGTTGTTGGTTATTGGCCGGAGAGTTGTCTCGGTCATGTCTACGTGTCTCTCGAACCCGTAGGGTCTACACACTTAAGGTTCGATGACGCTAGGGTTATAGGGAATAGATGTACGTGGTTACCGAATGTTGTTCGGAGTCCCGGATGAGATCCCGGACGTTGCGAGGAGTTCCGGAATGATCCGTAGGTAAAGATTTATATATGGGAATTCCTGTTTTGGTCACCGGAAAAGTTTCAGGTGCTATCGGTAACGTACCGGGACCACCGGGAGGGTCCCGGGGGTCCACCAGGTGGGGCCACCGGCCCCAAAGGGCTGCATGGGCCAAGTGTGGGAGGGGCCAGCCCCAGGTGGGCTGGTGCGCCCCCCACCAGGGCCCAAGGCGCCTAGGGTTTGGGGAGGGGGCGCCTCTACCTTGCTTGGGGGGCAAGTTTCCCCCTCTCCCCCCCTTGGCCGCACCCTAGATGGGTTTTGGGGCTGCCGCCACCCCTTGGGAGGGAACCCTAGATGGGGGCACAGCCCCTCCTCTTCCCCCTATATATACTTGAGGTATTGGGGGCTGCAAACACATGAGTTTTCCTCTCCCTGGCGCAGCCCTACCTCTCATCCTCCTCATCTCTCGCAGTGCTTGGCGAAGCCCTGCTGGAGTGCCACGCTCCTCCACCACCACCACGCAGTCGTGCTGCTGCTGGACGGAGTCTTCCCCAACCTCTCCCTCTCTCCTTGCTGGATCAAGGCATGCGAGACGTCACCGGGCTACATGTGTGTTGAACACGGAGGTGCCGTCCGTTCGACACTAGGATCATCGGTGATTTGGATCACGACGAGTACGACTCCATCAACCCCGTTCACTTGAACGCTTTTGCTTAGCGATCTACAAGGGTATGAAGGTGCACTCTCCTTCCCTTCGTTGCTAGATTACTCCATAGATTGATCTTGGTGATGCGTAGAATTTTTTTGATTTTTGCTACGTTCCCCAACAAATAATTCCAACATCTCCTTTGGCACGCATAAGATTGGTAAGCTCAAATAAACAATCTCCAAACTTAGGATCATTGGGGTTCATCTTATTCAAAGCAATAGAATTGTTTTTTTTGAACGGTCACCGGGGGGAGAGCTTCCCCACCTGAATATATTACCACTCAAAAGGGAGGTTTGAGAACATAGGATTACAACAGAGGATTGTTACAAAGTCAGCTATTTAGGGGACAACTGAGGATAAGAAATGAAGCCATTGCTTAGCGAATGAATTGTCTTCCTTGTTTTTGAACCTAAAAACCCATAGAGAGAAATCAGCAACAATGTTACGTAGCGTGGTCCTGGTGGAGTGATCCTCGTTTCTGAAAACTAGGGCGTTTCTTGAGTCCCATAGTTTCCAAGAGATAGACAGAGCGACTGAAGGCCATATGTTGGGGTTGAGGCCTTGAAGTTTTGGGTGTTGAAGTAGATCATCCAGAGAAGTTGGAGCCTATAGTCCCAAGGAGGACCATACTTGTGTAGCATAAGAACAGCTGGAGATGAGGTGTAGGGCGTCTTCATGAGGGTCTTGACAGCGGGGGCAAGCGGTAGACTGTGCAATGTGTTTTTGAAACATGTTTGCCTTCGTGTTCAGTCGATCACGGAGGAGGAGCCATGCGAAGATCTTGACTTTGATTGGGAATTTGGAGGCCCAAACTAGATCATGGTGCGGGTCGGTTGAATCTTTAGCTACTATGGAGGAGTAGGCATTCTTGGCAGAGAACGGCAGGCCATGGGTGAGAGACCGTTCGTCCGGTTGGTCCACCTGCTGAAAGTCCTGCAACAACAACAGCACACAATCCAACTCGTGAGCCGCAGCATTAGACAGACGGTTCCGCAGGTTCGTCAATAAGCTGGTTTGCCAAACAGTAGCCACTAACACCTTGTCATCAATGGAGTGTGAGTATAGGTTTGGGAAAACTTTTTGTAGTGGTGAGTGGAGAAGCCATTTATCAAGCTAGAAGAAGGTGGAGAGACCATTATATGTGATCACGAAGGAGTGTTCAATTAGCAGTGGCAAGTTGTTGTTGATAATCTTCCATAAAAAGGAGGGTCGTGTAGTTTTTGTAGCAATGCCAAGAGGGTGTTGGTGGTTATACCACAAGGTCCACGGGACGTTTGGGTGTTGTAGAATTTTGGAGGAGAATTTCATGAGCAAGCAACGGTTCTGAATTTCAAGATTTTTAATGCCTAGACCACCATAATCTTTAGGTTTGCAAACGTTTTTCCACGCAACTAGGCAGCTCGCCCCAGTACAGGTAGACTCGTTAGACCAGAAGAACGCCCTCCGAATGGCGTCAAGTTTAGCTAGGATCGATTTTGGTAGTCTGAAAACGGACATAAAATAAACTGTTAGGGAGTCGAGGACCGTAGTCAGCAGGGTGAGCCTGGCGCCCCGTGAGAGAAGGCGCGCCACCCATCCAAAGAGGAATTTCTAAAAGTTGTCTATGATCGGGTCGAAAGCTGTCAAGGGCAATTTGGTAGGAGATAGTGGAAGCCCTAGGTATACTAGTGGAAAGGAGGATAGTGAGCATCCAATAGCTGTGGCGATGTTATTTTGTGTGGTGGAGTCAGTAGCAATTGTGAGAAGAGCTGTTTTGTGAAAGTTGATTACCAGCCCCGTTGCAAGGGCGAAGTCATGAAGGTTTTTTTTGAGAAGCAAGGTGGTAGCTTCACTAGCAGTAGCGATTATGAGGGTGTCATCTGCGTACTGGAGTGTCACCGGCGGTTCGTTTGGTCATAGAGGGTGGCAGAGAACATTGGATTGGAAAGCTCTAGGGATTAGTCTTTGAAGTACATCGGCGACGATGATGAACAGATATGGTGAGAAGGGGTCTCCCTGGCGAAGGCCACATCTACATTGAATCCAGGACCCTGGAACTCCATTCAAGAGAACAACCGTTTTGCCAGTGCAGAGGATGTTTTGGACCCATGCGCAAAAGGTGGTAGGAAAACCGCGGGCTTTTAAAATTTGAATGAGGAAGGACCAGCATATAGAAACAAACGCTTTCCTGAAGTCCAGTTTAAAACCATAGTCGAAGCTTTACGTGAGTGACACGTACTGAGAATATCCGCAGCATAGATGAAATTTTCAGCAATGTTGCGGCCATGAAGGAAGCCCGTCTGATCATAATGAATGAGCAGTGGGATGAGAGGTTTAACTCGATTTGTGAGGATTTTGGCCACTGCTTTTGGCGTGCAGTTTTGGAGAGAGATAGGTCTAAACGCGTCCGGAGATGTTGGGGCTTGCATTTTTGGTAGGAGTACCATGAAGGCACGGTTGAAGCGTTCGAGAGAGACAGTTTGATCTTGGAAGGCAGAGAAGAATTCTAGGATGGAAGGTTTGATAATATTCCAAAATTTTCTGAAGAAGATGGGTCCGAAGCCATCTGGTCCAGGGCTGGCATTGGTGTTCATAGATAAGAAATCTTGATGGATTTCTTCGTGGGAGAAGGGTTGTGCTAGGTCACATAGTTGGGGGAGGGGTGAGGGGTATAGCTGCAGTAGACTGAAATTCCAAGTAGCTTGTTTTATGGTCCCGATCAATTGGTTGAAAAAATCTTTTAAGATGTGAGCTTTTTGCTCATGTAGGAAAACTTCAGAATTGTTGTGGACGAGCATGGGGATTTTGTTTGATCTAGATCGCTGGGTGGCCGAAGCATGGAAGAACCGGGTGTTCTCATCACCGTCTACGGCGACCCTGACTTTGCCCCTTTGTTTCCAGAAGGAGATTTTTTGTTTGATAGTTTGTTGAAGTAGCTTGGAGAGCGATAGCCTTAGTTTGTGTTCAAGCGGGAAGAGTGGAGCTAGTTCCTCATTTAAATCGAGGGCCTGGATGGCCTGTTTGCAGTTTGTTTCTCGTTGGTAGATGGGCTGCAGCGATTTGGCCAAGTGTTTTAGGGCCGATCGTGTAGATTTAATGCATATAGCCAGGGAGGCAGCAGGGTCCATGGAAGGCCCAAGACGGCGAGTGTTGGGCTGCCAACAGTCGCGTACTATGTTTGCACAGGCCAGAAAGGAGGTCCAGAATCGTTCAAAGAGAAAAAGGCGGGAAGATGGGACAGACGTGGATACTGTGACTAGCAGTGGTACGTGATCAGAAATAAACCTAGTGAGAGAGGTGAGGTGAGAGTTTGGGAAAGTAGCGTCCCAAGCGAGGTTGATAAGAACCCTATCCAGATGGATTAGCGTGGGAGACAACCTTTTATTTGACCAGGTGAACTCTCTATCAAGGAGAGGGAGCTCTAAGAGAGCAAGTTGATCAATGGTGTCGTTGAAAGCGTCAGCCTTTGATCGCCGGAAGTTGTTGTTGTTGCGTTCGTTGGGGAATCTGGTGAGGTTGAAGTCTCCAATTAGGAGCCAGGGTGATTGTGGTGGTGGTTCAATTAGTTTTAGCTCATCTAGGAATGCCATCTTTAGGTCTCGCTGAGAGGGAGCGTACACGTTTGTGATAAAGATTTTGTGGGGTGATGCAAGACATGCTAGAGTTAAGGTGGATGTGAAACGCCTATGTTGACAGTTTAGGAGCGAGAAGCATCGAGAGTTGGTTGCCGAAAGAATGCCACCCGCAGATCCAATTGCGTCAAGGTGATTATTAGAGTCAAGGAACCGTGGCAAAATCGAATGAATCTTGATTGTATCTGGTTTTTGTAGTTTGGTTTCTTGAAGAAGGGCTACAGATGGGCGCAGGAGATTGATTTCAGAGAACACGTTGGCACACTTGTCATTGTCACCTAGTCCGCGTACATTCCAGGAGATTATAGAGTAGGATGCGTTTTTCATAGTTGAAACTTAAATTGACACCTTACATAGGGGGTTTGACCCGACCGACAACCATTTCGGGTCAAGATACAGTACGATACAAAAGTAGGCGTGAGCACACTAACCAGTCGATACTTCCTAACATAGCAACTACTGAGCGGTGCTAGACACCGGATACATAGCCAGGACAGGCCACCACACGCGTGGCCACAGCGCAGATAGCAGATCATGGAGAGCCCAGGTCACCAGAGCCCAAAGCAATGTCGGCGACCTCCTCCGGCGAGGCGCCGCAGGCAGCAGCAACAGCCGCAAGATCCTCAGGCGATGCGAGCCCGTGAGCAGAGCCGTCGACGAAGCCAGCCTCGTCGCAGAGACGAGCATGGATCAGGGCGTTAGATAGATTTTTGGACGCAACAGCTAGGTCCAGCTTCTTACCCTTGGAGCGCATAGCCTTGGAAGTCATAGAAGCATAGACAGGCGGCTCAATCTCAGCCAGCCTAGTGCTGCGCCTGGCCTTGATGCCAGAGTCGGCATCCATTTTCGCGCGCCTGTTGATGCGCCTGGCATGGCACTCATGGGTGGGCTCCGGCGAGAGGAGAGCCGTGGGGGCAGGTGGTGGTGGAGGAGGAGACGGCATGGGTGGAGGTGGAGGTGGATATGGTGGAGCTGGCAGGGTGATCAGAGGACGAACATGGCATGGCCGAGCCCGATCCCTAGTAGGAGAGGGAGAGCGAGCTGGAGGAGCCCAAGGAGCGTGAACAAGCATGGCGACAGGCATGCCATCAGCCATGACTGCCAGGATCGGGATGCCATCGAGTGGCCGGTCTGCAGCAGGTGATGGAGGAGGGCCCGTGGGGGACTCGGACTCATATGCGAATGGAGACATGGCCGTGGCAATGTTTCTGAGCTGGGTGATGGTGGAGGATGAGAGGCGCGGCTTTGTTATTAGGGAGGAGAGGGAGCCGTCGTCTCCATCCTCTGATGAGAAGGGAGAAGCATCAGAGCCATGACGGAAGAGCGCGCGGCTCTCAAGTTTGACTATGACAACGTCGTTGTCAGGGAGGCGCACCATGAGGCATGGGGGGAGCACGAAATCACGGGCAACCATGACAAGAGCGTGAACGCTCGAGTAGTCACCCTGAAAGCAATGCTGGTCGGCGTAGACAAAATCTCCAAGGTGAGAGAAGAAGTAGTCGACCCCCTCCGGATGCCAGAGCTCGTCGGGGAATTCGAAAGCCTCGATTTCCGCCATGTGAATGAAGATGGCCATGGATCTGTTGTCGGCGTGCTCAGGCCGTTCAAAGAAAAGGGTATTACCCTGGTGGTGGATTGGCCCATGGCCAGTGGCCGCGAGGCGCTCCTCCGCGTTGGGGAAGGAGAGACGCCCAGCGCCACGTGCGGAGCAGGTGAGGCCGAACATGGGGTTGTTGCGATGGTGAGCAAGGGCCTGGCGAATGAACCGAAAAAGGTTGTGCATGGGGGTGGCGAGGTGTACGTAGGCAAGGTTGTCAACTTGTCAAACGAGGCAGCTGGGAGGGACGAGGAGAGGGATGTGCGGTGACGTGTGGGAGAAGCATGATGCTGCGGTGGGAATGGAGGCTGGTGATGGAGGCGGAGGCGGCGCGAAAGACGGCTCCAGGGGGGATGAGGAGGAGGCGCGCAGGCCGAAGATGAGCGGGAGACGGAAGGGAGGCAGCTCGTTGGTGAGGACGCAGTGGGTGCCGAACCAGATCGGCGCGCCGTTGGAGGAAGTGGACGAGCCGGAGGCGGTGTGGGTGCCCGTCGTGTGTGCCATTGCGCTGCAAGAGGTCGCACAAATGCAGGGTTAATACGCGGAGAAGGAGGCATGGGAGGAAAGAACAGGAAGAAGCGGATGGCCTTGCACCTGAAACTGCACCGAATCGGGTCTCGGCAGTCTGCGATAGTGTGGTCACAAGCAAGGCACCGAAAGCACCTAGTCTTCTTCTTGTGGCTGTAATGGTGGTGTATGTGTTTGAGGTTAGCTAGGAGAGGAGAGGAGGATTTATAAGCCGGAGAGGCTGATGGATGCGGGCGAGTGGTTCCAGAGACCCGAGGCGGGGAGCTTAGCAAAACCTCCCGGTAGGAGTGCGGGTCCTGCATTGACGTGTAGATCGAAGCTTGCAGTGGGATGGCAGCAGAGGCAGGTGCGTGCGACTGGTTAATGGCGATCTCGGGACGGAGCTGAGGGGACTGGGCGGAGCGTAGGCTGGCGGAGGTAGGGGGCAGGCGATGGAATAGACGTGATGATGGGCGCATGCGTGTGCATGCAAGCGTTGTTTTTGTCATGCTGTGTGGGCGATCTGGGGGACGATGGTGGGGCCCGTGAGTCAGTGGCAGCAGGGTGCGGAGCTGGGTGAGAAGAGGCGCCTGGGGGATCGAGCAGGCCCAGCGGCCGACCGGAGGGCGGCTGTGGCGACCCGTGTGGGGTAGCAACGTCAGTGGAATGTGATGTGTGACGTGGGGGCGGGTCGATTCAGGCTGTTTCGTTTAAAAAAGAGGGTTGGTCGATGTAGGGTACGGAATAGCCATCTAGATCGTCTTGTTTTCTTTCTGGAGAGGGGATGCGGGGAGACTCGATGAGGGCGGCCGACCCAGGTGAGCGACACACGTGTCCCAGGCCATCGATGACATTGCGGTCAACAAGGTCAGCAGCGGTGGAATCGACGCAGTGAACAGTACCGTGAATCTTGGCGTGCAGTTGAGATAGATCTTGTGCTGGTATTTTAGTTGATGGGTGCGGTCCAAGCAAGGACGTGCGGTGGGTGGGCAGGACGGGCACGGACGGTCCAATTGAGTCCGGTTCAAACACGACAGGCAGCGGTACCGATCGTACAGTTTGCGTAGCGTGGTCAAACGAGTCAAATAGCTGGAGTTCAAAATTTGAAAAAGAGATGGGCGCGACCCGGAGAATTTCGTTTCTGACCTGGTCCGAGAAGACATGCATTAGGAACAAGTTTGGAGCTAGCGTGGTCGCGTGGAAGGCCCGTTGAAACGAGAATTGGTGGTCTAGAGCATTATAATCAAGGTTTCATTAGCACACACTGATGTGGAACAGAACACTATCCATATAGGGGTGGTTGGTTTGTGGGTTAGGCATGTGGTGGGAGTGGTGACAAGACAGTGGTACTTATCGTAGATCAGCTTATTGAACGAAATCCCGGGTCGGAACGGTCGGACCTTTGTATGCGGTCGTCGAGGAGAGAGTGGAGCGGAAGTCGCAGTAGGTCCAGCGGGTAGCCGACCGTTGGTGGCATCGGGTCCCACCTACATGGAGGACATGCACGGAGGGGAGCGTGGTTGGTCGTTGCTGACGATGCGGGGGGGCGCCGCTGATGAGCAAAGCGGCGACGAAGGCCGCCCAGCCGGCGAAGCCGGCGTACCTTGAGGCGCAACCGTAATGGTGGCGAAGAGGCGAGGAGCCATAATTGGGGAGCAGGCCGCCATGAGAGTTGAGACCATGCTGGAGGAGACCGGCGCCGCGAAGGCAGCGTTGGAGAGACGGCGAACGGCGATGGAACGCGCGGGACCCCCAAAGAGGAACGAGAGATGAGTGGCAACGAGAGTTTCATCGACCATGAAATCCGCTTTGTGGACGAAGAAGATGATGGAGGCGGGAGAGGCCGAGGCCGTTGGCGACACAAAGACCTTGGATGAGAAAAGCTCAAGGATATTGAGCTCGAAATCGACTCCGGGGGAAGGGACGAAACCTAGCTGAGAGCGTAGGAACGCGTCAGCATGGCCGTAGCGGTCGCCGATGTCAAGGTTTCTACGGTGAATGGGCGGTTGGTGTGAGGCAGTGGTTGGAGCTGGGTAAGGACGAAACTGGATGGAGTGAGTTTTTGTGGTGAGAATGGGTTCGGCGATGAGAGCTTGAACAATGCGCTTGTGAGAGACAGAGATGCGAAAAAGCTGATCCTGAAGGCGGGTCACCTGGAAGGCGGGAGCGTTGCCACCCAGGCAGGCTTGCATGAGGATAGCCACGAGATCCTCGTCGAGGTCGAGCGAGACGTGGTGGACAAGCACGAAGAAGAAGCATGGAGCTTCATGGCGGTGCGGGTTGATGTGCATGGAGAGGCATCTCCACACTTGCGCCTAGAAATCCTTACCCATTGCGTCGCCAACACCGAGCGCAGCCCGCAGAGCCTTGTCGGTGGGGGAGTCATTCTGACGCAGTGGATGGTGAAAGGAAGCGGTCGCCGGTGCCGGAAGGGAGGCCGAAGAGATGGTGGTGGTGTGGGGTGGTGGTGTGTCGCCTGAGGGGAGCGGGAGGAGAGGGAGGAGGGAAGCCATCATCGTTCCTCCTCAGCGGGATTGTGGGCTGCCCAAGCAATAGACTTGTGAAGAAGCTCATCTAAGTTTTTCAAGGAATAGTCTGGAAATCGTTCCTCGAGAAATCTCCATATAGTATAAGCACAATCAAGAGTTGGCAAGTGACTAATCAAATTTCTAGGCAAGCCTCTAGTGACAAGATTGATGGTTCTAAGGTTGCGAATCATGTCAATGGTCTCATTAGGAGTAGGATGCAAGGGATCACAAAGGGGTTCACAAGGAGTAGTAATGTACTTGTTCAAGTGATATTCATGAAAAATTCTAAGCATCTCATTTTTCCACTCACTAAAGAACTCTCCATCAAGCATAGGCACTCTACGTCTAAGACTCCCCAACGTAGACTCATCCATCTTCCTCCAATGGTGATTAAACCAAAGCAATGGAGACCAATGCTATGATACCAATTGAAAGGATCGAGAAGAGGTGTCTAGAGGGGGGGGATTAGACCCTCAACAAGTAAAGTTGGCAGTTTTTAAGTTTTTCAAGTTGAGGTTGGAAATTAGCACAATTTCAAACATTCACAATACAATTCAAGCAAGCATGCAAAGAGTATGAGCAGCGGAAAGTAAAACATGCAACTTGCAAGAAAGTAAAGGGATGGGATTGGATTGTGCAAACGCAATTGGAGACACAGAGATTTTTGGCATGGTTCTGATAGGTGGTGCTATCGTACATCCACGTTGGTGGAGACTTCAACCCACAAAGGGTAACGGCTGCGCGAGTCCACGGAGGGCTCCACCCACGAAGGGTCCACGAAGAGGCAACCTTGTCTATCCCACCATGACCATCGCCCACGAAGGACTTGCCTCACTTGGGTAGATCTTCACGAAGTATGCAATCTCCTTGCCCTTACAAACTTCTTGGTTCAACTCCACAATCTTGAAGGAGGCTCCCAAGCGACACCAAACAAATCTAGGAGACACCACTCTCCAAAAGGTAATAGATGGTGTGTTGATGATGAACTCCTTGCTCTTGTACTTCAAATGATAGTCTCTCCAACACTCAACTCTCTCTCTCTCTCTCTCTCTCAGATTTGGCTATGGTGGAAAGATGATTTGAGTGGAAAGCAACTTGGGAAAGGCTAGAGATCAAGATTCATATGGTTGGATTGGAATATCTTGGTCTCAACACATGAGTAGGTGGTTCTCTCTTAGAAAATGAGTAGTGGAAGTGTAGGCACGTTTGGCTCTCTCCGCGAATGAAGAGTGGGTGGAGGGGTATATATAGCCTCCACACAAAATCTAACCGTTACACACAGATTCCCAAACTCGGTGGGACCGAATCATGAAACTCGGTCAGACCGATTCAGGTCAAAATATGAATGTTAGGATTTTCGATGGGACCGACATGATCAATTCGGTGGGACCGATGTGCTAGGGTTAGGGTAAAACCCCATCACGGTGAGACCGATTACGCAAACTTGGTGAGACCGATTCTGGTAATAAGCAAATTAGAGAGTTGGTCAAGCAAACTCGGTGGGACCAATTGCATATTTCGGTGGGACCGAAATTATTGCAACGGGCAACAGAGAGTTTGCAAGCCCATCTCGGTGAGACTGAGATCCCATCGGTGAGATTGAAATGATTAGGGTCCGTTTTGCGCGTCCTATTCTGATATTTAGGACCAAGAGGTACTGGATTCTCTTTCGGATAGGCCCTGAAAGGAGAAGAAAGGCTGAAATGCCAACGGACGCCTGTCTATTCTCTAATTCACCCGATCCCTATCCGCTTTCCAAAAAGGACGAATGCATGAACCGTGACAGGGTTTGTGGCAGTGGCTATGTCAAATGAACTCGGTGGCGCCGGATAGATCAAAATGGTGGGGCCGAGTTTGACTTTTAGGTTTAGGACATATGTGGAAATGAGAAAGTGGTTGAGGGTTTTGGAGCATATCACTAAGCACTTTAAGCAAGCAAGCCATTAAGCAACACCTCATCCCCTCTTAAAAGTATTGGCTTTCCTATGGACTCAATGTGATCTTGTATCTCTAAAATGAAAATGTAGAGTCTTGAGCTTTTGCCAATGTTTGTCCTTAGCATCTTGAAGGGGTTCCACATCCTCTTGTCCATGCCACTCCAATGTTGAACTTATATGAAATATACTAGATGAAAATATTAGTCCAACAAGAGATATGTTGACATTAATTACCAAAATCACCCAGAGAGCACTTGTGCTTTCAGTACGACACAATGAGCATGGAGTCTCGGGCGAGCGTTCTTGCCGACGTCGCGGTGAACTAGTTGCTGGCATCATCGCCGCACAGAAAGATCGTGCAGAGGAGCGCTGAGACAGAGGAACGAGGAGTAGAAATGTAGTGCGTGTTGGACCATGGCGACTGCGGTGGACGGTGCCCATGGCTCCGCATCCGACACGACGAGCACGGAGTCGTGCGCGAGCGACCTTGTCGGCGGCGCGTCGAACTAGTTGCTAGCCTCGTCTCCGCAGAGAAAGTCCGCACGAAGACAATGTACAGAGGAGGAGAAATGCGGTGCTCGTGCCATGGCAGCGTTGGTGCAGTAGGACGAGAGGGAGGAGGCCGAGATGACCGAGGCCGAAAATGACTCTAGTGTAGTAGGACGTGGGCAAGAAGGTCAATGGGAATGGCGCCGGCGTCGAGAGAGACGAATAGGAAGGCTCTGAGGCAGATGACAGAGGAGAAGAAAATACAGTGTGTGTGTCATGGCAGATCGAGGAGAGAAGGCCGAGATGAACAATCGTTGAAACGGAAAACTTGCAACACGAATGCCGTGAGTAGCTACTAGGCTATGGTCAAAGAAAATTTCAAACGGTCGATCGTGCGAGATGAATATGACAAAATTCGTCCAAAATAGCTCCAAACATAAACACAAAATTGAGCATTTACGGTCGACGAAACTACGAAGCGATCGCCTGAATGGAATCGTAAAATTGATGTGCATCTTTTTCGTGTAGAGCTTATCTCAAATCAAAGCACCGTTTTGTAGATCAGAGGGGAGCAGGAAGAAAGGAGATTAGGGAGGAGGTTAGTGGACGTAGAAGAAGAAGCACTTACACAGCTGGCATCCCTGCAGCCTCCACTCATGCAACGGTCCCACCCATGTGCGCTCGGTGTGGCTCAGCTTGGCTTGGCTCCAAAGAAACTGCCGATCTGAGCGTTCCCAGCGAGTCAAGCCCAGATACGCTTTAAACTTCGTGCGTTGTAGGCCCAACAGTAAACGCAGGCAACCAAACATGTCACTAGTGCTTCCCCTCCCGCAATAACGACACGCCATGAGGGGGGGAGGGGGGCAATAGTACCCATGTGTATTTTTTCAGAGTTTTCTTGAACTTTAAAACTTTGTTTTTATGTTATTTTCTTCATTCAATGATCGAGCTCAACTAGCAATTTCCGTATAGGACAGTGCACGAGGAAGGCCCCCGGAAAAGTAGGAGCTAGGGAGGCGACGAGAGTTCCCTGCGCGCCGCCGGTGCCGCCGCCGATTCCCTCTCTCTCTCCGTCGGCCGCTCCGGCGGCGGGAGGGAGGGGGAACCTCGGGTCTGTTCGCTAGGTGGTTGTGTGGTAGGGTTAGGGTTGAGGGAGACACTGCCGAGGCCGTTGCGGTGGTGTCGCGTCGGAATAAGTTTCTCCGGGCTCCGTTCGCGGTCAGGCGAGGTTTTTGCCTTCGTCTAGGAGCCAGCGGGGTTGGGGATCCCCGGATCTCGTCGAGGTCGCAGGCTATGGTGGATGGAGGTCCATCGGCACTGGTCGTTTGGGTCCTCAGATGGGCGATGGATGCAGGGAGACAAAGACCCTTCTTCTTCCTTGTTGGTATGATTTGCTGTTGTTGTACTTCTCCTTCCTCTGCGCTGATGCTGGTGGGAGATCCTGCTTTGCGTGGGCGGATGGCCCAGCCGCGGTGCTGGACCGGTCGGATGACTCGAGTTCTCTTCCTTCCACAAGGGACACTTTTTGCGGTACTCAAAGCCAAAGATGACGACGGCTGTTGCAGGTGTGTTGGATTGATGTCCATACCCTCTCAGCGCTGGTGTCAAGAAAGGAGGAAGCAGCGTGGCGGCAATTGTACCAAGGTCGAAGATGATGACCTGCTTGCGACTGGTTGCAGATCCTTCTGCTGCAGGGTCTTCTCTCAAGATTCAAGGATGATGACACAGGGCTTCAGAGATCTTCTTGTGTTTTGGTTGTCTTAGGGTACTCTAGGTGTTTATGGTCCTTTGTGTTTGCGTTTCAGTGTGCTTGTAAGGGTCAACTATTTTATACTGATTCGTGATTTGAATGATAAAATTCTAAAAAAAACTAGCAATTTCCGTGAACTTTATCCTTATTTAGACTCCGTGCGAGTACGTGCATTTTTGTGACGTGCGTGTTTGCACCGATCGGCACCTGTACGGCGAGGTGACGAACGACCTGAGAGGGACCCAATCCGGGAGGTTGACACGACTCCAGAATCCAAATCCGTCGGGCGACGGCTAACCCAACGAGGCGGCCACTCCGGTCCACGCGGTAGCCCGCCACCCTGCTGGCGCGGCCGCGCGCACCCGATGCGACGCGATTGGTCGGTTTCGCCCACCGCGTACCGCCAGGACGGCGACCTGATCACCTCGTCATCCCACCCGTGTCCCCCTCTCGTTAAAAAGGAACCCTCTCTCGCCGCGCACGTACACACTGCCTGCTTGGCCCGCACACGCATGCGAGGAGGGAGAAAAAAAATATACTGGTGAGCAGCGCGCCGGCCGCTCTCCGGCGTCGTCCTGAGCCGACGGATACGAGGAGAGCCGGAGGAGATCGAGCCGCCGAGCCCCTGTCCGTCTCCATCCCCTGGCCCACTCCCTCCGGTGGAAGATCAAGATCCCCGCGCGCCTCACGGGCGGCACGTGACTGACTGCTCCCCTGCCGCCCGCACCACTTGGCTGCCGGCGCCGGCACAAAGCGGGCAGCGCGACGCGACCGTTGCTTGATCGATCGAGGCGAGGCCATGGAGCAGGAGGAGGGGAGGAGGAAGCGGGAGGCGGCGGTGGTGGTGGTGCTGGAGTGCGTGGCGGGGAGCTCCAAGGCGGAGGAGTGGGGCGGCGGCGGGGCCGTGGTGCAGGAGGGCGACGTGGTGGAGTCGGTCCGGGTCGGGCTGGGCTCCGGCGCGGCGTCGCTGGACGCGCCCTTCAAGGGCGGCCGCGCGGGGCTCCACAAGGCGCTGCACAAGGCGTTCAAGCGCGGCGACACCTCCGTGGAGGTGCGCGTCCGCGGCGGCAAGGACCTGCAGGCCTGCATCCTGCCGCACCCCGGCGGCGCCAGCGCCCGGAAGCAGTACGTGCTCCGCTCCCTCCACGACCCCAACTACGTGCTCGGCTTCGGCGATCGCCTCGAGAGCGAGTGCCTCGTCCTCCAAGGTAATCACCAATCCAATCAATCAACCACACAGCCGGCTCATCCTGGCCCCCAAGAGCCACCCCTGAATTTTCATTCCCATCCGTTCTTCTTCCAGCTGAATCATGGGCTGAAATCGCGTGATTTGACAGTGATATCTGCTGCTGAATTATGTGTGAACTGGATAATTTTGCTGTCAATTCTCGATGTGAAACGTGGATATCTCAGCATGAACGCTAGTAAAAAAAACATAGAGGAGTATCAGCCAGATAGATTCGATATGGGCTGGCTTTCATTTCAGCACGCACGCACGCGTTGCCTGTGTGTTCTGCTCTACGTCAGTTGCGAAAAGACAAGCTTGCTGTCAAGTCTGAGGTTCAGACTAGATGGAGGAATATTCTGATTGGCTGATCTTTCAGCAGCATTGTTGGAAAGCAATTTTCCTTCATTTCATATTCACATCCATTCTTCCACAATGTTATGAATTATGATATAAAACCAATGTGCATGTAGTTGTCACTAACTAGAAGCTATGATAGCTACATAAACAGAAAACAAAGGAAGCAAATTGGAATGAGAAGATAGTAAAGTAGGGAGAACGGGAAGACGTTGCTGAAACGTGTCAAGGAAATTGACCATCTGTGTGTGCAGGTGGTGGTCAATTCCTCCCATAGTAGTACGTCCCTACCTCGTGCGTTTCACTCGTTTTCTTGTCTCCGCCGGGGAATGAATGTGTCATGGTCGACTGTTTGAGTGTTGACGACGTGGTGGTCCTTGCAAACCGCCATCGTTTGTGGCTTCCTGGCAAGTTAATCGTGGTCCTTGTGCTGTTGGTATGGCCTGACCATGCATGACTTAGCATCCATCTAGAAGTTCCTCGTAAACAATTTTTTTTTACCTACGGCTCGATGTTTACTAGAAATATAAGAGTGTTTAGATCACTAAAAGAGGGAGTAATTGCTACTGTTCGTGCAATTTCTAGCTCAAACCACATGTGTTCTCTTATGTTTTGAAGAATCCTTTGGCAGTGCTTCTGGTTACTTGATTGATGCTTCCCTTCGCAAATGATGTATATTTTTGCACACAGTATATAAGCAATGCTTTATTGTGGTGACCTTGATATGTAAAAATACTTCGTCTTCTCCCTTGACAAAAGGCACAAGAGGCACAAGAGTCGCATCGGCGCTGAGCCGGGCGCAGCTTCAGGACGGGTACGTCACGTACCCCTGGGACAAGAAGATGCGCGACTCGCTGCGCACGCCCAACTCCAGCTGCTTCCTCTCGATGCTCGTCCTCCCCAAGGCCCTGGACCTCAACGCGTGCCGGTACGAGTCCTTCGAGGACACGTTGGCCCGCGCCAACACATGGCTCTACTCTTCGCAGGACTCAGGGATCCCCATCGAGTTCATGAATCTGCAGAGTGAAGCTCTTCTCACCAAGGTGCATACGTCTTGACTTCAGAAATTTCGTACTACTAAAACAAACTTCCAACATTCAGTTGGTTTGCACCTGACAATAACCAGTCAAGGTTCAGTTTGATCGGATAGTGATTTCATCCTCACACACTCAAATGTTCAGATATCTGGGGAGACGGCGTCTGCGACTGTCAACTCCGGGTCGTTGTCCGACATGTCGAACCTCGTGAACGCGACGCTCTACGGTTTCGAGGATTACCACGGGGTGGACATCGGCGTGGTGAAGGCGGCCCGGCTCTGGTACAGCTCTACGGCGGGAGAAATGCCGCTGGAGATCCAGCTTCAAGAAGGTGACACCAGGCTAGGATTCGCCGTCAGCCGCACCGAAGAGGTTCATTTTCAGTTGCCACTGTACACAATACAGAAAACCGGTCACTACTCCAGCTTTCAGAAATGTCCATCTAACCCACCGTGGAACTTTTGTTTTCTTTCATCCAGGGTTTCATCTACATATCATCGGTGGTCGACGACGACGAGGACAGCGAGGCGCCGTCGACGCGGTCCGGGCTCCGCGATCTGTTCAACAGGGCGAAAGTGGCGTCGAAACTGCTGATCATTTCAAGGGTGTCCAATGAGAAGGTCCTCCCCTGGATGATCTCCAGCTCAGGCGCGGTCCGTTGCTTCGACACCATCTCCCTCAGCCAGAAGCTCTCCCTGCACCGCCTGGCGCTGCAGCCCATCCAGCTACACCTGCTCATGTGGGAGAAGCCCGTCGGTGTCGCGCAGAGTGTCGTTCTTTCTCCGAAAATGCCCTTCCCACTGTCACTGCCTCCTCAGGTACCCCTAAGCATCATTGAGAGCCCTGAACATAGAGTAGATGCTGAGGAAGAGTTTGTGTTGGATTCGTCGTTTCGGCTCGATGATTCTCCGGTCAGCAACTGGGTGTGATCTCAGCTTTCCTCTTCCGATAAAGGGTGGATTTTATTGACTCAAAATGAAGCATCAAGTGGATACAAACACAATGAGGATCTCAGCTTTCCTGATGTGCACATGTAATGTCTTCATCTTCTCTAGTTCTCTAGGCAAGGCTTCTCGGTTTCTCCTAGAGAAGTAGTGTTCAGAACAATATGTAGGTTTCTGAAGTAATCAGGGGAGATGCTTCCATAGCATCTGAGCATCATGTTGTGATACATACATAGTTTTTGTTCATCATGGCATAAACAATGGAGGAATATATATTACTCATTTCCTTGTACTCGTGTGCTCAATTGCCTACTCTGAATTTACTGACAAACATATGATGGATCAGCATTCTGACATTCAAGTTACCCTCACATCACACTAGCTAGCCATACAATGAACATGTTAAACAAAGTTACACATAATGAACATGAGAGACAGTTATGCTACTGGTCTAGCTGCTGCTTTGTTGTGAGGACCTTGCACTTGAGCACTCGATCTTGGACATAGAACCCCGGCATCACCATGATCTTCACCCTCAACGGATCATCCTGGGGCTGCCGCCTGTCCGGCAGGATGTCCTCCATGTACGCCTGGTCGAACGCCCGGCCCTCGTCGACCCGCAGGATGGGCAGCGGCGGCGCGAAGGAGAAGGCGAGCAGGTGGAGCAGCCAGACGCACTTGGTGGCGACGAAGAAGCACTGGAGCAGCTGCTCCGGCCATGGCCACGACCAGCTCAGCGCGGTCACCACGCAGCTCATCTTCTGGTCGCAGAACCGGCTGAGGTCCTCGCTGTAGTACCTGGTGCCCTTCCGCAGCACCTCGCTCCAGCTCAGGTTGCGCAGCGCCACGAAGGACGCGAAGCTCTCCCGCCGGCCCTGCCCGGGGTCCAGGTGCCTCGCCGCGCCGTTCCGCTGGAAGCTAGGGTTCTCGAAGTCCTGGTACAGCGTCTGGTTCATCACCGCCTCCAGGTGGTACAGCACCGCCTTGGAGCAGTGCCGGCCGGCGATGGCCAGCTGGTGCGGCCGGAGCAGCAGGTTCAGCTTGTCTGACAGCCCGTTGTCCGGCTCCTCCACCTGCTGGATCAGCGCCTTGCAGAGCTGCTTCACCGAGAGCCGGGCCTCGGAGGCGATCTGCAGGAAGCCTTCCACCATGGCCTCGTGGCTCACCGGCATGCCGTTGCCGGGCAGCTCTCGGCTCGCCCCGATCGACCTCGACGACGACCGCCGCGAGTGGGACTGCGTGTCGGTGCCGCCGTTGTGGTCCGTCGCTTGCCGCAGGGCCTTCTTGAGCTCCGAGCAGTAGGCTTCCAGGCTCATCATCTTGGTAGTCAGCTCGCCCAGCGACGACCTCATCTCGGCCGCGTCCTCCTGCGCGGCGTCCCGGTGCGCGTTGGCCTCGGCGAGCTCCTTCCTGAGCGAGTCCAGCGAGAGCAGCCCCCACTCCTTGAGGAGCTGCGACATGTTCCCGCGCTCGATGACGGCGGTGGTCGGCGGCTGCGTCTCCGGCTTTGCCTTCTTCTTCGCCTTGGTGAAGAGCCATGAGAGGATCTGTGACCCTCTCTGCTTTGCCCGGGAGTGCGCCGACGGCGGGGGCTGGTGGCTGGACGAGAATGGCACTCGGCTGCTGCTGCCGAGGAACCCCAGAGCTTCCGCGTCGTTCAGACCGTGGTCCCTGCCGATCGTCGCGGGCCGGAACGCGCCACCACAGGACGGCGGCATCTTGAACTCTCCCGCGCAGGTCGCCCTCCCGGCCGACGCCGGGAAACGGCCGGCCAGCGGCGCGGACTGCAGAAAGGCCGGATGGATCCTGTTGACGCCTCTGCTCCGGAGGTGATTCTCGCTGGACGAAGGGGCGTAGTGGAAGTCGCTGTTGCAGGAGGAGAAGCCGTTGAGGCAGTTGTCGTAGTCCGAGTAGGCCGCCTCGTCGTCGCCGACGCCGCCGCGGTCCAAGGTGATGCCGCTCCAGTTCTCGGACCGGCTCCGGTTGTCATGGCAGATGTCGTTGAGTCCAGCGGCCATCGCCATGGGCTCCTCCTCGTAAGTCTGCACCATGTTCAGTTGAGCAACCAATTCAGAAATGCAATCCTTCTCACAGGGTGAACTAGGATCGTACAGGTCCGTCCGCAATGATGCGAACGTGATTTACAGATTCGGTGAGCAGGCACCGTGGATCCTACCAAGTTGGCAAGCATCACCGGCGATCATAGCCTCGTGGCGTGGGCACCGATGGCAACCATGAGAGACTCAGACTCTGAATTTAACATTACTGCACCAACTGTTGCTAGCGTACTGCCCAGTGCCCGGCCACCGCCGCTGCGTCGAGCAATAAACGCGGCGGCTGCAGGAGCTCGCACACGGCAAGAACAGTGGGGCAGCTCAAGAACTAAATGAGCCGCCTCTACCATGGTACCATGCCACCAACGCCGCTTAAACCGGGAAGAGAAGCCAAGAACGCAGAAACCAACACGGTGACATGTGGTACATGCTTGCGGCGCTCACCGGGGTAAACACGGGGTAGTCCTCGTCTGCGGCGGCGGTGGCCGCTGTCCGGGAGCGCGCAGGGGACGCGGCCGGCGGGAGGCGGATGGTGGCCGGGCTGCGGCTGGCGCTGGCGCGGGCACCGGCATTGGGCGCGGCGCGCTGGCGGAGGGCAGCGTGGAGCGCGCGCAGCTCGACGGCCTTGGCGACGGCGGCCTGGACCTCCTGCCGGGTGGCCGGGAGCGGGACCCTGGACGGCGCCGCATGGTCGAAGCCCTCGGCGGCCGCCATGGCCATGGCACCACACCACTGTGAGACGGATGAACAGTGACGGGTCAAAGGCTGCGCCCTCGGCCGGCCGCTCCAAGGCTGTGCTGATGCAGTGATGCTGCTGGACGGGCGCTGCGGTGCTGGGCTGGAAGTGGTCTTCTTGGGATTCGCGGGCAGGCACGGGTGGGGAGGAGGAGAAGGAATGGAATGGAGCGGAGGGGAAGGGAACAGTGGAATTCGTGGGGAGAGAGAGGGACTGGTTGTGGTTGGTGCGGCGGATGCGAGCGAGAGCGAGTGAGGTGGTGGAGGTGGACGTGGGAGGGGGAAGGGGAGGGAGGGAGGGAACTGCGTATTTTGAAGAGGCTGGCAGCGTCTTTTGGGCTTTTCGTTTGTCGCTTTTGATTGGCGGTGCAAGTATTAAACGGGTGAGCAGTACTGCTAATTTACTTTGCTTGCTGCTTGGAGCAGCCGATTCGTCTCTTCCAATCCAAACCAAGAATTAAGGGCCCTTTGCACTTTTGCAGAAATTTTATAGTAGATGATGAATTGGCACGGGCTTGGGAAACGCTGAGAACAGGCGTATGGAATACACTGTATCCCGAAGGTGTACCAGTGCACCAAACCGTTGAAAAACATGTTTACAAATTGCTGAAAGCTCAAATCAGTTTTATAGGGCAGAGACGATACACATCTACTAAGTCAATCGGTTGCAACAAACTAATTGTCAATTCAGATAATCTTAAGGTTATCAGTACGATGAATGAAGGAGGACGATCTGCAGGTACATCGGCTCTAATCTTTGGTGATTGCTATCATATCGCATGCAACTTCTCTTATACCTCGTTTGCGCACTATCAGGGAGGCTAATTGTGTTGCTCCTAAATTAGCAATTGGCTAAGGGCCCGTCTAGTAATAGTTTCTTTTTGTTGAGCCTCCTAGCGAGCTCATCCCTCTCATATTAAATGTTGTAATGTTGACTGAATCGTAAATAAGAGAGGGATGTGATATAAAAACAAGTCCAAATTCAAATTTGATTTATAAATTCACGTGTAGAAATGATAATTCAGGCATGACGACTCTATCCATAGATGGATTCATCCTTTTTTAGTTGTGGGTTGAATTTGGATCTAGAGAATCAATGACATGCTTTATATATGTTGTACGAATGTTGCTTTTCTTTACACAAAACAGGAAATCAAACTAGGAGTCGTTGAAAGTGCCGGTACAGGACCATCCTTTCAAAAATAGACAATAACTCACAAGTCCTTAAGTATGTTGATGTTGTTCTCCTCCGGGACTCGCTGGCGGCACGCCATGAGCAAATCTTGATGCCGTGTATGGATCTCTAGAACACTCTCGGAAGCCAGGGTAACGTTGCTAATGTAGCAACCAAGAAGGCATCGGGTAGAGCCCGGAAAAGTTAAGGACAATGAATGGAGAATCATATCGCAATCCCGAGGAAGAAGTCAACAAAGAGGGTTCGACAATCGCCCCCAATCCTTCTAGACAAAACCAAGGATGCCTAACCTCACGAGATTCTGGACGAAACCGAAGCTGGCATGCTTCGCCAAACAGAAAAATAAACCAGAAGACCAAGTTACCAAATTGTTATCATCCACTCTAATTAACGACACTGTCGTAGACAACTGAGACGAAACGTAAAAAAAGTGGGGCCTTGGATCTAGTCATTACCGAAACACCATACACCCTCGCCAATGCCAATTGACATCACCCGAACAAGCACATGACAGAAATAATTCATTACACATTGTTGGTGTGTCCTCGACGGCAAGAAACTCCACAACCGATCCCCAAACCAGGGTCCCCCACCCCACCTCGCCAGCACCAGAAGGAACCCAGAGTCGGCTACAACCCGTCTCCTTTGTCTTTCGTGAAATGAGGTAGAGTCGGACTCTATGCGAAGAAGGCTCATTGGGCATGTATTGGTTGGGTTCAAGGAGATGATATAGTTCGGAATAGGTTTTGGTGCGATATGAAACAGATTCTATACAAACAGGTGGTCCGGTCCATGGAGGGAAAAATATATTCAATCTCCTAAAATACATATATGATTTATGGGGACAATTGTATTATTTTCTAGCCAGGTGGCAGTTGTAACGTATTTCATTCCCATCTCGCATGGGACTAGGGCAAAGCCTTCCTCCCATCGGTCTCCATTAGCGAGCTTATGAATTCTCCTGTCCTTCGGCACCCACTCCGGCGACCGGTGGCAAGGAGGGCAATCCTGATGCCCCATCTCTAGCTAGTAGATGATAATTCAGGGGTCTTAATCTTCTTCTTTGATTCGGTCTTCTAGGCTCCTATCCTCCTCAAGTTGTCCATCAGGACGAAAAAGACAGAGCTCTGGCGTAGATTCATGCAAGCTCCTCGGGGTGGCGAGGTTAATGTTTCTCATCGTGCGTAAGCGATAGCGACATTTGGTGTTAGGTTCTTCGGATCGACTCAAGGGTTCAATGGCGACTACTCTGCCTTTAGGGCACTTGTCCTTAGGGGCACGTGCACTAAGACCTCCTAGTTGTTATTTACAAAGTTAGGTTGGCTCCGTTATGAGGGTGGGGACATCAGCGTGTCGACGACTTGTTCTAGCGGTGACAATGTGTAGGATCGAAAGTAGGTCTAGAGAGGGGGTAATTAGACTACTTGACCAAATAAAAATCTAGCATTTTCCCAATTTTAAGTGTTGGAAGATTTTAGCAACTAGTACAAGTCAAGCGATCAACTTACATATGCAATTCTAAGAGTGTAGCAGTGGAAAGTAAAACATTGCACGTGAAGGTAAAGGGAAGGGTTTGGAGAAGGCAAACACAATGTGGACACGGAGATTTTTGGCGTGGTTCCGATAGGTGGTGCTATCGTAGATACATGTTGATGGAGACTTCAACCCATGAAGGGTAACAGTTGCGCAAGTCCATGGAGGGCTCCACCCACGAAGTGTCCGCGAAGAAGCAACCTTGTCTATCCCACCATGGCCATTGCCCACGAAGAACTTGCCTCACTTGGGTAGATCTTCACGAAGTAGGAGATCTCCTTGCCCTTACAAACTTCTTGGTCCAACTCCACAACATGTTGGAGGCTCCCAAGCGACACCTAACCAGTCTAGGAGACACCACTCTCCAAAAGGTAATAGACAGTGCGTTGATGATGAACTCCTTGCTCTTGTGCTTCAAATTATAGTCTCCCCAACACTCAACTCTCTCTCACAGATTTGGCTATGGTGGAAATATGATTTGAGTGGTAAGCAACTTGGGGAAGGCTAGTGATCAAGATTCTAGTGGTAGGATTGGGGTGTCTTGGTCTCAACACATGAGTAGGTGGTTCTCTCTTAGAAAATGAGTAGTGGAAGTGTAGGCACGTTCTGATGGCTATCTCACAAATGGAGATGGGGGTGGAGGAGTATATATAACATCCACACAAAATCCAACTGTTACACACATTTGACCCAACTCGGTCAGACCGAATAGGAGAACTCGGTGAGACCGATTCAGTTTAAAATGTGAATGTTAGAAATATCGGTGGGACCGACTGGAACAACTCGGTGTGACCGATGTGCTAGGGCTAGGGCAAACATCAACTCGGTGTGACCGATTACTTCATCTCGGTGAGACCGAAGTGGAGTAATAGGCAATAGAGTGAATGACAAGTAATCTCGATGTGACCAATTTCACTGACTCGGTGAGACCAAAAGAGTGAAACATGTCACAGTGGGAATGCATGGCCATCTTGGTGAGACCGAGATCCGTATCAGTGTGACCGGACTGTCTAGGGTTTCTGGCAGTGGCTATGTCAAATGAACTTAGTGGTGCCGGATAGAGTAGATCAGTGGGCCAAGTTTGACTTTGAGGTTTGGACATATTTGGAGTGGGAACATGGTTGAGGCTTTTTGGAGCAATATCACTAAGCATGTGAGCAAGTAGACCATTAAGCAACACCTCATCCCCTTTTAATAGTATTGGCTTTCCTGTGGACTCAATGTGATCTTGGATCACTCAAATGTAAAATGAAGAGTCTTGAGCTTTTGCCAATCTTTGTGCTGAGCATTTTGAGGGGTCCACATCTCTAATCCATGCCATGCTAATCATTGAACTCTCTGAAATAATCAACTTGAAAGATCATTAGTTCAATGAGCTATATGTTGTTATGAATTACCAAAACCACCCGGGGATTAGTTGCACTTTTAATCTCCCCCTTTTTGGTAACTAATGACGATATATAGATCAAAGCTTCGACAAACGATAATATGAATGAAATATATCGTCGCTTTGAGAAGTATGTGATAAGCAAGAGCTCCCCCTAAATTTGTGCACTATTTAAAATTTGCATTTGAATGCAAATGCATAATCGATTAGGATCATGGGGCACTCTTCCATGTCACATACATCTTGGTGAAGCGCTCAAAATGATACGAGTTAAATAACATGCACTCATCACCAAGGGTAGAAGTGATTGATCATACACAAGTATTCATGGATATAAGCATGCAAGCACACATTAAGCATAGTATGATTAAACACATGATCACATAAGTATCTCACTGGCATAACACAAATTGTAGCAGGAATCAAACAACCAAATGATCAAAGTATCAAGTAGAAAGGAAAAGCAAACCAACAAACGAGAAAAAGACTCTCTCTCTCTCTCTCTCTCTCTCTCTCTCTCGAAGCCTATGATCTATACATTTTCTCCTCCTTTGGCAACAAGTTACCAAAAAGCTTGAAAACATATAGTGTTATGCGGCACTCTAGACACGATCTCCGAGAGATCCTGAAGGGGTCTTCTGGCTTGTTGCCCCGGTGTGCGTAGATGGCATGGAGAGGAGGGCATCTGCAAATGCTTTGGCAGAAGTCTGTGGAGCTGGAGGGGGTGGCACTTGAGGTATACAACCGTGGCAGTTGCTGCAGGTGCTGAAGTAGTAGCTCTAGAGTCTCTGACAACTCGCACTGCTGAAGACCTTTATGCCCTTGGCACTCTTTGGAATGTTTCTATAGTAGCTCTATCCTTCCTGTCCTCAGCTTCTTCTTGGAGCTTCTCCACAGTGGTCTGAATCTCGGTGACCTTCACATCTAGATCATGGAATTTTGTCTCAATGATCCTCTCAAGACTCTCTTGATTCTGAGTCAGGGTGGCCAAGCCCTTCTCAATCCTCATGGTAGCCTCAAACAGATAACTGAGTTGATCTTGCTTGGTCTTGGGCATCACTGTAGAAGCACTTGGTGCACTTGCTGCCTTAGCTGCTTTTGCAGCCTTTGCCTTCTCTATCTTCTCCTGGGCATGTGCACAAGTAGGATGTGCAGCATCCATGACAACCTCGTTGTCCTCAAAGTCTGGCCTCAGGGGAAGATGCTCTCTATCAAGTAGATATGTCCCGGTTCCCATCTTGGAGTTGATCAACATCTGATTATGAGGGGCATATCCACATGATCTCTTTTGATCAGCAGTTGCCCTTTTCACTGTCTCAACAATCAAACTCATTACCTTGAACTTCTATGGCAAACATATGAAGCAAATTGATCAAGTGACCATGGATCATCCTATGATCTCCTGACTTGGGCAATAGAGTGTGCCTCAAGATGGTCATCATTGTTGTCAATCCAGAGAGAAGATAGTAAATTGATCCAAACTTGTGAGTATCCGAAGTATCCTTAGGAATTTCCTTGTACATGCATGTTGCACATGGATTTGTGATCCTTCCTAGGCTTAGCATACACATCAATGTAATTTTCCTCTTCCTTGGGGGCATTGATCAACTTGGCCCATTCCAAGATAGTTTAGTGATATCTTGTACAATCAACCATCCAGACAATCTTCCCATCCGGATAGAAATGAGCAGTTGAATATAATTGCATAATCATCGCATCGTTCCATTTGGTTAACTTCTGACCAACAAATGTATCAACACCATTCAACCTGAAACTTTCATGCACACCTGGGAAGTAATCCTCATTGTCATTGATGTACTTCCAGTCAGCCCATTTCATATCACAGACTA
The DNA here is from genome assembly GCF_002162155.2 of Triticum dicoccoides. Classification (NCBI taxonomy): domain Eukaryota; kingdom Viridiplantae; phylum Streptophyta; class Magnoliopsida; order Poales; family Poaceae; genus Triticum; species Triticum dicoccoides. The sequence goes on from NC_041389.1 coordinate 462,390,833, forward strand.
TGGGCTTCTTGTCCAACCAGACTGTCTCATAGAAATCCTGTTGTTCCTTAGTGTGAAAGCGGTAGTCCACAACAGTCCTCCTCCTAGTAGCATAGGGATCAGTCTGTCTCCACAATCTCAGACCTACATCCTTTCTCAGCTTCATATTTTTAGCCACTAGATGATCATCACTATGATCTGGGATGTTGGGCTTCAACTTTCTGAGTACTAGTGACTCATCATCTTCTTGAGCCTCAGACACTGGGGCCTTGTTCTTCTCAGTGGCAGAAATGTTCCTCGTTGACCTGGTGGGTGCAGTTGATTTGGTGGCTTGAGCTTGAGCTTGGGATACAGGCTTGGGGGCAGACTTGGGCTTAGATGGAGCAGCCCCAGTCCTTATGGCATCCCCCATAAGCTTCTGAGTCTTTGGTGGAGGTACAATACGCTCTTCCTCCTCCTCTTCTTCATCATCACTCCTCCTCATGGATGGATGTCCAAGCACTCTAGCAGTGGTTGTCCTTGCTCTTTTCTTCTTCTTGCTGGCTTCAGCAGCCACATCATCATCAGATTCTTCTATGGTGAACTGCATAGTCTCTTCAGTTGGAACTTTCCTGGGTTTGGACATGGGAACTCTCCTAGGTGGAGCTTTCTTCTTAGCACCAGGATTTGTAGCAGCAGCAACATACTCTTTCCTCAAAACTTTCTTCTTGGAGGTTACCTCCTGTGCAACAAAATCTTCATCCTTTGTGTCTGAAGTTTTCTTCTTCCTTGTTTTGGTAGCAGCCTTAGGTAGGTTGCTAGGAGTGCTTCTGCTACCTTCATCATAGCTGCTAGAGGGACTAGTGCCCTCACTGAGATTTGCTTGCTCCTCTGATCTGTTCTGGCTGTCACTGGCCTCTGGCATTGCTAACACTGACCCTGTGAATAGTTGGGTATAGATAGAATGGATGAGCATCACAAAGTGTAGCATATTTTGCAAAAATATTGAGTCAAAAACTTAATGTTAGTTTTCTACAGAAAGCATTTCGGAGCTACCGATTTGTCAAACTCGGTGACACCGAAGCAACTTTAGAGTCTAAACACGCAGTTTCGGTCAGACCGAAATGCAGTTCAGTTACTCTGAGATGCTAGGGTTTCACAAAGAAAGTGAACTCGGTTGCACCAATCAGTACACTTCGGTCAGACCAAGTTGTACTTGTGCAATGGCCTGAGCCAACCGGTGTGACCGAGATCCTCAAATCGGTCGGTCTGAGATGGGTTTGGCGGAAACCTAACCCTAAGTTTTTGCATCAAATCTATTCTAAGGAGTTTTTTGGTGGATGGAGTGATCTCAATCGTGGCTAGAAACTAGACATTGAACTTTGTGCAAGAATTGGAGTTAAAGAAATCACAAAGAGGTCAAGTCCGTACCCTAACTCAGCGGTGGACTTGCTACAATGGCAACAGCGGAGAGATTCCCATTGACAGCGGCGGACACCAGCGGCAGGGGGTCACTGGCGACGATGGAGACAATCCGGAGACCAAGGGGGCGGTAGAGCTAGGAAGGCGCGGTTGATGTTTGAAGAAATTTCCAAAAATCAACCCGCGGCATATATATACCCAGTCACTGTTGGTGTGACCGAGTAGAATGACTCAGTGGCACCGAGATGCAGAACTGCAAGCGGTTACTACAACTCGGTGTGACCGAATTGTTCTAATCAGTTGCACTGAGGTGAAAACCTAGATGAACTTAATAAGTTTGGTGAGACCGAGTATAGTGAATTGATTGGACCGAGATGCATTAAGAGGTTTTGGAAGATAAGCCCTTGACGGATTGGTGGCTCTAAGTTTTCCTCACCCAGAGGTTCCGAATTCGACTTGTTCAAACTTTGTGATGTAGCATGAATAAAGTTTGAGACGAGAAAATCATACATAGCTAGAGGGAGTACTTAGGCATTCTTGTCCATCCATTTGGCAAAAGGAAAAACCAAACAATCAAAGCAACAAATGGATGTCCTCCAATGGAGAAAACTATGCAACCACCATGCTCACACAATAAGATTGCAAATAAAACATGTGGCAAAGCATGCACATACGTTCTAGCATCTATCAAGAAAATGTCAATGACTAGGTCATCTATATATGAGTATATTGACTTAGGAGTCAAATAAGAACATTTGATCATATGTCATACTCATCGTTTAAGAACAAGTGGGGTTACCATTTTTACATAAAGCATTATTGTGTTCACATCATTTGAGGTTCTTTTGCTCAATTTTTAGAGCAAAGCCCCCCCTAGATGTGATATCCCCCCCTAAGATGGATAAACCAAACTTGGGTTTTGTCGATGATGACTTCATTTAGGTGTTGAAGATGTGGATGCTCAATGTTGATGTAGATCATTTGGAGCAGTCCATTGGAGTGAGTTGCACTTTCAATACCTACATGGGTTAGTCCCACAAGGAACATGCAAGAGTATCCATAGACATAGAGTGAAACACACATATGATGATGTCCATGAAAGCATTAGGTTACCTTGTCCCTTGTCTTACCAACAAGAGGGTTTGTGACTCCATGAACTAGTGCAAGATATGGAAGTTGATTGCCATGTCCTTGCCAAAAAATAAATATGAGTGAAGTTTGTCAGCGGAGTCACCCTCAAGAACTCTCTAGTTCTTCTTATTTGGGATCCACATCAACTTGATGGGAATCATTGGAGTTGTAGTCGTACTTGATGAAGTCTTGGGAACCCACTTGACCATGGCCTTAGGAACTTCTTCAAATGAATCAATATCTTCTTGAAGACTGTCCTTCCCTTTTAGCTTGTCTTCTTGTGGTGGAAGATCATCTTGAGCTTGTGTTCCCTTGAAATAAGTGGGGTCATACTTCTCTTGTTGAGGAAAAACTTCGTCTTGGGGAATTGATCTTCTTCCCACTCAACTCCATTGGCATTGAACTTTCGTTCAAAACCAACACCTTGATTCTTCTGGTGCCTTCCTCGCTTCCGTACAATTTCCTCAAATTGCTTACTTCCGGCAAGGCTCTTGTAAACACCTTTCTCTATAATTCCCTTCAATAAGCTATTTTCTTGCTCAAGTGTAACTTGGCTAAGAGAATCATTAGTGGAATCAAGAGTACTACTAGAAGCAACAATATTGGTAACATTGTTATTGTTACTACTAGAAGAAGAATCTTTCTTGTTCTTATTGCTAGATTTTACTTGTGGCAAATAAGTAGACAAGAGTAAACGCTTGGCAATGTAAGAAGAACTCTTCTTTCGAAGATCATCACTGATAGCTTTTAGGAACCCATTCTCTTGTTCTAAGTTTAGCTTCTCGAAGCGTAGCTTCTCATGAGTCCTTAGGAGCTCTCTATAATCCTCTAGAGTTGTTTCATGAGCTAACTTAAGAGTGTTTAGTTCTTTAGTTAGACGCTCAATCTCCTTCTGATCATTGTCATTCGTTTCATTTTGATTAACATTATTAATATCAATTTCATCATGGTTTTCATTACTAGTGTTGTCAACAAGTAAATCATCATCACCTAGCAAGTCATCTTCATCACTATTGAAATTGAAGTACTCGGGGTGTGATACCTTAGGGCCTTTAGCCATGAAGCATCTTCCAATTCCTTCATTTGGTGAGTCAAATATGTCGTAGGAGTTGGATGACACAAGTGCAAGACCGGCAACACCATCATCTTGGATATAGTCAGAGTCAGAGTGATAGCTTCTCTCGGAGTAGTTGTCGAAGTCGGAACCGGAAACCCATTCACCAACATGAGCTTGATGCCTTCGTCTTGTGTAGCTCTTTGATGACTTGTCTTTCCTTTCCAAATCCTTGCTTCTATGAGAGGGTCTAAAAGATCATGGATGTCGCCTAGAGGGGGGGGGGGTGAATAGGCACTTTAAAATAATTACGGTTTAGGCTTGAACAAATGCGGAATAAACCTAGCGGCTAATTTGTCAAGCACAAAACAAACAATAACTAGGCTCACCTATGTGCACCAACAACTTATGCTAAGCAAGATATACAACTATGTGATAGCAAGACATAAAATGTGAAACACTATTGCTATCACAAAGAAAAGTGCATAAGTAAAGGGCTCGAGTAAGAGATAACCGAGGCACGAGGAGACGACGATGTATCCCGAAGTTCACACCCTTGCGGATGCTAATCTCCGTTTGGAGCGGTGTGGAGGCACAATGCTCCCCAAAAAGCCACTAGGGCCACCGTAATCTCCTCACGCCCTCGCACAATGCAAGATGCCATGATTCCACTAAGGGACCCTTGAGGGCGGTCATCGAATCCGTACAAATGGCAACCCTTGGGGGCAGTCACTGAACCCATACACTTTGGCAACCCATGGGGGCGGTCATCGGTACCCGTCAAAATTCTCAAGGCAATCTCCACAACCTAATTGGAGACCCCGACGCTTTCCCGGAGCTTTACACCACAATGATTGAGCTATGAACACCACCAACCGTCTAGGGCGCCCAAGAACCCAAGAGGAACAAGCTCAAGGGTACCAAGCACCCAAGAGTAATAGGCTTCTCAACTTGTAACTTCCACGTATCACCATGGAGAACTCAAACCGATGCACCAAATGTAATGGCAAGGGCACACAGAGTGCCCAAGTCCTTCTCTCTAAAATCCCTCCAAAGCAACTAATGCTAGGGAGGAAAATGAGAGGAACAACAAGAAGGAGAACACCAAGAACCGGATCCAAGGGGTTCCCCTCACATAGAGGAGAAAGTGATTGGTGGAAATGTGGATCTAGATCTCCTCTCTCTTTTCCCCCCAAAACTAGCAAGAATCCATGGAGGGATTGAGAGATGGCAAGCTCGAAGAAGGTCGACAAAGGGGGAAGAACACGAGCTTAAAGGATAAGGTTCAATGGGAAAGAAGACCCTGTTTTATAGGAGAGGAAAAATCCAACCGTTATGCTCACAGCCCGTACCAAGCGGTACTACCGTGCCAAGGAGCGGTACTACTAGCCAAATGAAACACTACAGCAACGGGGCAACATGAAGGTAGTGTTGCGGAACGCGGTAATTTCAAAAAATTTCCTACGATCACACAAGATCTATCTAGGTGATGCATAACAACGAGAGGGGAGAGTGTGTCAATGTACCCTTGTAGACCGAAAGCGGAAGTGTTTCAATAACGCGGTTGATGTAGTCGAACTTCTTCACGATCCAACCGATCAAGTACCGAATGCACGGCACCTCCGCGTTCAGCACACGTTCAGCTCGATGACGTCCCTCATGATCTTGATCTAGTTGAGGACGAGGGTGAGTTCCGTCAGCATGATGGCGTGGCGATGGTGATGATGATGTTACCGGCGCAAGGCTTCGCCTAAGCACTACGATGGTATGATCGAGGTGTGTAACTGTGGAGGGGGCCCCGCACACGGTTAAGAGAAACTTGTGTGTCTTTGGGGTGCCCCTGCCCATGTATATAAAGGAGGGAGGGAGGGAGGCCGGCCCCCTAGGGGTGCTCCTAGAGTATGGAGTCCTACAAGGACTTCCAAGTCCTAGTAGGAATCCCTTTCCCTTTTGGAGTAGGATAGAAGGAATGAGGGAAAGAGAGAAGGATAGGAAAGAGCAAGGGGGCGCCGCCCCCTTCCCCTAGTCCAATCGGACCCATGGGGGGGGGGGGCGCCACCTCCCCTTTGGCCTGCCTCCTCCTTTCCCGTATGACCCAATAAGGCCCATTACTTCTCCTCGTGAATTCCCGTAACTCCCCGGTACTCTGAAAAATACCCAAATCACTCGGAACCTTTCCGATGTCCGAATATAGCCTTACAATATATGAATCTTTACGTCTCGACCATTTTGAGACTCCTCGTCATGTCCGTGATCTTATCCAGGACTCCGAACAAACTTCGGTCATCAAAACACATAACTCATAATACAAATTGTCATCGAATGTTAAGTGTGTGGACCCTATGGGTTCGAGAACTATGTAGACATGACCGAGACACATCTCCGGTCAATAACCAATAGCGGAACCTGGATGCTCATATTGGTTCCTACATATTCTACGAAGATCTTTATCGGTCAAACCGCATAACAATATACATTGTTCCCTTTGTCATCGGTATGTTACTTACCTGAGATTGGATCATCGGTATCATCATACCTAGTTCAATATCGTTACAGGAAAGTCTCTTTACTTGTTCCGTAATGCTTCATCCCGCAACTAACTCATTAGTCACATTGCTTGCAAGGCTTATAGTGATGAGTATTACCGAGAGGGCCCAGAGATACCTCTCCGAAACACGGAGTGACAAATCCTAATCTCGATTTGTGCCAACCCAACAAACACCTTTGGAGACACCTGTAGAGCATATTTATAATCACCCAGTTACGTTGTGACATTTGATAGCACACAAGGTGTTCCTCCAGTATTCGGGAGTTGCATAATCTCATAGTCTGAGGAACTTGTATAAGTCGTGAAGAAAGCAGTAGCAATTAAACTAACACGATCATAATGCTAAGCTAACGGATGGGTCATGTCCATCACATCATTCTCCTAATGATGTGATCCCGTTCATCAAATGACAACACATGTCTATGGTTAGGAAACATAACCATCTTTGATTAACGAGCTAGTCAAGTAGAGGCATACTAGGGACACTTTGTTTTGTCTATGTATTCACACATGTACTAAGTTTACGGTTAATACAATTCTAGCATGAATAATAAACATTTATCATGATATAAAGAAATATAAGTAACAACTTTATTATTGCCTCTAGGGCATATTTCCTTCAGTCTCCCACTTGTACTAGTGTCAATAATCTAGTTCACATCGCCATGTGATTTAACATCAATAATTCACATCTGTATGTGATTACCACCCTTAGGTCACATCCCCATGTGACCAACAACCAAAGGGTTTACTAGAGTCAATAATCTAGTTCACATTGCTATGTGATTAACACCCAAAGAGTACTAAGGCATGATTGTTGGTGTCAAAACCGTCGGATCTCGGGTAGGGGGTCCCGAACTGTGCGTCTAGGCGGATGGTAACATGAGACAAGGGACACGATGTTTTTACCCAGGTTCGGGCCCTCTCGATGGAGGTAAAACCCTACTCCTGCTTGATTAATATTGATGATATGGGTAGTACAAGAGTAGATCTACCACAAGATCAGAGCGGCTAAACCCTAGAAGCTAGTCTATGGTATGATTGTTGTTCGTCCTACGGACTAAAACCCTCCGGTTTATATAGACACCAGAGAGGGATGGGGTTACACAGAGTCAGTTACAATGGGAGGAGATCTACATATCCGTATCGCCAAGCTTGCCTTCCACGCCAAGGAAAGTCCCATCCGGACATGGGACGAAGTCTTCAATCTTGTATCTTCATAGTCCAGGAGTCCGGCCAAAGGTTATAGTCCGGCCATCCGGACACCCCCTAATCCAGGACTCCCTCAGTAGCCCCTGAACCAGGCTTCAATGACGACGAGTCCGGCGCGCAGATTGTCTTCGGCATTGCAAGGCGGGTTCCTCCTCCGAATACTTCATAGAAGATTTTGAACACAAGGATAGTGTCCAGCTCTGCAAAATAAGTTCCACATACCACCGTAGAGAGAATAATATTTGTACAAATCTAATCTGCTGACATATTCCACAGCGTGACATCACGCCACGGCCAAGCCTTTATTCGAATCGTTTTACTGTCCCACCTCAGCGTGTTTAGCGAGGTGGTTTCCTTGGCACGTCTTGTCGAAGCAGAGATCGTGTCCCCTTATTCCGGGATTCTCATCAATACGGGCGTGGGTAACCCAATCGTGCATGTTGGTATGTCTCCTCAATCGAAGGCGAGTCCCAAATGGTCACGGGGAGGGTTCTTGGTATTCAACCTCTTTATAAAGAGACCAAGGATCGACTCATTTCTCAATCAAATCCGCCTCTCACCTTGAGTTTCAACACCCAAAGCTCCAAATTCAGGAGCTTCGGACCTCCGATGATGTCCGGCTCTGACCTTCAAGGCTGGTGCATGCCTTCCTCCGTTACGAAAGAAGACGTGTTAAAGCTAAGAGATGCCAGGTATCTAACCGGCGAAATCTCGCATAGGCTGCCTGCTCAAGGGCAGGTTATTCCCACTCCCAAGCCTAGTGAGAGTGTGGTGTTCGCGTCTCACTTCCTTCGGGGGCTAGGCTTCCCAACGGACCCCTTCTTGAGGGGGCTCATGTTTTATTACGGGCTGGAATTTCACGACTTAGCTCCGGAGTCCATCCTCCATATCTCATCGTTCATTGTCGTGTGCGAGGCCTTCCTCTGTATTACTCCTCACTTCGGATTGTGGCTTAAGACCTTCAAAGTAGAGCCGAAGATGATCGAGGGGCAGCACGCAGAGTGCAGAGGTGCTGTTATAAGCAAGAATGCCAACGCTCCATGGCCCGAGGGCTCTTTTCAAGAGGAGTTCAGCTTATGGCAACGAGAGTGGTTTTATATCACAGCTCCTAGGGGCACCAAATGAGTGGCGCCACCTGCCTTTCGCTCGGGTCCCCCACCACAGCTAGCGTCATGGGTCAATAAAAGGCTCAACTGGGGGTCGTCCAAGGACGTGCCCTTGTTGCAGGGCCGCGTTCGAGATCTCCTAGAAAGAGATATCAATCTGGCCGTAATGACGCAGGTTATGTTGATTTGCCGCATACTGCCCTGCAAACGTTGCCCCCTCCGCCTGTGGGAGTTTAATCCGGAAGGACCACGAGCCCTTTAACATTTTGTGGGCGCGACGCCCATGGAGATGTACAAATTGTTCTTTGGATCACAAGCAATGTGTCCGGACTCGTCCGAGGACGCAGGTCTGAGCTGCAATCGCCCGGATACTCAAGTAAGTAGCCATGTACCCGGACACGCTATCCGTATATTTATCATAAAATCGCCCTTAAAAGAGTCGTCCCTTAAACAGGAGTGGATAGCGAAAGCAAAGCTAATCAGGTGTCCGGCCCCCCTCCTTGAGACTACGCCGGATCCCGTGTTAATCAGGATGCTGGAGGTTGCGCCTTTGGAAGAAGGCGAAGAGGGGAGCAAGGAAGCTACCGCCTCCCCGAAGGAGGCTGTCAGGAAAGGAGGAATCGAGAATTCCTCTAACCAGCGGAAGAAGAGGACCGCCTCTGAAGACCCGGAGGCCATGGTCTCAAAGCGGGGGAAGAAATCTTTGTCAGAGGGTCCAGCGCCGGGAGGTGCCTCGGTCGCATTGCGCCCCCAAGGGGATCAGCTCTCCACCGAGCCGTAAGTAAAGAAGGGGGGTTTTAAAATGAGAGACATCCCTGTTCTATTTCTGAGGAAGATAACCAAAATTTTACCTTGTAGTTCGGATCACAGCCCTTCTCAGCAGAGCTCATCTTCAGGGGATCTTCGTCCGGAGATGATGGAGAGCGGAACGCCTCCCCCTGCCGTACCGCCTTGCGAGGTGGGCGACCCTGAGGTGTCGTCATGGAGGGTTTCTCCGAATCCGGCAGGGTCGGATGGTAGTCGTATGGCCCCCCAAGGCCCTCCATGTCCGACCTTCGAAAAAGGCCATCAGACGAGTCCGGAACTGTCCGGTGCACGGTCGGAGGAGCTGAAGGATCTGCTCGGGCGAGCGTCTATCTCAGAAGAACACCGTGCATTGATGGATATGGTGATTGGAAGGATTTCATCCGCGGAGAGCGGGTTGTACGAGGCCATCAGGAATTTACTGACAGGTTTTGAGGTACGCGAAATGATGTACCTTTTGACAGATCTGTATATATAAGATGCGCCCTGTATAGATAGTAGCCCCTGAGACTCTGTGCGTTGTCAAAAATGACGGCGCGCCGAGGATCATAATCCCAGGTATAATATCTCGCCTTTCCTATGTAGGTGGCGAAGTGTCTGGTGGCTAGCCGGACTGATGAATTTGCCGAGCTAAAGCGGTAACTTGACGTGGCAGATGCTGACATCGCGCTTGTCAACAAGCGGCTGGACGAGGCACAAGGTATGATTTCTCCGAGGACACCTGGTAAGAGGAGCTTGACGCTCGTACCTTACAACATGTGTGCTTGATGCAGATGGTGTCGCTGCCATGGAGAACCTTCGGGCGGAACTTGCCGAACCAAGGAGCAGGCCAGGAAAAGCGATGCGGCTACCTTAAAGGCGGCTGAAGAGCTGATAGCCGAACAGGCTGCTCACTACCAAAGCAAGAAAGAAATGGCCGAGATGGCTGTAAAGTTGAAGAATGCTGCCGACCGCTGCAAGCTTCTTGAAAAAGAAGATCGGGTGGCACAGAAGGACCTAGAGAAGGTCACTACCGAGACCAAGGATAATTGCTCTACAATGAGAGCTATGAAGGAGGAGCTACGTCATGCCGGAGATATCACGGCTGGAAAGCCCTTTATGTTGCGGATGAAGTTCGGGGATCCTAAATATGGTCCGTTGGACCGGAAGTAGAGTGCGGCGAACACTTATCTGGACTTGGCGGCGAGTGCCGCGGACGAGGCCGAACACTTCCGCGATCAAAATGACCACGAAGTGGAAAAGATTTTTTGGTCGCAGTTCTACAATCCAGAGCGCCCACTTTCATTAACCGATCGTTTGGCCGCATGGGCGGAGCTGAATAGGTTATCCGGACTCGCCATGAAGTGTGTCGTGAGTCATCTGTGGCCGAAAAGGCCCGAGCCAAAGAGTTATTTTAGCTTGGTGCAGCAGTGCCTCGGTGCGGTGCCGCATATTAATGCAATGAAGAGGTCGGCGTGCATAGAGGGTGCGCAGATGGCTCTTGCCCGTGTCAAGACATACTGGGCGGAGATGAAGGCCATTGTTATTGCATCCCAAGATTCGGACGAGAGCCGAGTACCTGCCGAGCACTATTTTCAGGAAGTTCTGCAGGGCGCTCGTTTAATAGAGACGCAGTGCTCGAAGGATGTTATGTTCGAATAACATGTATTATTGTAAAACAATGTTTCGATGGAATATAAAAGCTTTTTATACTTGTGCCTTCAAGAATTAGAATACCTCCTATGCAGTCGTTAATGTATATGTGTATATAACCTGAAAGATGGCAGTCTTCGGCTTCAGCCCCCACGCATATAATGCGGATGTGTTCGCAGAAGGCGCATTTTCACACTCGATCCAACGTCTTGGTCCTATTAAGGAGGTGATAGCGCAGCGAACTAGGCAACCGGACTATAATGCTTTATCACTTTCACTTAGCCATAGGAGTTTGACAGTGGGGCTACTATATAGCCCCTAGGGGCACCACGCTCACCCGAAGTCGGGGCGCTTGTGTGCCTGGCCGGGAAACGGTCCTTCATTAATGCGGAGGAATCCTAAAGATTACGGCGGGTCATCGAGTGGTTGACCAGTCTCACGCTATATCATGACAGTCAGTTTTCGGCTTTCTCTACTGAGGTGCTCGCCTAGCCGAACCGGGGCACAATCGTAGTAGTTCTCCTGGTACCGCCTTAGCCGATAGAGCGGAACGTAAGGCAGCAAAACACAGGAGCTGGGAAAACCCAACATTTGACCAAAGACATGATTCGGAGCTGATGCATATAAGGCCAAACTCGCGACGCCGAACACTCCCTAAGGTATTCGGTCTTTATGAAAACGGGCTGAACAACGCCCTTGGTAAGAAGCCCCTGGTGTCCAGGTACGCGCAAAATTCTAACGTGGCCACATGCCAAGACGCCAGCCTCCTCCTCGATTATAACAAGAAACCGGGGGATGTGTATCAACAAGAGATAGTGAAAAAGGTTTACACTGGGTCTTAATCTGAAAAGAATCCTTGGAACGGGTCCCTACTGCACATCTGCGCCTGTGTCTCCGTTGCCGTATCCTGGACAGGTGTAGCACGGTGTTCATCTGTAAAAGAGAGGAACTTTAGTTGAAAAAGATCGTGCGAAAATCTATGTTATATTAAATAAACAAAGTGTAATTCAAAAAATGGGTAGAATTGAGCTTTATTGTCTCGTGTTGTACACGCGCGGAGCCCCTTGTACGGGGGTATGCGGCTAATAAGCCCTTGTATGTTTACGCTGGACTCATCTAGCCATGTCCGGGGTCTGAACGACCTGTTTAGGTGCTTTGATTGGTGAAGCCAGTTTAGTGTGTGGCTATCAAGGCAGCCGCACAGTGTTCCGCGCTCGAGGAACACTCGATATTTCCCTTTAGTGAGATGATGCCTCGCGGACCGGGCATTTTAAGCGTAAGGGATGCATAATGCGGTATTGCGTTAAAGCGGGCGAAAGCTTCGCGTCCCAGTAGTGCTTGATAGCTACTTGTAAATGGGGCGATGTGGAAGGTTAGCTTTTCGCGGCGAAAGTTGTCGGGGGAGCCGAACATAACTTCTAACAGGAGAGAACCTGTACAATGGGTATCCGGGCCTGGCGTTACCCCTTGAAAGGAAGTGTTGCCATGGCGAATTTTTGTTGGGTTTATCCCCATTTTGCGGATTGTGTCCTGATATAGCAGGTTTAGACCACCGCCGCCGTCCATTAGGACTTGTGTAAAGTGGAGTCCGTCAATTATCGGATCTAATACCAAGGCAGTCCCGCCTGCATTCTGGATACTTCTAGAGTAATCCTGATGGTCGAAGGTGATTGTTTGTAACAACCAGTGGCGGGACTCCTCTGGGACAGGCCATATGGCGCGTATCTTTATAGGCGCCACTCTGTTTTTCCCTTTTGTCACGTGAAGTGATTTTACTGTTTTGACTTCTTGTGGGAACTTCTTTTGTTCTCCGGTGCTCTGCTTGTGGGGTTCGTCATCGTTCTCGCTTGCTATGTCGAGCCCCTTGTATTCGGCGTTGAGTTTGCCGGATTGCTTGAAGACCCAACAATCTCTGTGGGTATGGTTTTCAGGCTTCCCGGGAGTACTATGGATTTGGCATATTTTGTCCAAGATTTTGTTTAGGTTAGATAGCTCGTCCCTGTTATCCTTGAGGGGCAGCTTTTTCTGATTCTGCTGAGAGCTTTTGAATCCGGCGTTGACTGCCATGCTCTTTGGGCTGTTTCCCTTGGTCCGGCGCTGGTCCTTGCTACGTCACGGTTTCCCGTTTCCATCCCTAACTTCGGATGTACTTGGGTCGCTGGTACTGCTCCTTGCCAACCAGCTATCCTCTCCTGCGCAAAAGCGGGTCATGAGGCTTGTTAATGCGGCCATTGTTCTTGGCTTTTCTTGGCCGAGGTGTCTGGCGAGCCATTCGTCTCGAATGCTTTGTTGGAAAGCTGCTAAGGCTTCGGCGTCCGGACAGTCGACTATCTGGTTCTTTTTAGTAAGAAATATGTTCCAGTGTTTCCGGGCTGACTCTCCAGGTTGTTGAGTTATATGATTTAGATCGTCTGCATTCGGAGGTCGGACATAGGTCCCTTGAAAATTTGCCCGAAAAGCATCCTCGAGCTCTTCCCAACTTCCGATGGTGTTTTCAGGAAGGCTTTTAAGCCAATGCCGTGCTGGCCCTTTGAGCTTGAGGGGTAAGTATTTTATGGCATGGAGGTCATCTCCTCTAGCCATGTGTATGTGGAGGATATAATCCTCAATCTAGACTCCAGGGTCTGTTGTTCCGTCGTATGCCTCTATGTTTACGGGCTTGAATCCCGCTGGAAATTCATGGTCCAGCACCTCATCGGTGAAACATAGGGGGTGTGCGGCACCCCTATATTTGGGTGTGCCGTGATGTTCAGATACTTGTTGCATTGCATTGCTTACTAGAGCTTGCTTTCTTGGCCCGTAGATAGATCTGGCTGGGCCGTCTTTTTGATGCGAATCCTTGTGCGGATCGCGTGCCGGCTTGTGTGCGGCGCCATTTGCCTCTCTATGTTGGCCATGGGGTTGTTTATCCGACCTAGTGGCTTCCTTATTTTTTGATTGTGGGGGCTCTAAGGCCTCCTCATCAAATTCCGGCAGTAATTTTCGCTTCGGATAGCTCTTTGTGTGGCGACTATCACCGTATTTGTCTGCAGTGCTGAGTACTTTGCCCCATCTAATTCTGAGTGCATTTTCCGCTGTTTTGAGCTTCCGCTTCTGCTTTTTCAGGCTACGCGCAGTGGCGACAAGCCTTTTGAGGAGGTTCTTCTGCTCCAGCAACTTGTCCGGCGTGAGGTCGTCCGGACTATTATCTTCGCTGGAGACGGGTTGTTTGGTTTGTTTTCCTAAGTTGCCCTATTCGGACGGTTGCTCGATGGCATGTTCGTCGTTCGCCGGTTCGCCCTGCTCTATGGCTGGGTCTGTATGGCTGCTGTCTCTGTCGAGGTGGGGTTTGGAGTGGCACTTACATCGCCGCTTTGACTGCTTTTCGAGGGAACGATCCCTCGTTGCGCCCCTTTGTTCCTCGTCGTTGTTTCTTTTAGGTGTGTCCACCATGTATACATCGTGAGATGAGGTGTTTGTCCAGTGCTCTATAGGCGCTGGTTCCTGTTCGTCTCCTACATCGTCGTCCATACCGTCGATGTCTTCGGAGTCGAAGTCTAGTAAGTCGGTTAAATCATCGAAAGTGGCTACGAAGTGGGTGGTGGGTGGGCTTTGAATTTCTTCGTCATCCGCATCCCGTCCTTGCTGACCATAGTCCGGCCAGCGCTCTCCTGATAAAGAGAGAGACTTTAGTGAATTCAGAATGTCGCTGAAGGGCGAGTGCTGAAAGATGTCCGCGGTGGTGAAATCCATGATAAGCGCCCAATCGGGTTCGATCGGCAGGGGCACGGAATGTTCGGAGTCCGGAAAGGAGTCCGGCACCTTGGAGTCACGAGCTTCACAAAGGATAAGGCTGGTATTCGGCTCGATCGCCGTAGAGATTGCAGCCCCCGAGGCGGTGTCCAACCACCCGTCCTTGATTGGCGCAGTCGGCTCCGAGATAAGGGTCGAAGCGGACACTAGTGCGGCCTCCTGGGCACTGTTCGACAACAGAGCTAGATCATGCCCATCGTGACAGTGCGGCGCGCTTGTTTGTGGCTCGAACCCATCGAAGATCAAGTCTCCGCGGATGTCAGCCGTGTAGTTCAAACTTCCAAATCTGACCTGATGGCCAGGGGCGTAGCTTTTGATCTGCTCCAGATGGCCAAGCGAATTGGACAACAGTGCAAAGCCGCCGAATACGAAGATCTGTCCGGGGAGAAAAGTCTCACCCTGGACCTCATCGTTGTTGATGATCAGAGGAGCCATCGGGCCTAAAGATGACGACATAGAGGAACTCTCAATGAAAGCACCAATGTCAGTGTCAAAACCAGCGGATCTCGGGTAGGGGGTCCCGAACTATGCGTCTAGGCGGATGGTAACAGGAGACAAGGGACACGATGTTTTTACCCAGGTTCGGGCCCTCTCGATGGAGGTAAAACCCTACTCCTGCTTGATTAATATTGATGATATGGGTAGTACAAGAGTAGATCTACCACGAGATCAGAGAGGCTAAACCCTAGAAGCCAGCCTATGGTATGATTGTTGTTCGTCCTACGGACTAAAACCCTCCGGTTTATATAGACACCGGAGAGGGCTAGGGTTACACAGAGTCGGTTACAATGGGAGGAGATCTACATATCCGTATCGCCAAGCTTGCCTCCCACACCAAGGAAAGTCCCATCCGGAAACGGGACGAAGTCTTCAATCTTGTATCTTCATAGTCCAGGAGTCCGGCCAAAGGTTATAGTCTGGCCATCCGGACACCCCCTAATCCTGGACTCCCTCAGTGATCATGTTTTGCTTATGAGAGAAGTTTAGTCGATAGGTGTGTCACATTCAAAGCCTTATGTATTTTGCAAATATTCTGTCTACAATGCTCTGCATAGAGCTACTCTAGCTAATTGCTCCCACTTTCAATATGTATCCAGATTGAGACTTAGAGTCATCTGGATCAGTGTAAATGCTTGCATTGATGTAACTCTCTACGACGAACTCTTTTATCACCCCCATCACCGAGAAACATTTCCTTAGTCCTCACAAAGGATAATTTTGACCGCTGTCCAATGATCTACTCTTAGATCACTATTGTACCCCCTTGCCAAACTCATGGCAAGGTACACAATAGGTCTAGCATACAACACAACATACTTTATAGAACCTATGACTATGGCATAGGGAATGACTTTGATTCTCTTTCTATCTTCTGCCATGGTCGGGCTTTGAGTCTTACTTAATTTTACACCTTGTAATACAGACAAGAACTCCTTCTTTGACTGATCCATTTTGAACTCTTTCAAAAACTTGTCAAGGTATTTACTCATTGAAAAATCTTATCAAGCGTCTTGATGTATCTCTATAGATCTTGATGCCCAATATGTAAGCAACTTCACCGAGGTCTTTCATTGAAAAACTCTTATTCAAATACCCCTTTATGCTATCCAGAAATTATATATCATTTCCAATCAGCAATATGTCATCCACATATAAAATTAGAAATGCTACAGAGCTCCCACTCACTTTCTTGTAAATACAGGCTTCTCCAAAAGTCTGTATAAAACCATATGTTTTGATCATACTATCAAAGTGTTTATTCCAACTCCGAGAGGCTTGCACCAGTCCATAAATGGATCGCTGGAGCTTGCACACTTTGTTAGCACCCTTTGGATCGACAAAACCTTCTTCTTGCATCATATACAACTCTTCTTCCAGAAATCCATTCAGGAATGCAGTTTTGACATCAACTACCAAATTTCATAATCATAAAATGCATCAATTGCTAACATGATTCGGACAGACTTAAGCATCGCTACGGGTGAGAAAGTCTCATCGTAGTCAACTCCTTGAACTTTTCGAAAACCTTTTGCGACAAGTCGAGCTTTGTAGATAGTAACACTACTATCAGCGTCCATCTTCCTCTTGAAGATCCATTTATTCTTAATGGCTTGCCGATCATCGGGTAAGTCCACACTTTGTTCTCGCACATGGATCCCATCTCAGATTTCATGGCCTCAAGCCATTTCGTGGAATCTGGGCTCATCGTCGCTTCCTCATAGTTCGTAGGTTCATCATGGTCTAATAACATGACTTATAGAATAGGATTACCGTACCACTCTGGTGTGGATCGTACTCTGGTTGACCTACGAGGTTTGGTAGTAATTTGATATGAAGTTTCATGATCATCATCATTAGCTTCCTCACTAATTGGTGTAGGAATCACTAGAACTGATTTCTGTGATGAACTACTTTCCAATTCGGGAGAAGGTACAGTTACCTCATCAAGTTCTACTTTCCTCCCACTTAGTTCTTTCAAGAGAAAACTCCTTCTCTAGAAAGGATCCATTCCTAGCAACAAATATTTTGCCTTCGAATCTGTGATAGAAGGTGTACCCAACAGTTTCCTTTGGGTATCCTATGAATACGCACTTCTCCGATTTGGGTTCGAGTTTATCAGGTTGAAGCTTTTTCACAAGCATCATAGCCCCAACTTTAAGAAACGACAACTTTGGTTTCTTGCCAAACCACAGTTCATAAGGCGTCATCTCAACAGATTTTGATGGTGCCCTATTTAAAGTGAATGCAGTCGTCTCTACAGCATAACCCCAAAACGATAGTGATAAATCAATAAGAGACATCATAGATCGCACCATATCCAATAAAGTACGGTTACAACATTCAGACACACCATTTTGCTGTGGCGTTCCATGTGGCGTAAGTTGTGAAACTATTCCACATTGTTTCAAATAAAGACCAAACTCATAACTCAAATATTCACCTCCAGATCAGATCGTAGAAACTTTATTTTCTTATTACGATGATTTTCCACTTCACTATGAAATTCTTTGAACTTTTCAAATGTTTCAGACTTATACTTCATTACGTAGATATAACCATATCTGCTCAAATCATCTGTGAAGGTAACAAAATGATGATACCCGCCACGAGCCTCAACACTCATTGGACCGCATACATCTGTATGTATTATTTCCAATAAGTCAATAGCTCGTTCCATTTTTTCGGAGAACGGAGTTTTAGTCATCTTGCCCATGAGGCATGGTTCACAAGCACCAAGTGATTCATAATCAAGTGATTCCAAAAGTCCATTAGCATGGAGTTTCTTCATGCGTTTTACATCGATATGACTGTAGGAGTAATGGGCCACGGGTAGGCTCACCCGAGTCCCTGGATTTATCAAGACTTTGGGCCAGCTCCACCTAGCTAGGCCCCAAGCTGAAGCTCCGCCCTCTGGGGTCGGTTAGCTCAGCGGCCGACTGCCAGAGGGCAGCCGACCCAAGACTACGATGCTTCGAGTGACCGGCTCCTGGCGGCCGCCCTCCAGAGAGGGCGGCAACAGGCAGGCGGCCACCTCACAACTACGGGGCGGCCGAGCTCCCATCGAGAGTACAAGTCAAAGCATGGCTATAGTGAAGCACGTCGCCTCCCACGCTCGAGACGGGCGTGACTACAGTGCTCCGTACAGACGGAGATCTCCGCACGATGGAGCACTGTGCCGTATCTACCCTGACGTTGCTCCGGACAGGCGGAGCCCTGTTCCCCATGACGGCCTGCCGGTATGGCCCGCCAGAGGCGGGCCCTGTCGGGTAGTGACCCCAAGGAAGATGGCGGAAGCTCAACCACGCGGATTAGAGAGGGGCCGGCCTCCAGCAGGCGGCCGTCCCTTGTCCCGAGGCGAGCACGCCATTAAGCTGATAAGACCAGGTCTGGCTACAGTGTCCTCCCACCAGGCGGCGGGACTGTAGCCACACTAAGATGACCAAGCCCCCGTCACTAACGACACGGCTACAGTGAGCGGCCACCAACCAGTCGGCAGGGCCCACCAGGCGGCAGGCCCCAGCGGTCGGCGGAGAAGCCGGAGGCTGGAGACACTGACAGCCGGGCCCAGCAGCCGGCCAGATTACCATTGTACCCCTGGGGGGTAGGCCCATATAAACACCCCAGGCCACCCATGCAAAGGGTTCCCACTCCATTAGAACTAGCCACCCCCCAAGAGCAGGAGGAGAGCTAGCCTTGCCTCCTTCTGCCTCTAGCGCACAGCTCGAGGAGCACCATTGTATCACTTGTGCCTTAGTGATCATGCAGAGACCCCACAGAGCAGGACTAGGGGTGTTATCTCCTAGGAGAGCCCCGAACCTGGGTAAAGTACGCCGGCCTTCGTGTCTACGCCTTATCCCGCTTCCAGGCACCGGCGACGTTCTACTCGCTCCCACCATGATAAGCCATCCATTGGCATATGTCGCACCCAACCCTCGACATTTGGCGCCCACCATGGGGTCACGTGCATCGTCTCCCGGAGATCTGCTCTGGACGGGAACCCTGTTCCTTCTTGGCGAGCGAAGCCAACCCAGCACGCCCGATGGCGTCAGCCCTGACGCGCTGCACGGCGCGGAGATCGCCTGGGCGGCGAGCTGCCTCGCTGACCTCGTCGGCGAGATCGACCTCTCCGACGAGCCGGCCTCCGATGCAGGCAAAAGCTGCCCTGAGAGCCGCCTTGTCAGCCTCCTCGACCAGCTCCATGTCGCCAGCGAGCCTGTTGTGGACCTGGAGTCCGTCGGCTCAACCGATCCAATGATCGTCGACTCCGACACGGTGTCGCTTGACGCGTTCCCCACCAACGTGATGGTCTACGACGAGCCACCTCCTCGCGAGTACAGCGGCGGGAGCACCGTCACGGAGGTACTCGTCATCAACAGTGAAGAGCACTCGGACGGGCGTGCTCAAGATCCCCTCGACGACACTCTGCGTGACCTCACGTCGCCCATTCCCGAGGGCGCGGATGCTGAGGCGCTGGAGGCACGCTGCCTCCAGCTTCTCGAAAATGCTGGCCACCTGGCCAGCTTGCGCGGGCTTTTGGACACCTAATGACGCGAGATGGACCGGGCCGTAGGCGGCACGCCGGCTCCTGAAGGGCCTAGCTGCCTCGGCACTGTTCAGCAGCATGGCGCGACCGTCGACGGCATGTTCGGGGCAGAGTGCCCCGTCTACGCCACACCTGCGGAAAACATCCGGGCCGCCCAGGCGGTAACGGATGAGCTGGACAAATGCGACGGCGATGAGCACCGCCACATGACGGAGCGAGTCCAGCAGCTCCTAGACGCGGCTGCCGTGCAGCACGAGGCCGCCTGCCGCACCGAAGTCCCACCCGGACAAAACAACGAGCCGCCCTCACGCCGAGATCATGGGGCGACCTCCCGGATGCCGACTGGTGGCGCCTGCGGAGGAAAGGGCAACGAGCCGGATGCCAGCCACAGTCGGACACGCCTCTCCATTGAGCGGGACGAGGACGGCCGCCCTCGTGCAGTAGAGCGGCGAGGCGACCTGCCGCCACCCCCGCCTCGTGGAGCGAGATACCCCACTCTGCCTCCTCTCACGCATCCGACACTCGGCGACCGCCTTGGCCGTCGAGAGGGAGTCAGAGAGAATGATGCTCGCCATCAGATCGATCGTCTCAACCGGATGGCGTGGCCAAGGACTCTGGCTGGACGCTGGAGTCGGCTGCACCACCTGGCGCAGTAGGCGGCTCCGTCTAGACAGAAGGATTGCCAGCAGCAGGTGGGGCGGCGGAGGACTGGAGGACGCAGTCGGTGGCATCTGTCGGAGGAACGGGTGGCTGGTCGGTCCCCGCCTGGCCACCTCCAGTAGCGGGCGGCAACTCGGCGCGTGGCTCGTTGCTTGAGGCCCTGTCGGGCTGGGGCTGACCGTCCGCCCCAACCTCCGGCATGTCGACGTCGCTCTCCTCGTCTTCCTCCTCCTCCTTCTCTCTGTCCTCCTCCCCGTCTTCCCCTTCGTCGCTGGAGTCGATGACTTCAGCTGAATCCTCGCTGTCCTCCGGGTTTAACCCGAGCCACTCGTGCGGAGCTTCACCGCCTTCCTCGACCACCTCCGGGACAAAGACACTGGTGTCGGTGAAGTCGGCGATCGCCGCCGCCCTGTTGACAAGCTCAGCTTCCACAACCGCAAGCTCCTCCTGCGCCTCCAGTCGGAACGTGGCTAACTCGGCTAGATCTAGCCCAGGGTACCACGCCTTGACAAATTCCAAGGCCCGGCGCGCCCCTGCCCGGGCTGCTGAGCCTTTCCAGGCTTCCAGGTGGCCGACCGCCACCTCCAGCCAGTCGGCAGTCCGACTTGGGGTGCGCGGAGCCGGCAAGCCTGGCTAGAGGGCGGAGACCGCCTGGGCTCCGACGCGCTGGAGGCGGCGCAGCAAGCGGTGAGCAGGCCGAAGCCGAGCCTGAATGCTGAGGACCTGTTTGCCAAGAGTGCGCGGAGCATCAACGGCGATCTGCGCACCCTCCGCCCTTCGCTCCTCACGCTGGGCCTCGATCATTTGGATCGCGGCCACATAATGGCCTGGGAAGAAGTCTGTCCGGGCGGAAGAAGAAAAAGGCCAAGGCTATAAGCAAAGGCTGACAGCTCAAAACCAAAAACCAAGAAAATAAGGCTTACCATCGACCAAGTCTTCAATGCTGCTGAAGCAGGCCGTCACCTGGACCTCCTTGTCGGCCCAGGCGGAGCGCTCGACCTCAAACTCGGCGAGGAGGCTGGTCTCCGTCGTCTCCGCCTTTAGCTGGGCCGCCTTGAGGGTTTCCGCCTGCTTGGCAAGTTGGACGACCAGGCGGTCCCGCTCCTCCACCAGCTTGCTGCACTCCGCCTCCTTGCCATGTAGGGCGGTGTTGGCTTCGCCCAGCTGCTGCTGCAGGGCGGCGTTGGCCTATGAAGAAAGAAAGAGAAGGAAAAAGCATCAGTCAAGCGGACAAGACAAAGGAAAGAAACAATCGAGGAGATTCAGCCCGACTGCTCAGTAGTCGGCCTGAACCTCGGGGACTACAGACCGCGGGCGCGCCAGCGCGCCCCCGCGGAAAAGAAGTAGTTGGCAAAGGAAAGAAACAACTAATGAGATTCAGCCCGACTGCTCAGCAGTCGGCCCGAACCTTGGGGACTACAGCCCGCGGGTGCGCCAGCGCGCCCCCGCGAAGAAGGAAGACAGAAACTTACGCCGGCTCTCGGCCAGATGGGCCGTCTGCACCTCCAGTTCCCGAACCTTGGAGTTGTAGGCGGTCGCGCGGAGGTTGTGATAGTCCTGCAGAAGAGACATCAAATGAAGCCAGCAATCGACAGTCGCAAGATGAAGTGCCGACCCGCCTGCTCAGCAGCCGGCCTGGAACTTGGGGACTACACCTAGTGGGTGCGCTTGTGCGCCCCCACAAGAGAAGCAAAAAGGATCATTCGAAGAAGAAAGCCAAGGACAACTTACGCGGATGGCAGTGCACGACTCCAAGTAGGCCTCGGTGCAGCGCCTAAGGGCCTCCCCCTCTGCCCGGAGCTTGGCCTGGACGTCAAGAGACGCCTGGTTCAGGGCACCAGTCCCGCCCCCGTGTATCCAACCTACGGCTGCGGCGCTGGTCGCCTCGGTATCAGGGGCCGACAAGCTTGCGGTGCCGATCGCCTGCAGCCACGGTGCTGAGGCCGCCTTCTCCAGACGACGGCGCGTGGGTAGGCGGATCATAGGGATCAGGTCCGTCACCACCGTACTTACGACCGGCGGCGCCACCAGCTGCTCGTCCCGCGGCTCGCTGGCTGGCGGGGGCGACGGGGGCGGGGGTGGCGGCACGAAGATGTCCGGCATGGCTACGTCGCCGCCCTCCCACTCCCAGATCGGGTAGTCGCCGCCGGCTCCTCCAGTCGTCGCCTCGAATTTAGGCGGAGGCGGCGCGGTGTTCAGGGGTGCCACAAGCAGCGGCTCTTGGCGGCATGCGGCCTCCGCAAGCTACTCCTTCTCTGCGGCCTGGGCTTCCGCCTACGCTAGCGCCCTCTCAGCGGACGCGGCGGACAAGGCCGCCTGCTCCCTGGCCAGGCAGTCGGCTCTTCTTCGCGCGCCTCCCGCGCGTTTCGCTCTGTCGCCTCCCGGAGGTCGGCGGCCGGGTCGATGCACCGACTGGTCGAGGAGGTCGTTGCCGACCTCAGGACCGAGGTGGCGCCCGACTTCTCGAGGGTCAGCGGGGCCCTGAAACAAGAAGACAAGTCGGAAGGCTTTCACCCCAGAATGACGAAAATACAAGGGGTAAGGGAAGGATACTTATGCCGACACCATAACAGGCACCTTTGGCTGCCTCTAATACTGGGCCGCCTTGGCCGCGGTTTCTTTCCGCTTGGTCACCGCGGCTGGGTTTGGGCTTCTTCGGAGCGCTGCCGAACAGGGTCGCGCCCTGTTTCCGCTTGCGCTTGCCGCCTTGAGCGGGCGGCCCAGAAGAGGGGTCGGCGCTGGTGGTGGCGGAGCTCCGGGCAGGGCGCGGTTCGTCTTCATCTTCGTCATCGTCGTCGGACCAAGCCTCCACGCCGCCTCCTCCCTCGGAGCCGCCTGCTCCACTATCGCCGTCCGTTCTACCACCACTGCCTATCGCGTCGTCAACCAGGGCGGCTGCCCCCAAGTCGGGGTCGTCCAAATCGCTCTCCGCCCTGTCCGCCTGGAAGGCATCACCCGGCCCTAGGAGGGCGGCCGTCGCCTCGGACATATAAATCTGCAACCAAGAAAGGGTGGCGTCATAAAGAGAAACGAAGCTGAAGGAAACAGTTCCAAAGACCAAATGAAGAGACTTACAGCAGGAGGCGGGTTGTGGCGGGAGTATGGCCGCTTCCCGTACCGCCACTCCTTCTCCGACATCTTGAGGTCGGAGATCTCGTTTACCATCTGCGAAACTCCAGCAGGCGGCATCCCCTTCGTGCACAGCCGGCACGGATCACGGTGTCCGCCCATCTAGAAGATCGGACGAGAGCTGCTCTGGAACGGGAGGACCAGACGCTCAACGAAGGCGACGAGGAGGTCGGAGGCCACAAGGCCCTCCGCCTCGTGGAGCACTCGGAGTCGGCCAATGGCGGCCGCCGCATCCTCCGACACCGGCTTCGGTTTGTACTTCCAGGAAGTGCGAGCTCCGGTGGGGGCCGGCCTCGTAGGCCGGCAGGTTGAGGAAGTCGGCAGTCGGGTCCACGTTCTCGGTGTAGAAATAGGACTGCTGCCACATCTTCACCGACTGCGCCAGCTTGATGACGGGGAAGGTGTTCTGCTTCATCGGCCGGTGCACAGCGACGAAGCCCCCGCACTCGGCCGCCGTCTCCTTGGCGGAGGTGCCGAGCTTTCTATAAAAGAATGCTCCCCACAGCTCTATTGTGGGGAGGATGCTGAGGTAGCCCTCGCACACCGTGACAAAGGCGGAAAGCAGAGTCACGCTGTTGGGCGTGAGGTGGTGTGGTTGAAGATTGTAAAAGTTGAGGAAGGAGCAGAAGAAGTCGCTCGCCGGAGGCCGAAGCCGCGCAGGAAATGCGAGCAGAAGACGACCCGCTCGCCTTCCTGCGGCACCGGCGAGATCTCCGTCTCCGGCGGCACCCGCGCCTTGACGAAGGCCACGCTGGGCATCCGGCGCGTGTTGCGGAGGAAGGAGATGTGATCCTCGATCACAGTCGATCCATCCCAGTCGCCCATGGCTCAGGCTGGCGGCGCAGAGAGGAGAAACACGCCGGCGGTGGGCAACAGGCGGTGGCATTACGGCAGCAACAGCAGTGGAGGATGAGAAGAGGAAGAAAAAGAGTGGGAGGGGGCGTGAGAGCTTTGCCGCACCTTCCCCCTCCCTACTTATAGCGCCCGGGCTGTGAAGCCGAGGGGATAGGACGTGGGGTCGTGGGATTAACTGCGCCCACGTCCCCCCGAACCCCGTTTCCCGTGCGCATTTACCGCATCGTAAATGATCGTGGGAAAGACAACCGTCCCCTTCGACACAGTGGATCCGCCCGGTTGCCGAGGCACGATAGTGGTGGCCCGGCCCTGTGTCATGTCCCGTCCGAAATGTGGGGTGGCAAGCTGACCCGGCTGACGTGCGCCGTGTGGCGCGTCCGTGGCGGGCGGCGGACTGGGAAGCTTAGCAGGCACGCCACCTATCTCCCGCCCTGAAGTTCAAAAACCAACAGTGCGAACTCCGCCTGCTTGGTTGGCTACACGGTAGACCGGCACCTTCCCAGAGCCCGGTGAGGAGGGAAGCCGCTGAGGCTTCGCAGCCCCTCGACCATGGTGCCCGACCGGCTTCGGGGACTACTGTCGGAGTAATGGGCCACGGGTAGGCTCACCCATGTCCCTGAATTTATCAAGACTTTGGGCCAGCTCCGCCTAGTTGGGACCCAAGCTGAAGCTCCGCCCTCTGGGGCCGGCTGGCTCAGCGGCCGGCTGCTAGAGGACGGCCGACCCAAGACTATGATGCTCCGAGTGACCGGCTCCTGGCGGCCGCCCTCCAGAGAGAGCGGCAACAGGCAGGCGGCCACCTCACGACTACGGGGCGGCCGAGCTCCCATCGAGAGTACAAGTCAAAGCATGGCTACAGTGAAGCACGTCGCCTCCCACGCTTGAGACGGGTGTGGCTACAGTGCTCCGTACAGACGGGGATCTCCGCATGACGGAGCACTGTGCCGTATCTACCCTGACATTGCTCCGGACAGGCAAAGCCCTGTTCCCCACGATGGCCTGCCGGTACGGCCCGCCAGAGGCGGGCCCTATCGTGCAGTGACCCCAAGGAAGACGGCGGAAGCTCAACCACGCGGATTAGAGAGGGGCCGGCCTCCATCAGGCGGCCGTCCCTTGTCCCGAGGCAAGCACGCCATTAAGCTGATAAGACCAGGTCTGGCTACAGTGTCCTCCCACCAGGCGGCGGGACTGTAGCCACGCTAAGATGACCAAGCCCCCATCACTAACGACACGGCTATAGTGAGCAGCCACCAACCAGTCGGCAGGGCCCACCAGGCGGCAGGCCCCAGCGGTCGGCGGAGAAGCCGGAGGCTGGAGACACTGACAGCCGGTCCCAGCAGCCGGCCAGATTACCATTGTACCCCTGGGGGGTAGGCCTATATAAACCCCCCAGGCCACCCATGCAAAGGGTTCCCACTCCATTAGAACTAGCCACCCCCAGAGTAGGAGGAGAGCTAGCCTTGCCTCCTTCTGCTTCTAGCGCACATCTCGAGGAGCACCATTGTATCACTTGTGCCTTAGTGATCATGCGGCGACCCCGCAGAGTAGGACTAGGGGTGTTATCTCCTAGGAGAGCCCCGAACCTGGGTAAAGTACGCCAGCGTTCGTGTCTACGCCTTATCCCGCTTCCAGGCACCGGCAACGTCTACTCGCTCCCACCATGATAATCCATCCATTGACATATGTCGCACCCAACCCCCGACAATGACCCAAATGGCAGTGCCACAAATAAGTTGCACTATCATTATCAACTTTGCATCTTTTGGCATCAATACTGTGAATATGTGTATTACCACGATCGAGATTCAATAAACCGTCAACTTTGGGTATATGACCATAAAAGGTTTTATTCATGTAAATATAATAACAGTTATTTTCTGTCTTAAATGAAAAACCGTATTGTAATAAACATGATCCAATCATCTTCATGCTTTAACGCAAACACCAAATAACATTTATTTTGGTTCGACACTAATCTCGAAAGTATAAGGAGTGTGCGATGATGATCATATCAATCTTGGAACCACTTCCAACATAAACATACATCGTCACTTCATCCTTAACTAGCCTCTATTTATTTTGTAACTCCTGTTTCGAGTTACTAATCTTAGCAACCGAACAAGTATCGAATACCCAGGGGCTACTATAAACACTAGGAAGGTACACATCAATAACATGTATATCAAAAATGCCTTTGTTCACTTTGCCATCCCTCTTTTCCACTAAATATTTGGGGCAGTTCCGCTTCCAGTGACCATTTCCTTTGCAGTAGAAGCACTCAGTTTCTGGCTTAGGTCTAGCTTTGGGCTTCTTCACGGGAGTGACATCTTGCTTGCCATTCTATTTGAAGTTCCCTTTTTTTCCTTTGTCCTTTTCTTGAAACTAGTGGTCTTGTCAATCATCAACACTTGATGCTCTTTCTTGATTTCTACCTTCGTCGATTTCAGCATCATGAAGAGCTCAGGAATCGTTTTCGTCATCCCTTGTATACTATAGTTCATCACGAAATTCTAGTAACTTGGTGATGGTGACTAGAGAACTCTGTCAATCACTTACCTTATTTGGAAGATTAAATCCCACTTGATTCAAGCGATTGTAGTAAACAGACATTCTGAGCACATGCTCACTAGCCGAGCAATTCTCCTCCATCTTTTAGGCAAAGTACTTGTCAAAGTTCTCATACCTCTTGACGCGCGCATGAGTCTGAAATACCAATTTCATCTCTTGGAACATCTCATATGCTCCATGGCGTTCAAATGTTTTTGACATCCCAGTTCTAAGCCATAAAGCATGGTGCACTTAAACTATCAAGTAGTCATCATATTGAGCTAGCCAAACGTTCATAACGTCTGCATCTGCTCCTGCAATAGTTCCGTCACCTAGCGGTGCATCAAGGACATAATTCTTCTGTGCAGCAATGAGGATAAACATCAGATTACGGACCAAGTCCACATCATTGCTACTATCATATTTCAACTTGGTTTCTCTAGGACATATAGAAACATAGGGAAGCTACAACGTGAGCTATTGATCTGCAACATAATTTGCAAAATACTATCAGGACTAAGTTCATGAGAAATTAAAGTTCAATTAATCATATTACTTAAGAACTCCCACTTAGATAGGCATCCCTCTAGTCAACTAAATGATCACGTGATCCAAATAAACTAAACCATGTCTAATCATCATGTGAGATGGAGTAGTTTTCAATGGTGAACATCACTGTGTTGATCATATCTACTATATGATTCACGCTCGACCTTTCGGTCTCTAGTGTTCCGAGGCCATATCTGCATATGCTAGGCTTGTCAAGTTTAACCCAAGTATTCTGCATGTGCAAAACTGGCTTGCACCCGTTATATGTGAACGTAGAGCTTATCACACCCGATCATCACGTGGTGTCTCGGCACGAAGAACTGTCGCAACAGTGCATACTCGGGGAGAACACTTATACCTTGAAATTTTTAGTAAGGGATCATCTTATAATGCTACCGCCGAACTAAGAAAAATAAGAATATAAAACATAAACATCACATGCAATCAAAATATGTGACATGGTATGGCCATCATCATCTTGTGCCTTTGATCTCCATCTCCAAAGTACCATCATGATCTCCATCGTCACCGGCATGACACCATGATCTCCATCATCTTGATCTTATAAACGTGTCATCACATGGTCGTCTCGCCAACTATTGCTTTTGCAACTATTACTATCGCATAGCGATAAAGTAAAGCAATTATATGGTGCTTGCATCTTATGCAATAAAGAGACAACCATAAGGCTCCTGCCAGTTGCCGATAACTTTAACAAAACATGATCATCTCATACAACGCATCATGTCTTGACCATATCACATCACAACATGCCCTGCAAAAACAAGTTAGACGTCCTCTACTTTGTTGTTGCAAGTTTTACGTGCCTGCTACGGGCTTCTAGCAAGAACCATTCTTACCTACGCATCAAAACAACAACGATGTTTTGTCAAGTGTGATGTTTTAACCTTCAACAAGGACCGACCATGGTCAAACTCGATTCAATTAAAGTGGGAGAAACAGACACCCGCCAGCCACCTATGTGCAAAAGCACGTCGGTAGAACCAAAATAATGTTGGTCTGGGCCGCTTCATCCAACAATACCGCCAAATCAAAGTAAGACATTGGTGGTAAGCAGTATGACTATTATCAACCACAACTCTTTGTGTTCTACTCGTGCATATAACATCTACGCATAGACCTGGCTCTAATGCCACTGTTGGGGAATGCGGTAATTTCAAAAAATTTCCTACGATCATGCAAGATCTATCTAGGTGATGGCAATGCATAGCAACGAGAGGGGAGAGTGTGTCCATGTACCCTCGTAGACCGAAAGCGGAAGCATTTCAATAACGCGGTTGATGTAGTCGAACTTCTTCACGATCCAACCGATCAAGTACCGAACGCACGACACCTCCGCGTTCAACACACATTCAGCTCAATGACGTGCCTCGTGCTCTTGATCAGTTGAGGACGAGGATGAGTTCCGTCAGCACGGCGGCGTGGCGACTGTGATGATGATGTTACCGGCGCAGGGCTTCGCCTAAGCACTACAATGGTACGAGGTGTGTAACTGTGGAAGGGGGCAATGAGGGAGTCCTGGATAAGGGGGTATCCGGACAGCCGGACTATATACTTTGGCCAGACTGTTGGACTATGAAGATACAAGACAGAAGACTTCGTCCCGTGTCCAGATGGGACTCTCCTTGGCGTGGAAGGCAAGCTTGGTGATTCAGATGTAGATCTCCTCCTCTGTAAACCGACTCTGTATAACCCTAGCCCCCTCTGGTGTCTATATAAACCGGAGGGTTTAGTCCATACAACAACAACAATCATACCATAGGCCAGCTTCTAGGGTTTAGCCTCTCTGATCTCGTGGTAGATCAACTCTTGTAATACTCATATCATCAAGATCAATCAAGCAGGAAGTAGGGTTTTACCTCCATCGAGAGGGCCCGAACCTGGGTAAACATCCTGTCCCCAGCCTCCTGTTACTAATAGTCTTAGACGCATAGTTCGGGACCCCCTACCCGAGATCCGCCGGTTTTGACACCGACATTGGTGCTTTCATTGA
Organism: Triticum dicoccoides; assembly: GCF_002162155.2. Classification (NCBI taxonomy): domain Eukaryota; kingdom Viridiplantae; phylum Streptophyta; class Magnoliopsida; order Poales; family Poaceae; genus Triticum; species Triticum dicoccoides. Next base: position 462,420,290 of record NC_041389.1, read on the forward strand.
GAGTTCCTCCGTGTCGTCGTTGCAAGTCTAGATGGCTTCTCCAACCTTCAACCACGCTGCCCTGGGTGATATTTTTATCCCCGGACAGATCTTCGTGTTCGGCGGCTTCGCACTGCGGGCCAACTCGCTTGGCCATCTGAAGCAGGTCGATAGCTACGCCCCTGGCCATCAGGTCAGGTTTGGAAACCTAAACTACACCGCTGACATCCGCGGAGACTTGATCTTCGATGGATTCGGGCACGTGTCAGGAGCACCGAACAATCACGACGAACATGACCTAGATCTACGGTCGGACAGTATTTGGAACATCGCACCTGCTTCAGCTCCGGACTTCATTCTAGAGCAGGCCGTGCCTCCCGAGGACGGGTGGATGGACCCCACCCCGAAGGCCGCATTATCATCGGCATTGGAGCCGAACACAGACTCCTCTCCTCAGGAAAACTGTACCTCCGGACCCCCGGACTCATCCGGCAGTGTGTTCCGGACCGCGCGCATCCGTGCCCATCGAATCTAATTGGGATCCAGTCATGGAGTTCGCTGCCACAGATATCTTTCAGCACTCACCCTTTGGAGACGTGCTGAATTCATTAAGGTCTCTCTCTTTGTCAGGAGACTCCTGGCCGAACTATGTCCGGCTTGAGTGGGAAGCTGGCGACGAAGAAATTCATTACCCACCCACCACCCACTTAATAGCCACGGTCGACGATTTGACCGACGTGCTTAACTTCGACTCCGAAGACATCGACGGTGTAGACGATGATGCGGGAGAAAAACAGGAACCACCGCCCACAGGGCGCTGGACTGCCACCTCTTTATATATATAATGGATACTCCCAAAGAAAACAATGGCGATGAGGCAACGGGAGATAACCCCTCGGGGAAGAAAGTAAAACATGGGCATCATCGGCACTGCTCCAAGCCTCGCCACAACAATACCGGCACTGGAGAAGAAAATCCAGATGGCGCCGAAGAGGAATATGATCCTGATCAACCCACCTTCGAGCAAGCCAAACAGGAACACGGGCAGGCTAGCCCAGACAAACAGGCGACCGACGGATACTTGGAGGATGATAACTATATTCCTCCCTCCGAAGATGAGGTGAGCCTCGGTGATGACGAATTCGGCGTACCAGAGGACCCCATAGAGCAGGAGCGCTTCAAGCGCGGGCTTATAGCCACTGCAAGAAGCCTGAAATAGAAATAGCAGCAGCTCCAAGCGGACCAAGATCTGCTCGCAGACAGATGGACCGAAGTCCTGGCGGCCGAAGAGTACGGACTCGAACCCCCAAGCAGGGGATACCCAAAGCATAAACCGCTAGAAGAAGAGGCCGAAGAGCCTGAACTTCTAGCACAAGATGAGTCTGACCGACCACCACGTGGCCGGGATAAACCGGCATGTCAAGCCAGACACCAGCCCGTGCCGGTTCACCATGGCCCGGGGCAATACGCAGGACTTGCGAGATATACTGGAAAACAACACAGGACAACCAAGATCGATCTATGGATCACGAGGGCGTGCCACAGCTCAGGACACCGATCGTCACGCCGGACACAATACTGATAAATCCGGCCGGGCCGGACATTACCGACCAGACCTAATCGCACTATGCCGCGACATAGCCTGACACAGAGGCGCCGCACACCCTCTCTGCTTCACTGACGAAGTAATGGAACATGAATTCCCAGAAGGGTTTAAACCCGTCAACATCGAGTCGTACGATGGCACAACAGACCCCGCGGTGTGGATCGAGGATTTTCTTCTCCACATTCATATGGCCCGCGGTGACAACCTACATGCCATCAAGTACCTCCCACTCAACCTTAAAGGGCCAGCCAGACACTGGTTGAATAGCCTGCCAGCAAACTCTATTGGCAGTTGGCAAAACCTTGAGGACGCATTCCTCGATAACTTCCAAGGTACCTATGTGTGACCACCGAATGCTGATGACTTAAGTTACATTACCCAATAGCCCGGAGAGTCAGCCAGGAAATTCTGGACTCTGTTCCTAACTAAAAAGAACCAAATTGTCGACTGTCTGGACACCGAGGCCCTAGCGGCCTTTAAGCATAATATCCGTGACGAGTGGCTTGCCCGACACCTTGGCCAAGAAAAACCGAAGACCATGGCGGCACTCACGACACTAATGACCCGCTTTTGCGCAGGTGAGGACAGTTGGCTGGCTCGCAGCAACACAGTGCCAGGAAACCCTGGCACCTCAGATACCCGTGACAGTAACGGAAAGCCACGGTGCAACAGACACAAGCGTCGAAACAACGGCGACAATGCGGAGGATACGGCAGTCAATGCGGGATTCAGCAACTCCAAATCCGATCAGCGGAAGAAGCCGTTCAAAAGAAACAACCCGGGATCGTCCAGTCTGGACCGCATACTCGACCGCTCATGCCAGATTCACGGCACCCCAGATAAACCAGCCAATCACACTAACAGAGATTGATGGGTGTTCAAATAGGCCAGCAAGATAAATGCCGAGAACAAGGACAAGGGGCTGCACAGCGATGATGACGAGGAGCTCCGGCGTCCAAACACTGGAGGACAGAAGAAATTTCCCCCCAGGTCAAAACGGTGAACACGATCTATGCCACTCACATCCCCAAACGGGAGCGAAAGCGTGCACTTAGGGACGTCTATGCGATGGAGCCCGTCGCCCAAAAATTCAACCCATGGTCATCCTGCCCGATCACCTTTGATCGTAGGGACCATCCGACCAGCATCCGTCACGGTGGCTCAGCCGCATTGGTCCTTGACCCAATCATCGACGGATTCCACCTCACGCGAGTCCTCATGGATGGTGGCAGCAGCCTGAACCTGCTTTATCAGGACACAGTGCGCAAAATGGGCATCGATCCATCACGGATCAAACCCACCAAAACCACCTTCAAAGGTGTAATTCCAGGGGTAGAGGCCCGCTGCACGGGCTCAATAATACTGGAAGTGGTCTTCGGATCTTCGGATAACTTCCAAAGCGAGGAGTTAATCTTTGATATCGTCCCTTTCCATAGTGGCTATCATGCACTACTTGGACGAACTGCGTTCGCTCGTTTCAATGCGGTACCGCACTATGCATACCTCAAGCTCAAGATGCCAGGACCTCGCGGGGTCATAACAGTCAATAGAAACACAGACCACTCCCTCCGTACGGAAGAGCATACTGCGGTCCTCATGGCAGAAGTACAAAGCAGACTCCTCCGACAAACAGCCAATTCGGCAATGACATCCCCAAACACTGTCAAGCGAGTTCGAACTACCGCGCAACAGGACCGCCAGGCACGCCAGGAGCTCGATTAGCAACCCGGCCTCCACCCCAGCCCCATTCAAGCGGCGTTAGTGCCACGCGTACATAACTACGCTCTCAAGATACCATGGGCATAGGTGGAGGCAGGACAACAATGCGGCCAGAGTGTGGTTCAGCCGCTAGGAGGCCCGCATACCTTTTTCTTTTTTCAGGACCCCACTTTCGGGCAGCCCCTTCAGAGAGATCTGATAACCGGACTCATCACAGAAGGTACACCAAGGAGGCACAGAGGCATCACACGCAAGGGAATACTCAGGTGGTCTTCTCTAATGATCGTTATACCTGTCCTTACATACACGCATGTAGCCTGCCCTTGGATAGGATATGTCAAATAGTCCTATTTTTTTGCTTAATGCATCAATTGTACACCTATGTTTTGCCGTATTGTCCAAATAAATTGGAAGTAATATATAGCGTCAGCTTCTTATTACTATCCTCATATTTTCCTTTGAATATTTATTCAATATTTGCATCCGTACACTTTGGTACGGTCAGTTTGCCAGGGGCTTCTTATCAAGCCCCATAAAATGGCAAGAAAAGTCTGAAGACTTTCAACAGTGCGGCACCCCAAACTTATAGCATTATATGCATCAGCTCCGAATCATGTCTTGGGTTAATAGTTGGGTTAGCCCGGCTCCCTTGTTTTGGTACCTTATGTTCCGTTATATCGGCTAAGGTAGCGCAGGGGGAACTACTGCGATTGTGTCCCGGTTCTTCCGGACGAGCACCTCAATAGAGAAAGCCGAAAACTGACCGTCATGATGCGGCGAGAGCTGGTCGCTGTTCGCGAGGTAGTAAAATCCCTAAAGATTTTTTCCGCTTAAGGCGAGGAATCGGCCTTGCCTGATTTAGGCATCTATAACGCCCCAATTCGGCTTTCCGAATACTAGGGGCTTCGCCAAAATTTAAAATTATAGACTTCTATGGCCAAGTGAGAGTTATAAAGCCGAATAGTCCGATTGCCTGGTTCGCTGTGCTAAACACCTCCTTAAAGGACCAAGAATTTGGATAAAGAGTGTTTAGGTTTTCCACGAACACCCCAGTACTAGTTACAAGGGGGCGGAAGCCGACGACTGGCCTACTTTCAGGTTTTGATAAACGGTCGCAGAGAAGATAATATTTTAAATCAAACAAAGCATTGTATAGCACAATCAAACTCGTCCTCATATTACACATACAACATGAGTACATTTACTCGAAAATCATGTTCTTAGGACATTCATCCGCCACAATCCGAGCGCCTTTCATAACGCCACTATAATACATCTCGGGATAGCGGTGCTCCTTGCCCTTCGGGGGTCCATCCTTCACGAGTTGCTCAGCATCTAGTTTGCCCCTATGCACCTTGGCGCGGGCAAAGGTCCATCGGGCACCCTCAATACATACGGACTGCTTGATAACTTCTAGCCGTGGACAGGCATGCACCATCCGCTTCACCAGGCCAAAGTAGCTGCCGGGCAGGGGCTCGCCAGGCCACATCCGGACTATGAGGTCCCTCATGGCCTGTTCGGCCGCATTGTGGAGTTCGACCAGCTGCTTCAGTTGGTCACTCAGAGGCATAGGGTGTTCGGCCCCAGTATATTGGGACCAGAACAGCTTCTCCGTAGAGCTCCCCTCTTCAGCGTGACAGAACTCTGCGGCATCCGAAATGCTGCATGGCAGATCTGCGAATGCTCCTGGAGAGCTCCGGATTCGTGTAAGTAAAAGAAATGACTCCTCCACATGCTTGCTTTTCATAAAGAATGCCTTACCCTCCACTATCTTCTTGGCCGCCCGGATTTCCTGGAGGGCCTTTTGGGCTTCGGCCTTGGCGTCAGCCATGCTCTAGAGGGCCTTTGCAAGCTCAGACGCTTGCATCTTGTAGTCATGCTCCAGGGAGCCAAACTTCTTGCCGAGCTCCTGGAGCTCCTGTTGTACCTCTCCCACCCGATCATCTTGCTTCTCTCGCTCGGTGCGCTCCGTATCCGCCTTGGCTTCGGCCGCGGACAGTGCTTCCTTCAAGGCCGCCACTTTGGTCGCGGTCCCTATCAAAAGCCATGATGATTTTTCTTAGCATCACGAACTTTTTATCCTCTATACGACATATGGACGGGGTTTCTCTTACCTTTGTTCGCTTCGAGCTGGTTCTTCACGAGGCCGAACTCTTCTTCAGCCTGCCCCAGTTCACGCTTGAGTCTGGCAACCTCAGCCGTGCGTGCAGTGGCGATCAGCAATAGTGCATGTTTGATTGATTCAGATAAATACCATTAGTTTCCTGCAGTTTTTTAGTTGACCCTCCGTTTGCCTATTCTTTCCGAACACCAACCAGAGTATCAGGGGCTACTATCTATCGGGTGATATTTTCTCACACATTCTTTGCCTCAAAGCCTGTTAGCAGGCTGGTGCAGGCTTCGGTCAATCCGCCCTTGGCGGATCGAACCTTCTCAATCACCGTACCCATAAGTGTATGGTGTTCATCCTCGATGGAAGCGCCTCGAAGCACTTCCAACAAATTATCTGATGCCTCTGGCTGGGCGGAGGTCATTGGCACGGCCAGCTCGCCCTCCTTCGCGAGGGACTGCTTACTGGAATCAGGAACCTTTGTAGGCTCCGGCGTAGTAACCGGCTAGGAACCAGACTTGTTGTGGCTCCCGTCAGCATAATCCATGGGGTTCTCATCCGCCATGTGTCCGGCGCCCGAGATTTTGCCTTGGGGCATCCCAGGAGCCGTCGCTTCCTGCTCTGGCATCCTCCGGGACAACACCTCGGTGTCATCCACAGGTCGTGGGGAGGTTGCCGCCGGGAGCGAATTCATCTCCGACTCGTTTAGGGACTCCTCCAAAGAGGACTCCTCGAGATCGGACCCGACCGGACTGCATAAACATGTCCGGCGTCATTATAAACCATGAGGTCAAAGTCGCACGAAAGTATTATGGAATGCGGATACTTACGACCTCACCCGGGGCTTGCCCCTGGGCAGCCACTCTGAAAGCGGCGGTAGTGGAGTGATCGGGAAGGGACGCTTTTCCCTTCTTCGGTGTCCCAGCCTCCCCTGACGGGGCGGCCTTCCTTTTCTTCTCCTGCCTAGAGCGAGGAGGAGGCATTTCTTCATGATCTCCCCCATCTTCGGGGGGAGAATCTTCATCGTCATCTTCGGATGACGACTCTATCATGGCCTTGCGCTGGGGACCTTTTTTGGTCCCCGCGGCCACCTTCTTGGACCCTTCGGCCCCCTCAATCGAGGCGGCCTTCTTCTTCTTCCTCTCCTCCCCTTCGTGGGAGGAGTGCTCCTCGTCATCTTCTGGCGAGGCTTCTGGTGTGGCTTCGCGCCGGAGACCCTTACGGGTCCTGCGGCCTTCTTTTCGACCTTTTTCTCCAGCACCTTGTAAGGCGTCGGAACCAGCATCTCCGCTAGGAGTGCGCTCACTGGGCCCTCAAGCAATGGAGCCGGATTAATCCGCTCCACCATCTCCACCCAATCCTGTTCGGTCAGTATAGTGACCTAAGAATCCTCCCCCGAACGTACCAGGAAGGAAATATCTTACAAATAACCAGAGGACTTACCGGATTGGCGAGGCGGCTTGCGCTGAGCCCCCGGTCCTCGGAAAGGGGAGGAGGAACTTCTCCGGTCTTTAATAACACCTTCCAGACTTCTTTGTGCGTTGTGCCGAAGAGCTCTAGAAGCATCTGGTGTTCGGCCGGGTCGAACTCCCACATATCAAATGCCCGTCTTTGACACGGAAGAATCCGGCGAATGAGCATGACCTGGACCACGTTGACAAGCTTGATCTTCTTGTCCCTCATACTTCGGATGCAGGTCTCGAGTCTGGCCAACTCTGTGGGTTCGCCCCAGACCAGGCCCTTCTTCTTCAAAGAAGTGAGCCGCGTGGGGATTCCGGATCTGAATTTGGGGGCCGCCACCCAGTTGGCATTGCGCGGCTCGGTGATGTAGAACCACCCTGATTGCCACCCCTTTACGGTCTCCACAAAGGAGCCATCAAGCGATGTGACGTTGGGCATTTTTTCCACCATGGCACCTCCGCACTCCGCCTGTTTTCCGCTAACGATCTTCGGCTTCATGCAGAAGATCTTCAACCACAGGCCGAAGTGGGGCTTGATGCGGAGGAAGGCCTCGCACACGATGATGAACGCCGAGATGTTGAGGACGAAATTCGGGGCCAGATCGTGAAAATCTAGCCCATAGTAGTACATAAGCCCACGGACAAACGGGTGAAGTGGAAACCCTAGTTTGCGAACAAAATGAGGGAGAAATACTACTCTCTCCCGAGACTTCGGAGTGGGGGTAATCCGTCCCTCTGCTGGAAGCCTGTGCGTGATATTCTCGGCCAGGTATCCGGCTTCCCGAAGCTTGGTGATGTTCTCCTCTGTGATAGAGGAGGCCATCCACTTGCCTCCCGCTCCGGACAAGATGCGATCCTATGGAGAAGGTGAGAACTTGGGCGCTGGAGTTCAAGGGTGCGAGAATGGATGAGCAAAGGAGGAAGAAGGCGTGGGTAAAAACGGGAGATCTCTATCCCTTTATAAAGGCAATGTAGAATGTGCGCCTCCCCACTTGCCTCTCGAAATCTCTTATCTTTCCAAGCGCCTCGATTGATGGCGCTGGTTGGGTTACCCATACCTGTATTAATGGAGATCCCGCGATAACGGGACACGATCTCTGCCCTGACAGGACGTGCCAAGGAAACTGCCTCGTGGTGTGTGCGATAGCAAGTTGTAAAAAACGGTTCGAATAAAAACAGGACCGTGGCGTGATGTCACTTTTTGAAGGATTATCAGCAGATTGGATTCATGGATTATTATTCTCTCTACGGTGGTATATGGAATTTATTTTACAGAGCCGGACACGGTCCTTGTGTTCGGAATTAATTTTGGAGTATTCGGAGGTGGAACCCGCCTCACAATGCTGAAGACAATCTACGCGCAGGACTCATCATCATTGAAGCCAGGTTCAGGGGCTACTGAGGGAGTCCTGGATAAGGGGGTATCCGGACAGTCGGACTATATACTTTGGCCGGACTGTTGGACTATGAAGATACAAGACAGAAGACTTCGTCTCGTGTCCGAATGGGACTCTCCTTGGCGTGGAAGGCAAGCTTGGCGATTCGGATGTAGATCTCCTCCTCTATAAACCAACTCTATATAACCCTAGCCCCCTCCAGTGTCTATATAAACCAGAGGGTTTAGTCCGTACAACAACAACAATCATACCATAGGCTAGCTTCTAGGGTTTAGCCTCTCTGATCTCGTTGTAGATCAACTCTTGTAATACTCATATCATCAAGATCAATCAAGCAGTAAGTAGGGTTTTACCTCCATCGAGAGGGCCCGAACCTGGGTAAACATCGTGTCCCCAGCCTCCTGTTACCATTAGTCTTAGATGCACAGTTCGGGACCCCCTACCCGAGATCCGCCTGTTTTGACACCGACAGGCACCGCACACGGTTAAGAGAAACTTGTGTGTCTTTGGGGTGCCCCCTGCCCACATATATAAAGGTGGGGGGAGGGAGGCCGCCCCCCTAAGGGTGCGCCTAGAGTATGGAGTCCTACTAGGACTTCCAAGTCCTAGTAGGAATCCCTTTCCCTTTTGGAGTAGGAGAGAAGGAAAGAAGGAAAGAGAGAAGGAGTAGGAAAGGGCAAGGCCCCCCTCCCCTTTCCCCTAGTCCAATTCGAACCCATGGGCGGGGGGTGCAACCTCCCCTTTGTCCTACCTCCTCATTTCCCATATGGCCCAATAAGGCCCATTCCTTCTCCCCGTGAATTCCCATAACTCCCGGGTATTCCAAAAAATACCCAAATCACTTAGAACCTTTCCGATGTCCGAATATAGCCTTCCAATATATGAATCTTTACATCTCGGCCATTTCGAGACTCCTCGTCATGTCCGTGATCTCATCCAGGACTTCGAACAAACTTCATTCATCAAAACACATAACTCATAATACAAATCATCATCGAACGTTAAGTGTGCGGACCCTACGGGTTCGAGAACTATGTAGACATGACCGAGACGCATCTCTGGTCAATAACCAATAGCAGAACCTGGATGCTCATATTGGTTCCTACATATTCTACAAATATCTTTATCGGTCAAACCGCATAACAACATATGTTATTCCCTTTGTCATCGGTATGTTACTTGCTCGAGATTCGATCGTCGGTATCATCATACCTAGTTCAATCTCATTACCGGCAAGTCTCTTTACTCATTGTGTAATGCTTCATCCTACAACTAACTCATTAGTCACATTGCTTGCAAGGCTTATAGTGATGAGTATTACCGAGAGGGCCCAAAGATATCTCTCTGAAACACGGAGTGACAAATCCTAATCTCGATCTATGCCAACCCCACAAACACCTTTGGAGACACCTGTAGAGCATATTTATAATCACCCAGTTATGTTGTGATGTTTGATAGCACACACGGTGTTCCTCCGGTATTCGGGAGTTGCATAATCTCATAGTCTGAGGAACGTGTATAAGTCATGAAGAAAGCAGTAGCAATGAAACTGTAACGATCATAATGCTAAACTAACGGATGGGTCTTGTCCATCACATCATTCTCCTAATGATGTGATCCTGTTCATCAAATGATAACACATGTCTATGGTTAGGAAACATAACCATCTTTTATTAACGAGCTAGTCAAGTAGAGGCATACTAGGGACACTATGTTTTGTCTATGTATTCACACATGTACTACGTTTTCGGTTAATACAATTCTAGCATGAATAATAAAAATTTATCATGATATAAGGAAATATAAATAACAACTTTATTATTGCCTCTAGGGCATATTTCCTTCAGGTAGTAATGCTAGAGCGGTACTACCGCCTGCCCTTGCGGTACAACCGTGGGGGTAGTATTCAACAACCACTCAGGTGCAGCACACATCAGTATACTCAATGAGGCAGCGGTACTACCGCGCGTCCACAGAAGTAAAAATTACTGCCGGTCTACATCCGCTGGAGCTAGCTTCGAGTAAAAGGCCGAACGGTAGTAGTAGCAGAAGTAACTACGGTACTACCGCGCTGGGGCGGTAGTAAAAAATTACTTCCGCTCCTACTATCGCGGAGCCCGACCCGGAGGACAGACTCCCAGCACACGCGGTAGTACTGTGGCAGAAGCAACGGTACTACCGTTGGCTACTGCGATACTACCGCTAGGGGTAGCGGTACTACCGCAAGTCATAGAACTACAACGGACTGCTGCCTTCCACAACTCAGCTAAAGACAACAGAAGGATACAATAAAACCAGAACTGCCATAACTTCTGCAAATGAGCTCCGAATTGAGCAAACTCAAGCTTGTTGGTTAGATAACGACAAATAGGGAACCCTCCAACAGAGAAGAACCAGCATAACCTCCAACATCGAAAACATCATATAAGATGCATGTGAACTCCGACTTCGATGAACTCGAGCTTGTCATGAAGATGACCAAGTCTAAAAGTCACAAAGAGAAACACCAAACAAGAACCAAGAAATATGATGCAAGGATGCAATGGTTTGAGCTCTCTATGAACAATACGATCAAGCTACTCATTGAGAGCCCCCTTAATAGTACGACAACTGGTCCTATAACCTGGTCTCTCAACTACCACCATGAGACCGGTAAAACATAAACCTATCAAGGGCAAACCTTTACCTTGCGGATAATCCAGTTGAGCTAGATGACGACGACCTTGTCTTACTCAAGATGGACCACCTTTCTTGATTGTGTTGGGTCGATGAAGACCAGTTGATTGCTCCCCCATAACCACTATGGGTGTGCCACTCTTCCGCACATCTTCACAAGTCCATTGTCGCCACAATGGACGACAAGCTTCAAGCACTTGATCTCTTCGTGATGCTCCACTTGAACTTGCACAACGGAAATCTCGAAGACGATCACCACTTGATGTCATCCTCTCCATGGGTTGTATGATATCTTCCTCTTGAAGCAAGTCCATGGACACATACCTAACCCCACATAGACTCTCACATAGACCATGGGTTAGTACACAAAGTGTAATGGACAATGCTTACCATACCATGGGATCACTTGATCCCTCTCGGTACATCTTCTATGCTTTGTGAGTTGATCAACATGATTCACTCTTGACTTAGTCTTGATCAAACTGGAATCTTTCCAACTCTCTTCATTTGGATGATTGATACGTCTCCAACGTATCTATAATTTTTGATTTTTCCATGCTATTATATTATCTGTTTTGGATGTTTTGTGTGCATTATTATGCTATTTTATATTATTTTTGGGACTAGCCTATTAACCTAGAGCTCAGTGCCAGTTCCTGTTTTTCCCTATCTTAGAGTTTCGCAGAAAAGGAATACCAAACGGAGTACAAACAAAATAAACTTTCGCGATGATATTTCTTGGACTAGAAGCAAACCAGGAGACTTGGAGACGAAGTTGAGGAGCCTCGAGGTGGCCACAAGGGTGGAGAGCGCGCCCTAGAGGTAGGGCGTGCCCCCCGTCTTGTGGGCCCGTCGTGGGTCCCCTGACCTAATTCTTTCTCCTATATATACTCTTATACCCCAAAAACACCAGAGACATCCACGAAAATACTTTTCCACTGCTGCAACCTTCTATACCCGTGAGATCCCATCTACGGGCCTTTTTCGGCGTCCAGCCGGAGGGGGATTCGATCATGGAGGGCTTCTACATCAACACCATTGCCCTTTCGATGAAGCGTGAGTAGTTTACCTCAGACCTACGGGTCCACAGCTAGTCGCTATATGAGTTCTTTTCTCTCTTTGATTCTCAATACCATGTTCTCCTCGTTGTTCTTGGAGACCTATTCGATGTAATAACTTTTTACGATGTGTTTGCCGAGATCCGATGAATTGTGGATTTATGATCAGCTTATCTATGAATATTATTTGAATCTCCTTTGAATTCGTATATGCATGATTTTATGTCTTTGCAAGTCTCTTTGAATTATCGGTTTGGTTTGGCCAACTAGATTGGTTCATTTTGCAATGGGAGAAGTGCTTAGCTTTGGGTTAAATCTTGCGGTGTCCTTTCCGAGTGACAGTAGGGGCAGCAAGGCACGTATTGTGTTGTTGCCATCGAGGATAAAAAGATGGGGTTTTCATCATATTGCTTGAGTTAATTCCTCTACATCATGTGATCTTACTTAATGTGTTACTTCATTCTTTATGAACTTAATACTCTAGATGCATGCTGGATAGCGGTCGATGTGTGGAGTAATAGTAGTAGATGCAGAATTGTTTTGGTCTACTTGACACGGATGTGATGCCTATATTCATGATCATTGCCTTAGATATCGTCATAACTTTGCGCTTTTCTATCAATTGCTCGGAAGTAATTTGTTCACCCACCGTATTATTTTCTATCTCGAGAGAAGCCTCTAGTGAAAACTATGGCCCCCGGGTCTCTTTTCCATCATATAAAGTCTCTTTTCCATCATATTAGTTTCTGATCTACTATTCTTGCAATCTTTTACTTTCCGATCTGTAAACCAAAAATACCAAAAATGTTTACTTTATCGTTTATCTATCTCTATCAGATCTCACCTTTGCAAGTAACTGTGAAGGGATTGACAACCCCTTTATCGCGTTGGGTGCAAGTTTGTTTGATTGTTTATGCAGGTATTCGGTGATTTGTGCATTGTCTCCTACTGGATTGATACCTTGGTTCTCAAACTGAGGGAAATACTTATATCTACTTTGCTGCATCACCCTTTCCTCTTCAAGGGAAAAATCAACACAAGCTCAAGAAGTAGCAGGAAGAATTTCTAGCGCCGTTGCCGGGGAGATCTACGCCAAGTCAAGACATACCAAGTACCCGTCATAAACTCTCAGCTCTTGCATTACATTATTCGCCATTCGCCTCTCATTTTCCTCTCCCGCACTTCTAAGACAATTTTCGAAAAGATTTGCCTTTTCTCCGCCCTTCTTCCGTTTGATCTTTTGTTTGCTTGTGTTACCATGTGCCTTCTTTCTGCTTGCATCTTCGCTTGCTTAAAGTTTATGGATCCTCATCCAATTGCTAATAATTTTAAGAGATCCAATTATGACGAACCTATTGCTAGTGAGTTGAGTGCACTGGATTATCTTTATGAGGTTTTGCTTGAAATCCATGAATCTGAAAATTCTGATGAAATGCTTTATGAAGTGATTCACGATAGATCTTTGAATAAACATCATGATTGCAATGATGTTCTTATAAATTCTATTAATGTCAATTGTGTTAATGATATGAAAAACCCTAAGCTTGGGGATGCTAGTTTTGCTATGTCCACTACTGGTTGCGGTGATCAAGATTGGGGTGATTCTTCTTATGATCTTGAAAATTTATTTAAGCCCAATGATGAATATGAGATTGATAATAATGTTTGCAATAATATTGAAAGTGGGTTTGGAAGAGTGTCAACTTTAGATCCCACATATTTGGAGAATGTTCAATTTTATGAAATTTTTGATAAAAGTGGGTTTGTAGAGGTCATGACTTTAGTTAATGTTGATCCCACTATTTTGGAAGAGTGTCAACTTCACATGCATGTGGATCATGTTGATAATATGTTATGTGATAGCTATATTGTTGAATTTTCTTATGATCCTACATGTAATTATTATGAGAGAGGAAAATATGGTTGTAAAAAATTTCATGTTACTAAATTACCTCTCTTCATGTTGAGATTGCTATCATTTCTTTCTTCTTCCTTGCATATGCTAGTTTTTGCTTTCCTTGATAATTTGTTTACTTATAAAATGCCTATGCATAGGTGGTATATTAGACTTAGATGTGTTTGTCACGTGTTTTATGATGCTCTCTTTTTGCTTCAATTCTTCTCCTTTATGTGAGCATCATTGAAATTATCAATGCCTAGCTAAGGGCGTTAAACAATATCGCTTGTTGGGAGGCAACCCAATTTTATTTTTGTTCTTTGCTTTTTGTTCCTGTTTTTCTTTGAATAATTTATCTAGCCTCTGGTTAGATGTGATTTTGTGTTTTAATTAGTGTTTGTGCCAAGTAAGACATTTGGGATAACTTACGGTGATAGTTGTGTTGATCCTGCTGAAAAACAGAAACTTCTGCGCCCAGTAAATAATTTCCAGGATTTTATTGAAATGTGCTTTTGATCTGATTGGTTTTGCTCTAGATTGGTTCACAAATTGCCCAGGTTGTCCTATTTTTTTCAGAATTTTTGGAGTTATATAAGTATTCAAGAGTTACAGATTGCTACAGAGTGTTCTGTTTTTGACAGGTTATGTTTTCTATGTGTTGTTTGCTTATTTTGATGAATCTGTGGGTAGTATCGGGGGGTATGAACCATGGAAAAGTTGGAATATAGTAGATATTACACCAATATAAATAAAGAATGAGTTTGCAACAGTACCATAAAGAGGTGATTTATTTTCTTATACTAACGGAGCTTATGAGATTTTCTGTTGAGTTTTGTGTTGTGAAGTTTTCAAGTTGTGGGTAAGGATTTGATGGACTATGGAAAAAGGAGTGGCAAGAGCCTAAGCTTGGGGATGACCAAGGCACCCCAAGGTAATATTCAAGGACAACCAAAAGCCTAAGCTTGGGGATGCCCCGGAAGGCATCCCCTCTTTCGTCTTCGTCTATCAATAACTTTACTTGAGGCTATATTTTTATTCACCACATGATATGTGTTTTGCTTGGAGCGTCTTGTATGATTTGAGTCTTTGCTTTTTAGTTTTCCACAATCATCCTTGATGTACACACCTTTTGAGAGAGACACGCATGAATCGTGATTTATTAGAATACTCTATGCGCTTCACTTATATCTTTTGAGCTAGGCAATATTGCACTAGTGCTTCACTTATATCTTTTTAGAGCACGACGGTGGTTTTATTTTATATAAATTGATGGACTCTCATGCTTCACTTATATTATTTTGAGTCTTTAAACAACATGGTAATTTTTTTTGGTTATAAATTTATTCCTAATATGATAGGCATCCAAGATGGATATAATAAAAAGGGACATTCACATTTGTGCCCCTAACTCGAACCCACTACTCAAATTTACCCCTAACTTTTTGATGCGCTCAAATTTGCCCCTAAAAAGCATTTTAAGTCACAGGAATGCCCTTCCATCTGGTCAAAGTTGTTTGACCAAAACTTTGAAAATTCATAACAAATTCATATGAACTTAGAAGAATGCAAAATAAGATATCAAAATGCTCATAAAAACAACACCTATAAGCACATGTCATTTACATTCATAAAAAAAGCACTCTTTAAATATTTTTAGGGTTTATAAAATTAAAAAACAATTTAGGGTGAATGCAAATAAATGCACATGTAGGTGAGGAATGTAAATGACATGCGCGCATAGGTGATGTTTGTATGAACATTTGGATATCTTATTTGCATTTATCTGACTTTGTATGAATTTGTTATGAATTTTCAAAGTTTTGGTCAAACAACTTTGACAAGATGGAAGGGCATTCATGCGACTTAAAATGCTTTTTAGGGGCAAATTTGAGCACATAAAAAGTTTAGGGGCAAATCTGAGAGTGGGCGTAAATTAGGGGCATAAATGTAAATGAACTTTCATATAAAAGTGCATTGAATACTATGAGAATCTTGATTCTTTATGATAGTTTTGAGATATAAAGATGGTGATATTAGATTCATACTAGTGAGTAGTTGTGAATTTGAGAGATACTTGTGTTAAAGTTTGTGATTCCCGTAGCATGCACGTATGGTGAAGCGTTATGTGATGAAGTCGGAGCATGATTTATTCTTTGTTTGTCTTCCTTATGAGTGGCGGCCGAGGACAACCTATGGTCTTTTCCTACCAATATATCCCCCTAGGAGCATGCGCGTAGTACTTTGTTTTGATAACTAATAGATTTTTGCAATAAGTATGTGAGTTCTTTATGACTAATATTGAGTCCATGGATTATATGCACTCTCACCCTTCCACCATTGCTAGCCTCTCTTGTGCCACGCAACTTTCACCAGTACCATACACCCACCATATACGTTCCTCAAAACAGCCACCATACCTACCTATTATGGCATTGCCATAGCCTTTCCGAGATATATTGCCATGCAACTTTCCACCGTTCCGTTTATTATGACACACTTCATCATTGTCATATTGCTTTGCATGATCATGTAGTTGACATCATATTTGTGGCAAAGCCACCTTTCATAATTCTTTCATACATGTCATTCTTGATTCATTGCACATCCTGGTACACCGCCGGAGGCATTCAATAGAGTCATATTTTGTTCTAAGCATCGAGTTGTAATTCTTGAGTTGTAAGTAAATAAAAGTGTGGTGATCTTCATTATTAGAGCATTGTCCCAGTGAGGAAAGGATGATGGAGACTATGATTCCCCCACAAGTCGGGATGAGACTCCGGACGAAAAAAGAGGCCCAAAAAAATGAGAAAGTCCCAAAAAATGAGAGAAAAAGAGAGAAGGGGAAATGTTACTATCCTTTTATCACACTTGTGCTTCAAAGTAGCACCGTGATCTTCATGATAGAGAGTCTCCTAAGATATCACTTTCATATACTAGTGGGAATCTTTCATTATAGAACTTGGCTTGTATATTCCAATGATGGGCTTCCTCAAATTGCCCTAGGTCTTCGTGAGCAAGCGAGTTGGATGCAAACCCACTTAGTTTTCTTTTTGAGCTTTCATACACTTATAGCTCTAGTGCATCCATTGCATGGCAATCCCTACTCACTCACATTGATATCTATTAATGGGCATCTGCATAGCCCGTTGATACGCCTAGTTGATGTGAGACTATCTCCCTCTTTTTGTCTTTTCCACAACCACCATATTCTATTACACCTATAGTGCTATATCCATGGCTCACGCTCATGTATTGCGTAATAGTTGAAAAAGTTTGAGAACATAAAAAGTATGAAACAATTGCTTGGCTTGTCATCGGGGTTGTGCATGATTTAAATATTTTTTGTGATGAAGATGGAGCATAGCCAGACTATATGATTTTGTAGGGATAGCTTACTTTGGCCATGTTATTTTGAGAAGACATGATTGTGTTATTAGTATGATTGAAGTATTATTGTTTTTATGTCAATATTAAACTTTCGTTTTGAATCTTACAGATCTGAACATTCATGCCGCAATAAAGAAAATTACATGGATAAATATGTTAGATAGCATTCCACATCAAAAATTCTGTTTTTATCATTTACCTACTCCAGGACGAGCAGGAATTAAGCTTGGGGATGCTTGATACGTCTCCAACGTATCTATAATTATTTATTGTTCCATGCTATTATATTATCTGTTTTGGATGTTTTATTTTCATTATTATGCTATTTATTATTATTATTGGGACTAACCTATTAACCTAGAGCCCATTGCCAGTTCCCATGTTTTCCCTGTTTTAGAGTTTCGCAAAAAAAGAATACCAAACTGAGTCCAAACGGAATAAAACTTTCGTGATGATCTTTCTTGGACCAGAAGAAAACCAAGAGACTTGGAGACGAAGTCAGAGGAGCCTCCAGGCGGCCACAAGGATAGAGGGCATGCCCTGGGGGCGTAGGGCGTGCCCCCCTGTCTTGTGGGGGCCTCGTGGGGTCTCCCGGCCTAATTCTTTTGCCTATTTATACTCTTGTACCCCAAAACCACCAGCGGCATCCATGAAAATACTTTTCCACCACCGCAACCTTCTATACCCGTGAGATCCCATCTAGGGGCCACTACTAGGGGAAAGGCTAGCAGCAGCGCGGGTTTTAGGTGTATCAGTAGCGCGGGGAGGGGCGCTACTAATAAGGCGCTACAGCTAACACATAGCAGTAGCGTGTGGTCACCGGCGCTACTGGTACACAAGTGTAGCAGCAGCGCGGTTGATGGAAGCTCGCTACTGCTAGTAGCTCTAGCGCGCTTTGCATCGGCGTGCTGCTGCTATCGCGGCGCTGCTGCTAACTTTTGTACACTCGCTACTGCTAATTTAACAGGTTTTTTGTTTTTTTGGGCATATTTGTTTTGTATTTGAACAGGTTTTATAGAAGAATCTTTAGCACATAGAAATGTCATCATGATACACATACAAATGCCTGCGAGACCACAAATGTAATCATAGCATATACATACAAATAGTCTCATCATAATCATCATCCAACACAAAGTGGTCTCTCGTCATCATCTCAAAAATAGCGATACAAGTCCTTGATTACTTGCAAATACATCGCCATCCATCTAAACAATGTATACGCGAGAAGAGCTATCACTTTGAGTACATGAGTTCGTATCCCTCTCTCGCATTAGCGTGAACCTAAACTAACTACTGCCTATCACTCGGAAACCGTAAACCGGTAACACCTGGGCCTGACACTCCGGCCACTCGTCGTATATATACTCCTGGCATAGCACTTCTTCGCCATTGATGATCTATGCACCTGCATCGTCACATGAGTCGATGATATGCAACATATATAGTTGAGCAACAGAAAGAGACAGACTTGACAAAAATAGAAACAACATATCATAAGCATAAATAACAAAGTTCATCGTACCCAAAATGCCCTAACTAGAGTGATCTTTGCTAGTCGAGGAGGAGGACGGTTTAATTACATCACAAATAAAGTTTCACTGCGCATAACTCAAAGTTTTGTCATACAGAAAGTATGGACTAAACAGACACATTGTCATATATCGACAATCACTCCAACATGTCGTGCCATCCATCGAGGTCAGGGAGATAGTTCTCGAGCTTAGTGAAAGGCTTCATGTCGAGACACTGAGAGGCTACCCATGTTTGGACGTCTTCCCGCGACATTTGTCCTTCTTCGTAGAACATCCCTGTTTTTCCGACGACCTCCTTCATGATGATTTGGGCAAGTTCGTGCTGGATGTGATAGAACTCAGCTCGAAGTCGATGGTTCTCGATATCTCCTACGTCCTTTGCCCATTGCAGAATATGGGCATCACCGGATCTAGGTGACATGCGAAGGTTCTGGTGATCCCGTCTGTACTCCAGCATGTGGTGTAGGACATAGAATCCATCATTAAGAGAATCGCTCGGTTGCTGGATGTAGCAGAAGTCGGTCTTATGGGCGAAGGCGACCCTGCCGCCCCTTCTATTCTTGTCCCTGACCTCTCCACCCCTTGCTTGGTAGTAAAACATAGCACTATCGAGAACATCCTTGATGTGGGTGTAATCCTTTTTGTGAATGTTATTCGACGAGTCCAAGTAAAAAGCGTGGGAGAATTGGGGGTATAGGATGATGAGGACGACGCGCCCGCCGCTGCGCAAAATAAGTACACCTCAAATTACTTAGCCTCCACCGTGCAAATGAATGATTGAAATCGAAGGAAGGATAGCAACGCGGATGACTTACACGGGATGATAAGGCACGAGAATCGCCCCCTTGTCCTTATTGGCGAGCATGAAATTGACGATGTATTCCCTCGTGTATACACGGTGCTCTGCGCAGACTCCCAAGAAGACCTCGTGCATGTAGTACGGGTCAGCGACACAGATATGAGATATCTGCTCAACCCCGATGGTGTAGCTCATGTGTAAGGCATAAAGGAGGACAAACGTAAAATCCAGCTTCTTCACGTGAAACATGTCGAATATGTAATCGAATTGGAGGAAGAACTTATCCGCGGGGAAGCTGTCGACGTACGACCTTTGCCGCGGAACGTTAACCACGTAGAGTGGGTATCCTGGATCTGTCGAGGCGATGAGGCCTTTCTCTACCCGCAGCACATCGTCATGAAGTCTCCTTAGATCGCCCAATCTGGCCTGTAGCGCTGTTGCAGGTAGGATTGGATGACCGGGGATATGCCATTTATCCGCATCGGGGATATCTATACGTTCCTGAAGCCGAGGCTGCTGAGGCGGTTGGATCATAGAATCAACTTTTTTGCCTTTCCTCGCTCTCTTCCTAGACTTCTTTACTACCGGAAGGTCGTCCGGATTACGTTGAGACAACAATTTAGGCACCGACTCATGATGCTCAAACCCTGAGGAGGCGACAGTATAGACATACTGTTCAGCGCCACCGTCGTCCTCATACTCATCCATGGCGACATCATCAGCAACTAATGGAGCCTCCTCCTTACCCCGTCCGCTATCACCCAACCCGACACCCAACGCTAATTGGGTAGGTGGGGTGTTGATGTTCATACCTTGCTGAGGCTGCGTGCTCATGGGTGTGCTCCCGACCGCCTCTAGACAAAGCAGACTCTTTGGCCACAACAGGACCCACCCATTGCAACAATCACCAAGCCGCCGCGGTGTCTCCTCCTCATCCACCAGTAGTGTTGGAGGAGGCAAATTCACGTGGCCCGGTTCGACACTGGCCGCAGAAACCTTGAAGACGTTCGGGGGATCGGCAGGGTGTGGAACAATGGTTCCTTCAGCTTCATTATCGTCGCCTCCCCACGTCCACCTTCTGGTCGCTGATGGTGTACAATATGGTGCACAGGGTTTCGTCGGCCTGTAAAGAAAAGTCTGCGACGTGAGACATCCAAAAGGCAACGAAAACGGGAGATTATACATTTATATTGAAGGGGGACGGTGTGACAGATACCGTGAGGGCGTCGAGCTCAGCCAAAGACGAAGCACCGTCGAGCACGTCCGGTGCGGGAGCAGGTGCGGGAGCCGGTGCGGGAGCCAGTGCGGGAGCAGGTGCGGGAGCCGGTGCGGGAGCAGGTGTGGGAGCCAGTGCGGGAGCAGGTGCTCCCAAGAAGTCAGCAAGGGGAAAGTCCTCTGTATTTTTTTCTAGATTTTGCCTTGCCCAAGTGATAACGCCCGTCACCAAGGAAGTAGACAAATCTACAACCACCTGTTTTGCGGCAGCTACCGCTGTTGCGACTGTCTGAGATGATTTCTTCTCAACCGCAATCTCAACCTTCTTCTCGATGTTTTCTTCAGTTAACCTCCGTCTTTCCTTTCTCTCCTCCGTGGTGTCACGGTAGTACTTCTTCCACGTGGCGCCGTCTCCGACACCGTGCACGCGTCCATACGACGGTCGAGTATCCACCGGTTGTTGTTTCAATATGTTCAACGCCCGGTTGAATGGAGTGTCTCACTTGGGCCTCGGCAATGCCTCAGACGGCGAGTCGCTTTCGGCCGCAATCCAGTGCTGCTCTCTCTGCAAAAGGCACAAGGATCGTTTACAAATATGACTAATGTGTGCAGTCAAATTGATCAGAAACTAAAATTACCAGCAGTCTCATGAACTCCGTAATTACCGGTGTTGTCTCGTAAACCTTCTTCACTGGGTCCCAACGGTGCCGGGCCCCCAGGATGTCACGCTCCTGCGGGATAGTGAAATCCGCCAAGGGGTCTGGGATGCCGAGACTCGCGGCTTCCGCGTCCTCCTTGGCCCATTTGGACCTCTTTCTGCCGTAACCACGGCTTCCAAGGTGGTGGCTCCCAATGTTCCTCTCTTGAAGCCCCTTCATGTACTTAGACTTATTTTTGGCAGCTTCGGCCTCGCAAGCCTCCTTAAATATTTGAAACTGGTCTTCCGTGATTGTCAGATTATCCTTTACAATCTCGGAGTAGGGTTCCTTCTTGTTGATGATCCTTGCTTTCACTCGAGTTTTCCAGGCGGCCAATGCGTTGCTAAACTTGGTCATGGCGTGTAGTTTCTCATCGTTGATGGTGGCGGTTGTCCGTATGATGCAGCCTATTTGATTGTCGTAGCACGAGCGAGCTTCCTCGGGCGCCTTTGGCTCAAAAATGCCGTCGTCCACCTCCGTGACCACCAGACTAGTAGTCCTGAGTTTGTTAGGAAGTCGTTGCCTCTTTGCTTTCGGTTCTACACCGGCTCCGCTCCCCGAGGCAGCACCGGTCTCAGTCTCAGCGCCGGTCCCGATGCCGGTCTGAGTCTCAACGCCGGTCTCAGTCTCAGCACCGGTCTGCGTATTGGTCTCAGTCCCCGTTGCCACCGATGGGCCCAGCAACAACATCGGTTGATCGTCGGTAAGGCTAAAAAATTCGTCTGCCGCCCGGTAGGCGTCGACGCAATCACCAGAACCCTGTCCTTCATTGTTGCTAGCCATGTTTCCTATGATTAAATCTAGTCAATTAATTCTAGACCTAATAAAATGAATAATGACATAAAAAAGGCCTATTGTTTTGCAGGAATGTTGACTCCTTCCTGGTGCGGCAAATCTCGGGCACTCGATATGTCCTAGTTTGTAGCACAAGTCATGCCGAAATTCACGGAAAATGTCGGCATGACCATTGCTAAAAAGTGGACAAATCGAGAACCTGAAATTTGCCGGAACAGAAATGAATCAACATTCCGGCAAAACATAGGCCACTCAGCATCATTCCCTGGAAACAACAAAGCCACTTGAGCACAATCGAACCACTTCAATGAAAAGATATAACATGACCACTTCAATGAAAAGATATAATCAACAATAAAAGTCTACGAAGGGATCATCTTTAAAATAAAATTTGCCTAAATTCTTTTCCTTCACTAAACACTTCTCTACCTAGGACAAAACCCAAATTATGTTGATCTAGCTATTCCTCTCTCTCACACAAACACACATTATTATCTCTAACCCTTCTCTGCCTAGGACATAACCCAATTAAATTGCAAAGGAACTCCATTTCTCTAACCCTTCTGACCTAATGCTCTAAAATAACATTTTCCTCTAACCTAGCCAACCTACTTAACCTAGCTTGTTAATCCAACGAACCTAATTAACCTACCTATTTAACCTAGTTAGTTAAGCTAGTTTACCTACATAATTAACCTAATTAAACAAGTTAACGCAGCTAGTTCTCTATCAAAGCCCTAAATAAATTTTTGCACTAATTAACCTAGATAATTAACCTAATTAAACTAGTTAACCTGACTAGTTCTCTGTCAAAGCCCTAACTAATTTTTGCACTAACCTATATAATTAACCTAATTAAACTAGTTAACCTAACTACTTCTCTCTCAAAACCCTAACTAAAATTTTGCCCTAACCTAGATAATTAAGCTTATTAAACTAGCTAACCTATGCATGAGAGAGAGAGGAGGGGTGGGGGCTTATAGAGGATGGCTCCGGTGGTGGCGAGGGACGCAGTGGTGGCGAGGGAGGCAGTGCTGGCGAGGGAGGCAGGGGCGTCTCCGGTGCCGGCGAGCGAGGCAGTTGTGGCGAGGGAGGATGCAGTGGCATCGACGGCGGCTCCGGTGGCGTTGATGAGGCCGCGCGGCTCCGTGGTGTTGGGGGCGGCTCCGGTGGCGTCGACGGTGCACGGCTCTGGTGGCGTCGACGTTGGCAGGAGACGGCGGCGAAGTGGGGCGACGGCGAATCGGGGAGACGGCAGTGGGGTGGGTCGAGGGATTTGGGGGAGAAGTGGTGGCCAGGGGGAAACGGTTTTTTGTTTAAGTCAAATTTAGCGGTAGCGCGTTTCGCAAAACGCGCTATAGCTAAGATAGCTACAGCGGTTTTCACAAAACGTCCTGCTGTTATAGCTATGTAATTTTCTTCCATTTTTTATTTTCTTTTCTATTTCTATAGCGGGGGTCTAGGACACGCGCTGCAGCTATGTTAGCTATAGCGCCTCTTACAAACACACGCTACTGCTATGCCTTCCTCCATTTTTTCACTTTTTCAATTATTATGCTTTACATATTATTTTTTCCTTTCTCCTTTTTATATTTCTTTCATTTTCATTTACTTTTCTATTTGTTTTTCATCTTATTTTATTTCCATTAGTAGTAGCGCTCTTCATAGGAAACGCGCTACTACTTATACCCTAGCGGTAGCGCGCTTCTTCCAAGCCCGCTACTGCTATGCGTATCCTATCATTCTACCAACGGGAATGTTAGTAGTAGCGCTTTTGGCACTACACGCACTGCTGCTAAGGGTGTATCTGTAGTGCGGTTTTTCCTCAATCGCTACTGCTATCTAGCACTAGCGCTCTTTTTTAACCCGCGTTGTTGCTAAATTTCTGTGTATAGGCTTTTCCCTAGTAGTGGGCCTTTTTCGGCGTCCTACCGGAGGGGGATTCGATCACAGAGGGCTTCTACACCAACACCATTGCCCTTCCGATGAAGCGTGAGTAGTTTACCTCAGACCTACGGGGCCATAGCTAGTAGCTAGATGGTTTCTTTTCTCTCTTTTATTCTCAATACCATGTTCTGCTGGTTGTTCTTGGAGATCTATTCGATGTAATAACTTATTGTGGTGTGTTTGCTGAGATCCGATGAATTGTGGATTTATGACCAGCTTATCTATGAATATTATTTGAATCTCCTCTAAATTCTTGTATGCATGATTTGATGTCTTTGCAAGTCTCTTCGAATTATCGGTTTGGTTTGGCCAACTAGATTGGTTCTTCTTGCAATGGGAGAAGTGCTTAGCTTTGGGTTAAATCTTGCGGTGTCCTTGCCCAGTGACAGTAGGGGCAGCAAGGCACATATTGTATTTTTGACATCGAGGATAAAAAGATGGGGTTTTCATCATATTGCTTGAGTTAATTCCTCTACATCATGTCATCTTACTTAATGCGTTACTCCGTTCTTTATGAACTTAATACTCTAGATGCATGCTGGATAGTGGTCGATGTGTGGAGTAATAGTAGTAGATGCAGAATCGTTTCGGTCTACTTAACACGGACGTGATGCCTATATCCATGATCATTGCCTTAGATATCGTCATAACTTTGCGCTTTTCTATCAATTTATCGGCAGTAATTTGTTCACCCATCGTATTATTTTCTATCTGGAGAGAAGCCTCTAGTGAAACCTATGGCCCCCGGGTCTCTTTTCCATCATATAAAGTCTCTTTTCCATCATATTAGTTTCCAATCTACTATTCTTGCAATCTTTTACTTTCCGATCTATAAACCAAAAATACCAAAAATATTTACTTTATCGTTTATCTATCTCTATTAGATCTCACTTTTGCAAGTAACCGTGAAGGGATTGACAACCCCTTTATTGCGTTGGGTGCAAGTTTGTTTGATTGTTTGTGCAGGTATTTTGTGATTTGTGTGTTGTCTCCTACTAGATTGATACCTTGGTTCTCAAACTGAGGGAAATACTTATCTCTACTTTACTGCATCACCCTTTCCTCTTCAAGGGAAAAAACAACACAAGATCAATAAGTAGCAATGATGCCTTGAAGGTAAACATGAATGATCACACAATGTTCTTCTTCAAGACATGCTCGTAATAATCTCAACTTTCACATGACCAATCTTTGGATAATTCTTTGAATAGCACCTTGTCCAACACATAAACTCCTTGAAACCAACACATGGACTTCAAGACAAGCCTATGAACAAATCCTTCAAATATAACTCAAGGCAACCATTAGTCCATAGGGATTTTCATCAATTACCAAAACCAAACATGGGGGCACCGCATGTTCTTTCAGGGTCTTTGTTCATAACGATCATCTCTACTCCTTCTCTCTCTTGGTGGCGATTCATCTCTTTTACTTCTCCTCTTAGGTGAACCTTCTCTTCTCTTGTAAGGAGTCGTACACTCATTGGAGTAGTGTCCGGGTCTTCCACAATTGTAGCAATTACAATCACGACTAGAAGATCTTTTGTCATTGTAGGACCTTGACTTGGAACTTCTCTCTTTGCTTCTATTCTTGTAGAACTTGTTGAAGTTCTTCACCATTAAGCTCAATTCTTCATTGAAGACTTGTTTCTCACTAGATGTTGTAGGAGCATCACATGAAGCTTTGTAAGCACCACTTGACTTGTTGTGGAGCTCTTCCTTATCCTTGAGTGACATCTCATGAGCAACAATTCTACCAATGACTTCCATTGGCTTGAGATCTTTGTAGTTGGGCATCACTTGGATCAATGTGCACACGGTATCATGCTTTCTATCCAAGGCTCTTAGGATCTTCTTGATGATGAATTTGTCGGTCATCTATTCGCTTCCTAAGCCGGCAATCTCATTTGTGATGAGAGCAAGCCTAGAGTTCCTTTCCGCGAATCCTTCACCATCCTTCATTTTGAACTTGTCAAGTTGACTTTGGAGCACACCCAATTTGGATTCCTTGACAGACTCGGTACCTTCGTGCATATCAACCAAAGTATCCCAAATTTCCTTTGCATTCTCAAGGCGGCTGATTTTGTTGAATTCTTTAGGGCACAATCCGTTAAAGAGAATATCGCAAGCTTGAGCATTGTCTTGCAACATCTTCAATTCTTCCGCGGATGCTTCAGGATCCGGTTCTCTCACATCCATGAAGTATTCACCTTGCAAGCCAATACGCACAACAGTCCAAACTTTTCATCTTATGCTTTCAACTAGCAAAATTTGTACCATCAAAGTAAGGACCTCTACGGTGGTAATTTCCCTCGCTCGACGCCATACTCTCCTAGGTTATGAAACCAAGGTTATGATCACCAAAGTTATGGAAATCAAGGCGATACCACTTGTAGGATCGAAAGTAGGTCTAGAGGGGGGGGGTGATTAGACTACTTGACCAAATAAAAATCTAGCCTTTTCCCAATTTTAAGTATTGGCAGATTTTAGCAACTAGTACAAGTCAAGCAATCAACCTACACATGCAATTCTAAGAGTGTAGCATTGGAAAGTAAAACATTGCACATGAAGGTAAAGGGAAGGGTTTGGAGAAGCAAACGCAATGTAGACATGGAGATTTTTGGCGTGGTTCCGATAGGTGGTGCTATCGTACAACCATGTTGATGGAGACTTAAACCCACGAAGGGTAACGGTTGCGCGAGTCCACGGAGGGCTCCACCCACAAAGGGTCCACGAAGAAGCAACATTGTCTATCCCACAATGGCCATCGCCCATGAAGAACCTGCCTCACTCAGGTAGATCTTCACGAAGTAGGCGATCTCCTTGCCCTTACAAACTTCATGGTTCAACTCCACAACATGTTGGAGGCTCCCAAGCAATACCTAACCAATCTAGGAGACACCACTCTCCAAAAGGTAATAGATGGTGTGTTGATGATGAACTCCTCGCTCTTGTGCTTCAAATGATAGTCTCCCCAACACTCAACTCTCTCTCACACAGATTTGGCTATGGTGGAAAGATGATTTGAGTGGAAAGCAACTTGGGGAAGGCTAGAGATCAAGATTCTTGTGGTAGGATTGGAATGTCTTGGTCTCAACACATGAGTAGGTGGTTCTCTCTCAGAAAATGAGTAGTGGAAGTGTAGGCACGTTCTGATGTCTCTCTAACAAATGGAGATGGTGGTGGAGGGTTATATATAGCCTCCACACAAAATCCAATTGTTACACACATTTGACCCAACTCGGTCAGACCGAATAGGAGAACTCGATGAGACCGATTCAGTTCAAAATGTGAACGTTAAGAATATTGGTGGGACCGACTGGAACAACTCGGTGTGGCCGATGTGCTAGGGCTAGGGAAAACATCAACTCTGTGTGACCGATTACTTCATCCCTATGAGACCGAAGTGGAGTAACAGACAACAGAGCGAATGACATGCAATCTCGGTGTGACCGATTTCAGTGACTCGGTGATACCGAAAGAGTGAAACATGTCACAGTGGGAATGCAAGGCCATCTCGATGAGACCGAGATCCGTATCGGTGTGACCGAACTGTCTAGGGTTTCTGGCAGTGGCTATGTCAAATGAACTCGGTGGCGTCGGATAGAGTAGATCGGTGGGGCCGAGTTTGACTCTAAGGTTTGGACATATTTGGAGTGGGAAAGTGGCTGAGGGTTTTTGGAGCAATATCACTAAGCATTTGAGCAAGTAGACCATTAAGCAACACCTCATCCCCTTTTAATGGCATTGGCTTTCCTATGGACTCAATGTGATCTTGGATCACTAAAATGTAAAATGAAGAGTCTTGAGCTTTTGTCAATCTTTGTCCTTAGCATTTTGAGAGGTTCATATCTCTAGTCCATGCCATGCCAATCATTGTACTCTCTGAAATAATCAACTTGAAAGATTATTAGTTCAGTGAGCTATATGTTGTTATGAATTATCAAAACCACCCGGGGATTAGTTGCACTTTCACAGGAGTAGTTTGACAGTCCAAAGATCTTGATGTACTTTTTATTATGTTTGATGTGTTTTTTACTTATGACGAACCTTTATAATAGATACGAGTCCTTTTCGCATAAAATCATACATATATGATTTATTTTACTCTGAGAATACATGTTCTCTTTGTTCTTATTGCAGGCAGAAGTTATTTCAAGTGCACTAGCTAGCGGAGCTAGGAAGGATGTGGGGTGTGGGGGAGTGGGGCGAAACAAAAGACTATATTTTTCTTAATCTAACTTCCCTTAAAAAATCCCATGAAGTTTTGCCAAGGCTAGGGGTCATGACCCTGCAGTAACCAACATCGTGTTGGTATATAAGGAAGTTAGTGTGTAATTCCAGTAAATATTTCATGATTAAAACAGGAACTAACATGCTTATATCAAACATACTAGATGTCCTAAACAATATGAACATCATCATCTAACATGAAACAACAACCATAGTGAGAGATTGGATCATATCACGGCGTGCATACTGATCGTTTGTAGATGCCTCTGTTGCTGCTGGAACGATGTTGTTGACGACTTGATGCAGACGGTATTGGAGACGACAATGAGTAGCACCGCCTAACTTGGAAGAAAGACGATCCGTGATGATGGATGATGAGCACTCGCACAAAGCGCTTCTCAAATTTAGGGGTGGGACTAAACTTTAGAACCAACTCTTGTCATTTATTCATGAGCCATTTTGAAATTCCAAAAATTGTATATGGGCCTAGCCCATCATTTCTAACACGAATCCCCGCCACTATTCAAGTTTTTCAAAGATGCAGATGCTCATACATACGCACATACACTCGCTCCTATGAGCACCTTCGAGAGAAGGAGCCGGCACATCGTCTTGAGATTGACGAAGTCGGCACAAACATATTTGTAGTCGACGTGAACGTCTTCTCCCACTCAACGCACATCGCCTAAAAGAGCGAAATAAATCCATGAAAATGCGAGCACCCATGTCAAGTTTAGAACTTGAACCCTGATTGGTTGGAGATACCACTCTCCTTCTAACAATCAAATCACATGTTAGTTGACGTCATTGTTCAAGTGTTTAAAACCCACGTGTTCCCAAATATTCCTTTCTTTTGGTCGTACACATTGGAATTATGAACACGTGACAACTCCTAAAAATAAATTTTCATTTGGGAAACAGGAAAAGAAGATGAGAACTAAAATGGCAACTATTATGTTCATCAGAGAAAAGAACTTACGAGACGAGAAAAGAAAATGCCGATTGAAAGGTGCAGCATTAATTGGATACAGAGATGGAGCTTGGGACGCCCTCATGTTTCCGGACATTCGTGGCATGTTGGATATAATATGACCCTTGACCTGAGTAAATAAAGGTGTCATATTCATCACAATAACAACGAACTTTGTTTTATTTATTTATTTATTTTGAGAACAGTACAATTGCGTATGCCTATAGATAATCATGTACACTTACTTCTATAAATGCACGCACGCACTGTACTCGTATGAGCATTTGAAGTCGCCGCAAGGTGACTCGTAGTTGACGGAAACGCCTTTTGCTCAAAAGACTAAAATAAATTCAAAAAAAATGTGAGCACCACGAGGACTTGAACATGGTGTTATGCTGGTCCATGAGAAGAATCTAACCATTTCTAATTGACAACGAATTTCGCCGTTACTAATTTTATGGCAACATGCACACTATTGGAGAAGCCAGGTGATCTCTGCAAAATAGGAATGTCAGGCTCAGATGTGCCCTAGTACCTCTACTCTACTCTACTCCCCCAGTTCGTTACATTATTACAACTCGTATTTTCACGGGGCATAC
This sequence comes from Triticum dicoccoides, assembly GCF_002162155.2. Classification (NCBI taxonomy): domain Eukaryota; kingdom Viridiplantae; phylum Streptophyta; class Magnoliopsida; order Poales; family Poaceae; genus Triticum; species Triticum dicoccoides. Next base: position 462,450,369 of record NC_041389.1, read on the forward strand.
GTACGTAAATGCGGCGGGGCCGTCAGACTTTCTCTTAACTAGCCTGTCTCTCCTGCTTATGAAGCAAGCGAAATTAATTTCTGATCCCCTCGCAGGTTGCAGGCTTTCTCTTCCGCCGCCGTGAACTCGCCTGGCCTGCCGCCGCTGGGTGCACTGCACAAGTTGCCCAAGCTTTGACGGACCTCTTTCCGCTGCTCCACAGCCTGCCCGGACCAGTGGAGCTGCCTAGCGCGACCGATTGACCGACGGACGATCCATCGGGCGACCGCCCAGCCGAGGCCTCCACGCTGCGGCCAACAAGCCAACGTATACACGCAGTGCTAGACAACCCTACAAGCTACCGCGCCGCGTTCGTCCACAGCTTCACAGGAAACCACGCACCCGTGGCCATGGGCTCGCGACGCGGGCGTTCCTGTGCACGCGCTCAACTCGGCCTGGCCCCCACTCTCCACGGCTCCGAGTGGTCGAAGGAGCTCATGGCGAGGTCACGCATGCACGCGCTCGCTCGGTCGGGTAAAACGTTTTGAGGGCGTACGTGCCTCCCGTCCTGTACATATGTTGGCGCAGTGCACAGGACAGACAGACACGGATCCTGGATACCGCACGCAACACAACATGGGCTGGGTAAAGCGTAGTAGGCGGAGCGGTTCGCTAGATCCGAATCCGAATAAAGCGTACGTGGAGAAAAAGCAGCTATAGTAGGCTTTAGTTCCGCATTTCTTCTTCCTTTTCCAGGATCAGATCAGTAGGCAGTATACGCTTGTTCCCGTTTCTAGACTAACAATTACCGTAATCCATCTATTCTAGTACAGTTTTGCTAATTCTCAAGACATTTCTAACCGATCTCTTAAAAGGGCATAAGGAAGTAAAAATTCGGTTATACTCCCTTATGACGTACCTAGTCGATCCCCTAAGGAGCGTAATGGAGTAATTTTTTTACTCCAACTCCCAATATTCCCCAAATGTCCCTAAACATGCTCAATCCCGCCGCCGCCGAGTAAAAATGACGCACCCCCCCCCCCTCCCCCGCCCCACGCCGCCCTATATCCCATGCCGCCATCGATGACCATCCCTCCGGCCGGAATGGATAACCCGGACCCTTCCCTCACCCCGCCAGAAATCACCTATGTGTCGCCGCCCGCGCCGAAGAAGAGTTTGGGGATGAAAAAAACCCACTAGGTTCAAGCTCCTCCTCCAACCGCTCCAACGGCCTCCAGGATGGCCATCGCCTCTCCGGCAATGGCCCCACGCCCACATGCCGCACCCGCCAGAGCCAAAGAGCTCGAAAGCCGACGGCGGTGATACGTCTCTATCGTATCTATTTTCCCTAACACTTTTGCTCTTATTTTGGACTCTAATTTGCATGATTTAAATTAAACTAACCCGAACTGACGCTGTTTTTAGCAAAACTATCATGGTGTTGTTTTTTGTGCAGAAATAAAATTTATCGGAATGGAACGAAACTTTTTGAAGAATTATTTCAGAATATAAAAAAATATTGGAGCCAAGAACCAACGGAGGGGTGCCCCTGGTTGAGCACAACCCACCAGGGCGCGCCACCCCCTCCAGGCGCGCCCAGGTGGGTTGTGCCCACCTGGTGGCCCCGCAGGGCCTAATCTCGACGCCATAAAATCCTAGTTTCGGAGAAAAAATCAGGGAGGGAGAATTATCGCGTTTCACAAGACGGAGCCGCCACCACCTCCTGTTCTTCATCGGGAGGCCAAATCTGGAGCCCGTTTGGGGCCCCGGAGAGGGGAATCTTCAGTCTTCGTCATCACCAACCCTCCTTCATCACCAATTCCATGATGCTCCACATCG